>NW_021319083.1:4111338-4129244 GCF_001605985.2 Dendrobium catenatum | reverse complement strand
GCAAAAATAAAGCTTCCAAAAAGTGTTAGGAGATATAGAAAAATAATAATATTTGAAATCATCAAAATAATATAAGTTGCTAGTATATAAAACATGCAAATAGCAACTCTCTCTACACTGCGATCATCCAGGATGATGTGATCGTATCAATCATCCTTAATTGTTTCCTTAATTGGTGAATCAATTTAGGCATAATTGTTCCATATCGTCTAGGCCGATCTCACGATCGTCCTGGCCGATTTCCAAAAATACAGAATACCTAAATTGATCACGGCGGCTATTTATTTATGTATTGAGCATATCATCATGGTCGATACAAGTATCATCCAGGTCGATCAGTTAATTACGGCTGCCTTAACTAAGAAATCCTGATTAGAACTTCTGTTTTGAACTCAATCATCCAGGACGATAATATGATCATCCGGGACGATGTGAGTAAAAATAGAAATTCTAAATCTCTCAAGTGTGTATGTAGGGTTACTTAACATTAGTCACTTCAAATATTTACAATTGACTCATGAAAGGGAAAAAGAAAAATACAGACTGACTCAGACCTAGTCTACCCAATCTTGAGCTGGTTCCAATTTCTGTCCGATCTTTGAGTCTTGAAATGTCAGTAGAGAAAAGGCAGTCGTATTGTTAGTTATCATCAAAACCAAAATTCATGAAACCAAATCTGCAACATAGCAGACCTTCATTCTTTTCCTCCTTCATAGAGAAGGCAGAGAACCTTAGACTCCTTTGTCACCCTCCTAGTTATGGATGAGAACCATATCCTTGAGCTTAAGAATTTATCCCTAGAGCAACCAAAGAAACTAAGATAGATAATTGGAGGAATAAGGAAAGATAATTGCTTGGAGCAACCATGTGATCACCTCACACTACTTCTCCCTCACAAGCAAGCACTCTATCTTCTTCCGAAAGCTTTCATAAATCTTCTTCTTAAAGCTCCCTCCAAAGAACACTCAACAGCTAAAAACTTTAAACAAGTTACTTGATAGAGATTAAATAAAAGGCCTCACCAAAATCCCTAAATTCAATTATGTCAATTCTAATCATATAGTACAATCCTCGACTGTCCAGTATAGTATAAAGTACTCCTATTAGTATTGTATGAAGAGCTAGGTGTTGTACGAACAATTCAAAGAATTGAACTGATTATTTATGTTGATTTAGAGCATTGTCTAGTATGATTTGTTCAAAAGCCTTGGATTATCATCCAGTATATATAGCGAAGATAAATTATCATCCCATACATGAATCTGGTCGTACTGTATGATTGCTCAAATCATCCTATACGATCTGATTAGATCAATTAATCCAAAATTGTTCCCTAATTACTGGATGAATTTAGGTAATAATATATTGTATAGCACAATTAGTATAAAATTTGAATTTCAAAATATAGCCTAAATTATGATTGGAGGCTGCAATATTGATTTAAACTAATCATCTTATATGATCTCTATTGTACCGTACAATTAGTTTAACTTGTATTAATTATCATAATTAGTCATTTTAATAATTTTTTGATTAGCTGATTGTATAGTATGATATGGATCATACATAATGATTAGTTCATAAAATTTTAACTTTTGATGTTGTCACTAACTCCATTAAGTGTTTCTGTGCATGGTTACCATGCTTAGTATCCACCAAATGTATGATTTTACTCTAGAAAAGTAAAAATAAATATTAATTGAAAATATAGACTTTTCATTACATACTTAACCCTAATCTATCCAACTTGAGCTGATCAAACTTGTAAGTGTATGGTAGACCTAAAATGTTTATGTATAGGAAAAAGTAGACATACATTAATAGCAGTTAATAGGAGATAACATAGTAAGGAACCCAATAATATTTGTTATTATAAAAATCATAGGATTTGGGTCCAAAGATGCAACAACATACATGGCCACTATGTATATTAAATGAAGATATGGTAATATTAAAAATATTTTTTTAATCATTTAAGGAATAAGAAAATTTATTAGTAATACATATGATACTTATATCATCAATTTGAGATAGATATCACAAGAATAGTTCAATGGATCTCTTTTATACTCATTTTTACTTTTATAATTACTTTGACAAATACAAACCAAACGTTCTAATGATGGTATCAAGTACTTCACTAAATTCTCTTAGTTTTCACCATAAGAGAGTTTTATACAAGCACTCTGATTTAGGCTGAAATTATCTAAGTGACTGAACTCTCTTCAAAACATAACCCAGTAACTATTTATAGGAAAATACAAAGTAAGCATTTCACGCTGTGGCACTTGAAAGATCTGTACCGTTACGCCCAATAAATGAACTAATGTTGCTATGCTACTTTTCTAGTTCCACCGTGATGCTTGCTGATGTGGATCAATTACTTAGTGAAGAGTCATGTTATTTTGCTGATAGATCATGGCTTTCAGAATTTATAGCATTTATGTCACAGTGATGCTGGCTTTCAAATTCTATGCGCTAGAATACAAATTTAGATGTAGAGGCGTTAGAGTTGATGTTGTGGAGCTGAACTACATAGAACAAGATATTGCAAAGCTAAAGTTTTGATATCGCGATGCTATCTAACAGAGAAGTTGGCGTTGTAATGTCAATATTCTGGCACTCTAGCAATATTTTTTATAGTGTTATAGTGTTGTTTGTTATAATATTGTGACACTATATGGAATTTAGAATTTTATATAATTTATGTATTTTTTCTACACAATACAACTAAAATATTACATTTTCACCAAAAATATAACACATAAAATAACACATTATTTAGACTTATAAAATTTTCCCCAGCTTAAACCCTTACTTGTCTTCAAGCAAATAAATATATTATAATTTTGATTAATTGATTAACTAAAGTAAAAAAAAACCTAATAATTTAAAATCACTAAAATATATGATAATACATCATTTTCAAGAAGTAGTAAAAAATGAACATAATTATCATTTTAGTTTAGAAAATTACTAATAATTATACTAAACAGTCATCCTTATTATTACTTAATTTGAATTTACAATTTATAGATTTAATTATTAATTTTTTAATTTTAAAATGAATAATGGCTCTACCATATAGATGTAGGTTGTGTAACTAACTTCTTTTCCAACCCCATATCTAAGCATTATCGTTGTGCATGGGTGTTATGATAAGTTCTCTATGCTGACAAGATGCACAATTGGACTCTTCAGACAACATATCTTAAGCTTCTTCTCTATCTTCTAATATAGTATTCACAATTCAATGGGTTATATCTTCTTCTTCATCATTATCAACTCTTATTTCTTCAAAAACCCTATCAAATTCATCAAATGCAACTTGGGTAAACACCTCAATAACTAAGGTTCTCTTCTTAAATATTTTATATTCTTATCAACTAAGGAATAACATAGAAATGCTACTCCATCTATCATTGCTTCAAATCCCAAAATATAATTTTTCATTATTTAATATAAAACACTTACATCCAAACAAATGTAAATGAGAATCAAGTGTTCTGCCCTTGAATAACTAATATGGTGTCTAATTCAATTTAGATATTATGTTTATCCAATTCAAAATATAACAAGTAGTATTCATTACCTCTGTCCAGAAGTACTTAAGTATATTATACTCACTAAGAATTTCCCTAGTAACATCTAACCGTTTCATATTTTTCCTTTTAGTTGTATTATTTTTTATGGTGTTTTATGGGCGTAGAAGTTATATTCTATCCTAAATTCTTGACTAAATAAATCAAATCTATCATTCTTAAATTTACCACTATGATCACAATTAATTATGAAAATTAAATAACCTATTTGCATTAAATCAAAAATGAGAATGTAATAAATTCCACAAATGAATTACTCTTATTTGCAAGGAACTTAAACCACATGAATCTAAAATAATCATCAATAATTACAAAACCAAAATATTTTCCTTCTAGGCTCAATATACTAATCAGTCAAAATTATTCCATATTAAGCACTTCTAATGGTTTAATGGTGACTATATAATTAATATATTGAAATGAAGACTTTATTTATTTCCCATACTGGCACACATAATAAAAATGTTCTTTTGAAAAAATTTCCTTAGGAAAGTCCTAACCAATTCAAATTGTTTCTCCTTTGCTTCGGCATCATCTCTTATTAACTTCCATTCAAAAAACTAGAGTGTTAATTAGTAATTTTAGCTTTCTTCTTGGCACCCCCTCCACCCATATGGTTTAAGGTTAATATTAATGCTTATCTTTTAAGATCTAACAAAGCTGGTATTGGTGGTGCGTTATAAGATCATAAAGGGAGGTTCTTGCTTACTTTTGGCTTTAGATGCATGTTTACATTGGGATGTAGCTCAGTTGGAGTTGATTGCAGTTCGTTCTTTGAAGAGTGTAGTTCAAAGTTGGATGATGGAAGCAAAATGTATCATTATTAAAAGGGATAATTTCAATATTATCAAATTGCTTCAAAGTTCAATTAACAACTTGAGGGCTAAAAACTTGTTGGAGGAAGGTCTTCTTTTTCTAAAAAAGTTCAGCCATGTTTCATTCAATTTTTCTAAAAGGAGTTGTAATAAATTAGTCGATTTGTGTGCTATTTATGATTTATTTAGTTATTTTATTTTGTATGATCTAAGTTGTGGTGATATTCCTCCTTCTTTTTTGTCTTTATTAAATAAAAATGTGACAATTTAGCTTTTCTTTAATTAGTTTGTAATAAGGTTTTATTTTAATGCTATTGGAATTTTCTTCAAAAAAAAAAAAAAAAAAAAAAAAAAAAAAAAAAAACCAATTCAAATTGGGTAATCTTCCAAAGAGTCCTCATGCTTGCTTGGAATAGTCTCCTATACCATAATCATGATTCATCAATAATAGCTTTCAATAACAAACATCAATAGACTTATCAATGTAGTTCAAATCAATTATATACACATTATAAATTCTTAAACCTTCTATCATAATTTTATTATACAACATTAATATAGATTTTGTAGAAAGAGTATTATATCAAAACGTTTGTCACACAGGTTACTTATGCTTAATAGATAATGTTTTATTCCTTCTGAATCTTTGTCATGAGACTTAAATTTTTTACCTTCCCTTTAACTTCTCTCTCTAAAAAATCTTAATTTGAATTTGCCAAAAAAGGCCTTCTGAGTTCTTTGCTTTCCCTTCTTCATGATTCATTTCTCATCACTATTATCTTTTGTTCGGTGTCTCTTTAAGTTCAACAAATGAGATCAAATATATTCTATCTTTTTACATTCAAAACATAACACATAAGTAGAAAACCTATTTGCTTTTTCACTTTTACCTTGTTGTTTATCACTTTGGCACTTTTCTTTATTATTAAGAAATCTTTTGAATGTTTTGATCTTCAATGTAATATTCTCATTTCCATCATCACCGGAAATATTGCATTATATATCAATAGCTTTATGTGTGATTATTTTTGCCTTCCTTCTTTCACAGGTATCTACATTTCTTTAACTAACTCTTTGCTCATAGGAAACTGAACAACCAACTAAGTTGTCAACAAAATATGATTTAAGATATTTAGATTAAAAATAGCAATAACCTAGCCATCCAAATATTCATTTAAGCAATGCATAAATTTACTATATTTTTTTTTTGCATTTGAAATGTCTATGACTAAATCATACAAAGATGTAAAGAATTTTGTAAACTTAGTGTACATGTTAGTAATTAGTTTACTAGGTTGGATGTGAAACAATTAATATTCATGCTAAAATAAATTCATATAGGATTTCTGATGGGGACATTAGAGCATGGAAAGTATATCAAAGGCGTGGTCGTCGATCTGCGACCACAATCGAGTCGATGTATTTTTGATTCATTTCATGTATTTGTTTTTATTATGTTATTTATCTCTTTTCATTTATGTTGTATTTGTTTTTCCTTTTTTTATACCTTACATAAGGGAGGTCATATGTAAGTACTAAGGGCACTGTCATCTTTTTATTTTTGAGTCCTTTTGTACCAGGTTATATATAGCCCTTATGTTTCTCTTATAAGTTTAATGATTGAATGATAAAAAAATTATGTCATTGCTTGAGTTTTTGAAAGATATTGAGAGTGCTCAGAGAGAAAGAGAGATCCCTAGGAGAGGGAATTTGGATCACCCACCAACCTTGGAGACGGTCGGATTCATGGTTCATTACTTTATCTTTTCCCTTTCTTTTCATCACCTCACCACCACCGCCTAAACCCCTCCCACCACCCAAACAACGGCAAACCCCCCATCACCCCACCGAAATCCCCTTCAAGCGCACCAAACCACCGGCCCATCTTCCCTCATCCCCAAAATTTAAATCACCTCTTGAATCCTTTCCATAAATAATTATTCTTAATTTGAGAAGATTTAATTTCAACTTTCAAAGCTATTTAAATTTAAAATTTATTTTCATAACTTAAGAAATCTATTTGACGAAAGTTCCTAAATTAAATCCTATTTGAATTTCAAATTTGATTTGGATTTAATTAATCCATTCCTAATTCCTAAACTCAAATTAAGAAATCCAAATCTTCCCCTCAATGATCCCATAGCCCTTTAATGACGCAGTCCCCTATTCGTGGAGATTAGGAATTATTTCCTAAAACCCAGCTCCCCACTTTGGAAACAATTCAAACTTTCCCCACCTCCCTTTAGAATAATTCTCCCCTAGCCCCATATATTTAATTTATTTCCAATTGGAAGTAAATTAACCTCCTCCCTTCCCTCATACCTCCCCCCCCCTTCTCTCATTCTCTTCCTTATTTTATCCTCAATCGAGGGGACTAGTTAGGAAGTGTTTGAGTGACAATTCCCTCCACTTTAATCTCTTAAAATCTGAATCAAATTCCTCTTAACCTTTTCCCCTGGCCGGCCACCTTCTCTCGCCTTCTCGTACTTGGATTCTTGATAGAAACCCCTCCTTTTCAAGGGGAAACGACAAGGACAGAAAGGATCATCACCTTCAATACTTCAACGCTACTAGATAAATGCATGGCCGATTCCAATCTTGATTACGGCCTTACCTATGATGAGAAAGGGTTCGTGTAGATCCTTCATTCCACTTTCTTCGACTTCAATCCAAATATCGACAACACCATCGAGGAGTACGTGGAGCACATTACTCTTGTAGAAGCCATAGAGGAATAACTTGGTATCGTTTAGTAGAGGATTATATCCAAACCATGACAAAGGTTTTCTAATCTTCCTACTCTCATATTCTCATAGTTTAACTCACTATTGTGATTTGATTTGATTCATGAAGGTCTTGTCAGCCTATCTCTGCCAAGCCTAGTAAACAAAGGAATTGAGTTAGTTTTCTATGCTTCTAATCTTATCGTTAGCGTAGGGATTTTGTTGAATGAAACTATATTTGCTTACTATTGTGATTCTAATTATTTGATAATTCAAGTGCTTGGCAAGTGGCTTAGCCTAAATGTAGGCACCCCTCTCTTATTTTCTTTTGTCGTTTGAATTGCTAATAGTTTTAATCTTAATTATTTATTTCAAGAAATCATGCAAATACTTATCGCATACAATTAGAACATCGTAGTCCTGCATCATCTAGTATCAGAGTATGGTTAGCATAGGATATTCATGTTAAAAATCATCCTAGGTTGTTTCTTAACCATTATTATTTAATTTTGTATGTGTATCATTATTTAAATCATCTTAAATCACTATTGTGCTTGCTGTCTAGTAAATTTCTACACTCATCTAGTGAGATTTAGGGTAGTTCCTTAAGTATCTTGGTGTAGTCCTTAAAAGAATAACCTTCCTAGTTGCCTAGATTACTTAATCCCTAATTGTAGTTTGTTGTCCAAGTATTTTTTGCATCATTAATTTAGTGTCATTTTAGGGAGTCTATCATAGCATTTAAGTGTTGTACTCTATCTAGATTCATCCCCAAGTGCCCCTAATGTCTAGCTATGGACCCAAAACAACTTGGAAGGACCTTTGACCTTCTGGTAGGCAAATGAACACAATTAGCCAACAACTCAAAGAGAACCAAGCTGATCTAGCTAAACTTTGTAGAGACACCACTGAAAATTTTGATACACTTGAAAGATCTTGGGAACATCCAACCCCCTACATCCCATATAGACCACCTTATATGTATGGGGATCATACCTACCCAGATGGTAGGCAACATCGTATCAATCATTGAGTTCCTCAGTATGGCCAGAACCTTCACCATGACCCTGACATACCACTACTAATGAAGAACATTTAAGTAGATGCTCCTACCTTTAATGGCATACTCAATCCCTAGCTCTTCCTGGATTGCGTTAAAGGTATGGACAGTTTCTTTAAGTTGTATAATATTTCCAAGGCTAGGAAGGTTAATTTTGCTGAGATGAAACTCACGTGTTGGGCGAATCAATTTTGGTCCAGCCTAGAGAGCCTTAGATAAGCTAGGAACATTTATCCCATTACTAATTGTCCATCCATGAAGCAAAAACTTAAGCAAAAGTACTTACCTCCCTTATAATTCCCTAGATTATTGGATAGATGGAATAGGCTGACTCAAGGTAACAAACTAATTAAGGAGTGCATCACCTCCTTTGATGACTACTTGATTCCCTACAAAGGGGAGACCTTTATCGCCCCTGTATAGATTTTATCTATGTTTCATACTGGTTATTAGAGGATCTTCATAATGAGTTGTTTGCCCAGAACATCACCACCCTTGAGAACACCTACAACCTAGTGCTATATTTAGAGGAGACCCATTCCCAGCACCCAAGCAGATCACATTACTCTAGCCCTTCCTATAGATCGTATGGTAGTTCCACTCACACTCCAACTTCCGACCAACCCTTCAGAGGTTTACTCCTCAATATGATTTTAGGAGTAAACCTCCCACCTCAAATACCCCTCAGTCTAGTCTTGGGACCAAGTGCTTTCGATGCTAGGGGTATGGGAATATCACTTCTCAGTGCTCCAGTCCCTATAAAGTCTCGATCATCGAGGAGATCACTGAGGATAATCTTGAACCCGAGGTTAATTAGATCCACCAAGTTGAGGATGAAGGCAAATTCTTGAGGAGGATAATAACACTGTTGTCCTCCATCACCTTTAAAAACTAGATACCTCTCCCATATGCATGGTGAGATGCATGCTATTACACCCTACTACCTTTGATGACTAGCAAAGGATGACAATTTTTTATACCTACACCAAAATCAAGGATAAGAACTGTAAGATCATCATGGATAGTGGTAGTTGCATAAATGTGGTATCCTCCAGCATGGTATCCATATTGGGTTTTCTGCTGTTCCTCACCTTAACCCATATAAGGTAGTGTGGGTCAACGCCACTGCCTTGGAGGTGAGAGAATAAAGCATCATACCTATCTTCTTTGCTGACTATAAGGAGAATGTTTGGTGTGATGTATTGATTATGGATGTTGGACAAATTCTTTTGGGTCACCCCTAGTTTTTTGATAATGATTTACACATCTATTGGCATTCGAACACCTTCGTATTCAAATATATGGGTAAAAAGATCAAGCTTGTACCATCGCGGCCTTGGGTTAAGGATGACAACAAATCCAACCATGTTAAGTCTAAGATAGGACTAGACCTGGTCACTACCAAGGTTTTTTTGGATTCTGAGATTGCTCAAGGTGCACCTCTTTATGCCTTAGTTAGTCATGAGATTCCCATAGAATCTGATGAACCTATCCCTCAGGAAGTCCAACCCATTCTGGGATAGTTTGTTGATGTCTTCCCTAATGATCTCCCAAATCAGTTACCTCCACTTAGAGACATTCAGCACGCCATAGACTTCATCCCTGGAGCCTCCCTCCCTAACCTGCCACACTCTCATATGAACCCCATGAAACATGTCAAACATAAGAAGAAGGTAGATGAGTTATTACAATGAGGTTTCATTAAGGAGAGTCTCAGTCTGTACGCGGTGCCAGCATTTCTTACTCCTAAGAAGGATGAATCTTGGTGATTGTGTGTTAATAGCCATGCTATCAACAAAATCACCATCAAATATTATTTTCCTATTCTGAGATTGGATGATATGCTCAATATGATGATGGGTGCCACTATATTCTCCAAGATCGATCTTAAGAGTGGATACCACAAGATCCAGATCCGACCCGAAGATGAGTAGAAAATTGCCTTTTAGCTAAGGATGGTCTCATGAGTGGTTAGTCATACCTTTCAGGTTGAGAAATGCCTCGAGAATTTCATGAGAATCATGACTCAAGTTCTGCACTCATTTATGAGAAAGTTTATCGTCATCTACTTTGATGACATTCTTATTTATAGTTAATCGGTGTGTCAGCACTTGGACCACTCAAGGAAAGTTTGTGATTTCTTAAGGAAGGAACAACTTTATGCCAATCCTAAGAAATGGGCCTTCCTTGTTGATCGAGTTATCTTTTTGGTCTTCATCATTTCAGCCCAAGGGGTCTGTGCAGATCCCAAGATGGTTAGAGCCATTATTGAATGGCCTGCTCCTTAGAACATATAAGAAGTCCGTAGCTTCCATGGATTGGCCATATTATATAGGAGATTTATCCACAATTTCAAAACCATCGTATCTCCTATCACTGACTGTCTGAATAAGGGTGATTTCTAATGGACCCTGGCAGCCACCAGAGCTTTTGATGAGATTAAGAAAAGAATGGTGCAAGCCCCAATGATGAGACTTCTTAATTTTTCCAAAGTCTTTGAAGTGACCTGCGATGGTTCAGGAGTCAGAATTGGAGGAGTCCTATCTTAGGAAGGTCACCCGATAGCTTATTTTAGTGAAACATTAAATGACATTCAGCTGCAATATTCCACATATAACACAGAGTTTTACATAGTGATCCAATCTCTTCTCTATTGGTGAAACTACTTGCTCCCACAAGAGTTCATCATTTTCTCAGATCACGAGACTCTGTATTATATCAACTCCTAAAAGAAGTTGAATGTACATTATGGTTGATGCGTAGAGTTCCTTCAGGAGTATACTTATACCCTTAGACATAAGGTTGGATTAGAGAATAAATTTGTTGATGCTCTCAGTTTTCGTATGATTACTACCACTGAGATGAGAGTTGAAGTTGTGGGTTTTGACCAAATAAAGAGGGACTATTAGGAATGCCCTGACTTCAAGGACACATACACTCTCTTATCCATAGATAGTACGCACCTTGTGGATAATTTTCTTCTAAAGGATGGTTATCTTTTCAAAGCTCAAAAGTCTTACATCAATAGCACCTCCCTTATAGAATTTCTTGTCTGGGAACTCCATGCTGGAGGCCTCGCTGGACACTTCGGTTGGGACAAAATGATAGAAGCCGTGGACTATCATTTTTATTGGTCCAACCTAAAGAGAGATGTCAGTCAGATGGCCAGTAGTGTTACACCATCTAGCTGGCCAAATAACATAAACAAAATACTAGTCTGTACACTCCTTTGCCTATACCTAATTGCCCTTGGCAGGAAGTTAGCATGGATTTTATCTTAGGCAACCCCAAAACTATCCATAGGAATGACACCATTTCTATTATAGTAGATCAATTTTCAAAATGTCCCATTTCCTACCTTTTTCAAAACATCTGACACCTTCCACATTGCAAAAATCTATTTCAACGAGGTCATCCATTTACATGGTTTTCCCAAAATCATTGTATTGAATAGGGATGCTAAATTCACTAGCTATTTTTAGAAGACACTTTGGATGAAAATGGACACTAAATTGTAATTAATTCTACACAGCCTTTCATCCACAAACAGATGGTCAGACTGAGGTAGTCAATAGGAGCTTAGGCAATCTATTACGATCCCTGGTCGACGAGTATATTAGGATTGAGATTCCATTCTCACTACTGTTGAGTTTGCCTAAAATAATTCTATGAACCAAACCATTGTCCTAAGTCCTTCTAAAATTGTTTACGGGTTTAAACCTAGGCAGACACTAGACCTTATACCCATGTGCTCTAGGTATAGGATTTTGAGTCTGCATCATCATTTGCATCACATATGTATGAACTTCATAAAGAAATTGTATGACAAATTGAAAAGAGCAATAATGATTACAAACTACACACTGATCTATAACAAAAATTTAAAACTTTTAAGGTTGGTGACTCTGTAATGGTACAGATTCATCCGGAACGATTCCCATAGGGAATAGCTAAAAAGCTTCATGCTAAGAGTTTTAGACCATTCAAAATAATTAAAAAAATCAATGACAATGCTTATGTAGTAGATCTTCCTGTAGAATTCAAAATAAATTCCTTCTTTAACATAGAAGATCTAGTTGCATATGAAGGTCCTGATTTCAACCCACTAAATCCAGTCATATAATAGCTTTGTGTGACTCCACCATGTGAGAACCCAAACCTACCTCCACTACCAAATATTCCCAAATCACCCATGGTAGAAAAGGTGGACACGATTATAAGTGATTACATCATCTCCATCAAGGAAAGTTGATGGCAAAGGTACTTGATTAGGTGGAGAGGAAAGCCCATGTCAAAGAATACATGGTTGGATCACAAGGAGCTGCAACAGATTGACCCCGATACATTGGAGTTCTACGAAAGCACTAGAGACTCTTACTTGACTGAGTCAAGCTTTTTCCCACCTCAGGAGAATGATGGGGATATCAAAGCATGGAAAGTATATCAGAGGCATGGCCGTCGATCTATGGGCATGATCGATTCAAAGCATTTTTGAGTCATTTCATGTATTTATTTTTATTATGTTATTATCTCTTATTATTTATGTTGTATTTGTTTTTCTCATTTTTACCCCTTATTTAAGGGAGGTCATATGTAATCCTTAAGGGCACTATCATCTTTTTATTTTTGAGCCCTTTTGTATGAGGCTATATGTAGCCCTTATGTTTCTCTTTTAAGGTTAATGATTAAATGATAAAAAAATCGTGTCATTGCTTGAGTTCGTGACAAATCTTGAGAGTGCTTGGAGAGAGAGAGATTCCTAGGAGAGGGAATTTAGATCACCACCAACCTTAGAGATGGTCAGGTTCGTGGTTCATAACTTTATCTTTTCCCTTTTTCTTTCATCACCTCACCACTGCTGCCTAAACCCCTCCCACCACCCAAACCACCGGCAAACCTCACCCCCTCCATCACCCCACTAAAATCACATTCAAGCCCAGCAAACTGCCAGCCCATCTTCCCCATCCTTCCTCTAAAATTCAAATCACCTCTTTAATCCTTTCCATAAATAATTATTCTTAATTTGGGAAGACTTAATTTCAAATTTCAAAGCAATTTGAATTTGAAAACTTCTTTGCTAACTTAAGAAATCTATTTTAGGAAAGTTCTTATATTAAATCATATTTGAATTTCAACTTTGATTTGGATTTTATTAATCCTTTCATAATTTATAAATCCAAATTAAAAAACCCAAATCTCCCATTCAATCATCCCATTGCCCCTTAATGTCATCGGCCCCTATAGGAGGAGATTAGTAATTGTTTCCTAAAACCCAATTCCCCACTTGGGAAACAATTCAAACTTCCCCCACCTCCCTTTGGTCAAATTCTCCCTTAGCCCCATCTATTTAATTTATTTCCAATAGGGAACTTCTCCAATAGGAAGTTAATTAACCTCCTCCCTTCCCTCATAACGTCCACCCCCCTCACTTTCTCTTCCTTATTTTATTATCAACCAAGGGGACTAATTAGGAAGTGTACGAGTGGCAATTCCCTCCTCTTTAATCTCCCAAAATCTGAACCAAATTCCCATTAACCTTTTCCCTTTGTCCGGACATCTTCTCCCACCTTCTCGTACATGGATTCTTGAAAGAAACCCCTCTTTCAAGGGGAAATAGCAAGGATAGCAAAGTATCATCACCTTTAACACTTCAACGCTACTAGATCAATGCATGACCAATCCTGATCTTGATTACGGCCTTGCCTACATCGAGCAAGGGTTCATGCTCATCCTTCATTCCTCATTCTTTGACATCAATCCAAAAATCGACAACACTATCGAGGAGTACATGGAACACATTCTAGATACTCTCATCGAAGCCATAGAGGGGAAACTTGGTACCGTTCAGTGCAAGATTACTTCCAAACCAGGACAAAGGTTTTCTAATCTTCCTACTCTTGTATTTTCGTAATTTAACTCACTCTTATGATTTGATTTGGTTCATGAAGATCTTGTCCACCTATCTCTGCCAAGCCTAGTAAGTGTAGGAATTGAGTTAGCTTTCTATGCTTCTAATCTTATAATTAGTGCATGGATTTTTTTGAATACTACTATATTTGCTTACTATTGTCATTCTAATTACTTGATAATTCAAGTGCTTGGCAAGTGACATAGGCTAAATGTAGGCACCCCTCTTTTGTTTTCTTTTGTCATTTTGATTACTAATAGTTTTAATCTTAATTGTTTATTTCAAGAAATCATGCAAATTCTTATAACATATAATTAGAACATTGTAGTCCTGCATCAATTTCTTAACTTAACTAGTTCCTTTATATGTTATATTGAACCTATACAAATTTCTTTACCGCTAGTACAAGTAGGCACCCGCATGTAACCTTCAGATTTTAAACTACAAAATATTTATTTAAGATGTTGTGCATTTAGTTGAGCAAGAACACAATCATTTAAACTACATATAGACAATAATATTGCTACTTTAATATCATTAATAGATCTAAAAGGCAAAGAGTAACCATTTTGTATTATATGCCACATAAAAAAATCAATAGATTATAGAAAATCAATCAGTCAAATATTCCAAAAATCACATGAAATGTAATCAAATAAAGCTATCACAAAATAGAATAACCTTCCAAGGTGTTTCTATTGCTAAAATATGTTATATGGATATACTCTTATGTTTAAACCAACTAAAGTTATAATCCCATTATAATACGACTTCATAGTGGTATGACACACAAAGCTGAGTGGTGGATGACTATGGCACCCAAAGAGGGGCGGCGGGGGGATGAATTGGTGTTTTTAAAGATGATTTTTTTTAAAATTTAAGTATTATGCAAAAAAATAAAATAAATTATTTCAAGCATGTAGGAAAATTTTTTTTCTTTTCATTTTTTTTTTAAATTTTAGGTAAGAGTTTAACCAGAGATCTAACAACTATAACTTTTATAAAAAAGAATAAATTAAACCTAAATGCAAGAAAGTAAATGCAGGAAAGTAAAAGAAATGCAAGCTAAAATTATATATTGGTTCAATTAAAATCAATATACATCCACTCCCCAAAGGTCTTCCTCTTTGGGTATTGCATTATATCATGCTTCTGCCTTAATAAGGTGGAGAAGCCATTTTTCCCGACTAAGTGGAGAATGACCTTTACAAACTCTTCTATTCAAAAAATATTTTCCTCCTTCAGCCTCCTAGCTTGGCAACAATGCTTCTCTATCCTACTCCTCACTATGTAGAAATTTCAACCCCTCCTTCTGCTCCTTGAAAGATGAAGATGTCATTCCCTCCTTCTACTCCTCTCATAATAGAGATGTTGTTTATTAAGTAAAAATTATGTAATATTTAGTTGTCTTAAATTATAGTTAAAAAATTATTTTCAATTAATGATGTGCATAAATGTTTCAGAAAAAGAAAAATACTTAGAAATATTAAACCATTGCCAAAACGCATAAACTATCAGCTCTCTAGCATCTAAAATGCCCTGGTACTAGATTTAAATATACCAGCATAGGTGCCTCGGGAAAATATCATTTAATTTAATTCCTTGGTTGAACCATGCCCAGTATTATAGTGCTTCATGATACTACAGTGATAGAAATTAAAGCCACGGTGCCATAGTCTAAGGAATTTGAGTGCCAAAGAATAAAACTATAGAACACTTCAATGATGGATTACACTTTCAGTCATCGTAAGGCTCAACTTTTGGATTACCATGCAGATCAATTGTTGAAATATGGAGACACACAAAATTAGCTAAGCCATGTATTGGATCAACAAATAGCCATAACTATCAATCTAACACCTTAGCTGAGCCAACTTAGTAGTGTTAAGGTCTTAGATCATAATATAATGTTGTAACACTACAATGTGGAGTGCTGTGGTGCTTGACTCCATTTTTATAATTAATTTAAATAGTATTTTTATTGGAGGATTATATCATTTTAATGAGTTTTGAGTGATTAAGTATACTAAGTAAAGTTGCACTATCCTAAAAATATATGTTTATACTTTTCATTCAGAGAAATCAATGAATCTTTTTTATTTAATATTAATTTCATTACTAGCTAAACTCTTTTTTCGGGCTAATTTTTTGAAGTCTTAGTAATTATTAATGTAGAATTTCGTGTTTTAATTAATTAATGGATTTTTCAATATTACCTGTTTTTAATTTAGTCTATATAATGCTCATATGTAGAGTTAAAATATAGGGTTATTTATTATTTTAATCGAGGAATATTGGAATAATTAGGAGTACTGATATAAAACTCATGCATACTTAGATATATTATGTTTAGTGTTTTAGAGTCTATGGATATATAATAATAATGATAAGTCCATAAACCTTCCTTCACTTCCTTAAAAGCTTGATATAGATCTAAGGATACATACTCTAATTCATAAACTACATAGGCAAGTTTACTCAAGAATGCTTTAGAAATTCATTATCATTAGTCTAACATACTTTATATACATGTATCTTATCTTTCTTATGCATTTGTTTGGCCAAACAAAATCCAAACCTAACTTTTTGTGTAGTATAGACATTATAGCTTAATTAGGACGTACTAGAATATTTGCATTATGGTACTAGAAAATTTGCATTATGGTAAATTAATTAGGACATACTAGAATATTTGCATTATAGCTTAATGATCCTAACTCTTTACTCTCAAGATCCATAATTGCTAGATATGGTAAGAAAGTCTTTCATTCGGCTAGTATTCAAAATCCATCTCCTACTTGGAAACTGTTTCTAAGTGGAGCTAAGGCTTTAAATCATACTGTGAGATGGAATATTAAAAATGGAGATTCCATAAATATCATGAAAGATATTTGGTTATATGATAGAAAAATGGAATTTTGGCCAACATTTGTTGCTACAGACATTGACAACATTCCCAACCTTGTTCACTTCATTTCGGAAGGCACCTGGAACGTTGAAGAACTTAAAAAATACTTTGGTATTGATTTAGTTCTTTTAATTTGCAACCTGAAGATTGAGAACGATATTATGGAAGATAAAATGGAATTACTAAATTCCCATTCAGGTAATACTTTATCAGCTTTGGTCAAAAGCAAAATTTCTGAGATGAAGGGAAGTGGCCTAAGAGGTATTATTAGTTGGAGCTGTCTTAAAAAATTAAAACTAAACCCGAGGATCTATCTGTTTTGGTGGAGGCTTCTCAATAATGCTAATCCAACTAGAGGCTTCTTGCTTCATAGAAGATTAATTGATAACAACCTTTGTCCTAGAGGTTGTAATATGGTAGAAGATGCAAATCATTTAACTGCTAACTGTTACTTATTAAAGGAGCTTATCAAAAAGGCTAACAGTTGGGGATTTTTTTTACCTTATCTAAGGAGTTTGAATGAAATTCAATCTTTTTTGAAAGATCACAACAATTATAATCTTTTTTTACATAATCTTTATTGCTCTATTATTTTCACATCCTGGAAGAGTAGAAATACTCTTATTCATGAAGGTAAAGAAATGGAAGTTGGTTTCATAGTGAATAATGCTATTTCTTATACATCTACTTCATTCTCCTTTATACATTCGGACCATTGGAATGTCAACCAGCTCATGCTGAATTCTTCTTTTTGGCATCCCCCTCCACCTGGATGGATCAAAATTAACATAGATGCTTCTCTTCATTGTTCATACAAGATGGAATAGGAGGCATCATAAGAGATCATAAAGGAAGAATGCTCTTAGCATATGGATTCCATCTATTGCATT
>NW_021319083.1:4071970-4097240 GCF_001605985.2 Dendrobium catenatum | reverse complement strand
CAAGGTCGGTTCTAGAAACTGCTAAAAACTGTTCTAAATCGGTGTATCATTTGGATGAAAATTTTATTCGTCTGGACGAAAATTTTACAGAGGACCGATCGTCCTGGACGATTCTTGACTTCGTCTGGACGAAAATTTTCCAGAGGACCAATCGCCACGGACGATAATCTAATTTCGTCTGGATGAAACTTTTCCAGAGACCCGATCGTCCTGGACGATTATTAATTTCGTCTATACAAAATGTTTCCAGAGGACCAGTCGCCACGGACGATAATGTAAATTCGTCTGAATAAAAATTTTCCAGTGAACCAATCATCCTGTACGATATTTTATTTCGTCCTGGACGAATAGGACTTAGAAAAAAATTTTTGAGCAAGTTCCTATTCGTTCCATATGCTCTATAGGAGATAACTGTCTGATCGTCCAGTACGAACATACATCGTCCTGTACGATCAGTATAAATTTTATATGATCTCCTTGTTTGTGTGTATGTTTTTATTCACTCAAAATACAATCACTCCCTTTCAATTTGATTTCTAAAAAAAAGTGCAAGCTTCAAATTTTACAAAGTATCGCATGCTGAATTTAATTTGAAGTCTTCGTAGTCTGGAGTTAATTTTTCCTGAAATGTCAGTACACACAAGAGCAAATGCAATTCTTCTAAAAAATGTTAGGAGATAACTACACATTTGAACAATAATGTTTGGAATCATCAAAACTTCATAAGTTGCAAAAATGTAAAACATACAAATAGCAACTATCTTAACAAATTACATATTTATTCCTACTTATATCATTTATCTTGCAACTTGTTATTTGTTTCTTAATTTTTATTTTTTTTAAAATATAAAAAAATAAAATAAATTTTATTTCTTATTGTTATTTATTTATTTGTAATTTAATTCTTGCATTGTTGGTGTATGTAAAGTAGATATAGTAAGGGTGCTTTATTGTTTGATTTAGATATTGTGAGGACCCTTACAAAAATTTGAAAATTCAAAAAAGTTATAGCATTAGTAATATATAAACCAAATCTTGATCAAGACCATATTAGTCCTCTTAGAGAGTATGTCAATCTTGTAGCATATGGAATTCATCAGAGTATCAATTGACCTACTGAGCCAATAACTTTGACCAGAAACATGCCATAATTTAAATGATTTAAAATTCCTAGTTTAGGGAACTCCTGCTTGGGATCATAAATTTATACTTAGCTAGATTCATAAAAATACGTGTAACATTTAAGTATAATAGTTTTAGTGATGATTTGTTAGCCTTCATTGTATCAATTTTTGCTAAAGAATAAAGCTAAGATGTGGTTGAATTATTTGCCCCTAAGCTCTATAACCACTTGGAATGAGTTGGCACATAAATTTATAGATAAGTATTACCCACCTTCTAGAACTGCCAAGCCTATGAATGACATAAAATCTTTTAAATAATTTTAAGGACATATGATCTATGAAAGATGTGAAAGATTTAAGTAGATGCTTAAAATGTGCGCTCATTATACTTTTCCATACTGGTTGGTGATTAACACTTTTTATAATGGGCATGTAGGATCTCTTATATCAACAGTTGGTGCAGCAATTGGAGGGTCATTAATGTCTAAACCTTTTGATGAGACCTATGAACTGTAAGAAAAAATGTCTATATTAATTTTCACTAGCCTTATGATAGGGTTAATCCCAAGAGAGTAACCAATATTTAAGAGTAAGATGCTTTATAAAATTTGACTCTTCAAGTACCTTCCATGTCTAAGAAGTTGGATAATTTTGGAACTAGTTCAGGATTTAAATTGCAAATCCTTTTTGAAGTTCATGATTTAAATTTTGCTAAGAAAATAGTACTAAAGGGGTTGAGAATGTTAATGTCATTGGAAGATAAAATAATTCCAAAATTAGTACTTATAACTCAAGTTGGAGGAACCACTCTAATTTTTGCTAGAATTATAATAATGGTGATAATAATCATTAGAATACTGATCAATCAAATCTTGAAGGTAATTTGAATAATTCTTAATAACTTATATTGGATATAGATTAGAAGATCAATTTCATGTTATTATATATAAATATTATTTAATAATAATTGTTGCAAAATAGATGCCTTATTTTTATTTTATTTCTTCTTCAATGGGTTTATTTTTGTTAATTATTGAAATTTGTTTTAAGATTTATTGACATTGAAAAGACCGAAATTGTAAAAAGATACACAAATCACACCAGACCTGAAATGATGTACAAAATGTGCCATAATTTTAAAAAGATACGCAATATTTGCCAAAGTGAAAATAGGCACAAAATTAGCCCAAATTAAAAAGATGCACAAAATGCACCAAATATTAAAAATGATATTGCACAATGTCGCCAACTGAAAGTTTCATATGTTCTTTCCTTTGTCTTTCTATCTATTATACAAATCCATATAATCAACAATAATCTTTATTTCATCATTTTCTTCAATAATTATTTTTATTTTGATATATCAAAAATGAACAGTGAACCTGGTTGACTTTTCTTATCCTAATTATTTTTATATTTAAATCATGAGACTTTCTTTTTCGCATTAGGATGTTAATATCATATTTGTAATTAGTTTAAAATCTTCTTCTTCATCATCTATTTTGATTTATCCATAGAAACTTATCCTTTCAAGAGGTAAAAAGGAGGAGTCATTAGTAATTTTTGATGTATTATTTTATGTTGTTTGATGCATGTGTGTGTATATGATTATTTTTTAATTTGATTTTTGTGATATGTGTATTGTGTGTATTTTTATTGTGCACATTTATTTTTATTTCTTCTTAATTTATGGTTGAGGTTTTGATTTTCATTGGAATCCCTTGTTTTTAAACCGATCATTCGATGAGAGGAAGCTTAATAGAAAAATTACTTTAGTGTTAACTCATAATAATTATTTTTCCATTATAAAAAAAGGGGAGAGTATTGTAACTTCTGTTGATTATTGATTAGGTTATTAAACCTAAACTAACGTCCCAAGGCTAATCAAGAATGGGGTAAATTGATAATTTAAAAAACTCTCTTGGATTTAAAAATTAAAAGCTATTGATTCACGAAGCAACTTAATTATAATTTAAAAATAAATTTTTAACCACGAAAAAATAACTTGCAGTAAGTAAGTCTGGAAATTTAAATGACACAAAGATTTATAGTGGTTCGGTCAAATGCGACTTACATCCACTCCCTGAAGACTCCCTCTTAAGGTATTTCACTATTACCAAAGTAACTCTCCTTTTTCCCCCACAGCAAGGTGGAGAAGCTTGTACAAAAATCTCTCTTCCACCAATCCCCGGTGCGACAGAGAATCGTCATCCTTTTACACTCTCTAAGTGTCAGTAGAGAGCCATCATCCTTTCACTCTTCAAGTGTCGGCAAAGAACTGTCATCCTTTCACACCCTCCAAGTGTAGGTAGAGAACTTTCATCCTTTCACACCCTCCAAGTGTAGGACGAGAACCTTCCTCCTTTAATACCCTCCAAGTGTAGGCAAAGAATCCACATCCTTTCACACCCTCTAAGTGTAGGCAGAGAACCTTCATCCTTTCATACCCTCCAAGTGAAGGAAGAGAACCTTCGTCCTTCCACACCCTCCAAGTGTAGGTAGAGAACCTTCATCCTTTCACACCCTCTAAGTGTAGGCAAAGAAACTTTATTTTTTCACACCCTCCAAATGTCAGCAGAGATCCAGATCTTCACACGAGCAATCTAGAAAGACAAGAGAAAGAGTGATAACCAAAATTACAAAGAGATCCTTACCTTTGAGTAACCTTATGAACCCTTCACAGTCTACTTGCAAGAAATCTCTCTCAAACACTCTCTCACACTCTCTCTTTCAATTTCCCTTAAAAAATCATGAAGATAAGACTCTTTCATGTTAGTTTTTAGTGGATCTCTTATACAAAAGACACAAAAAAATAATCCAAAAAACTAAAATTTTCAAATTTAAACATTCATGATCATACAGTACGATCGAATTTCATATGTATGAAGAATTTAAAAATTGTTGCGTATGAACATGTTATGAATCAGTATTAAATCATTTTATACATAATCATCATCTAGTACGAACCTAGTTCTTTCGTCTGGATGAAGAGGGACCCCTCAATTTTGTACTCTAGATAGTGCACGTACAATGACGTCATCGTCCAGTATGATCAGTTATAGAAATTTTCAAATTCATCTGAACAAAATGTCAGGATGAAAAGATACCTCACAATTCATACTCTGTAAGGCATGTACGAACTGTGATCGTACATTTTGATCTATACTTAGAAAAAATATTTTTGAGTGAGAAGGGACCCATCCATTTCATACTCTGGAAGACATGTACAAACTGTGATTGTACAGTACGATCCATACTTAAAAAAAAAATTTAGCGAGAAGGAACTCGTCTATTTTGTAATATCGAAGGCATATACATTTAGTACTTAGAAAATTTTCATTTCTATTCGTTCGACTACTCGTTATGAAAAATAACTGATCAGATCATCCTTTATGAATGGATATCGTACAATACGATCAGTTTAAAAAATGAGAATTTTAAACTCTCCCTTGGTGTGTATGTGTGTGCTCAGTTACTCAATTACAATCACACTCTCTTAGACTAAAAAAAATGAAAAATACAGACTTCAATTATAAGAAACTCTAAACTGATCTTGATTTGAAGTCTTAAATAATTTAGAGTATGATTTTTCTAAAATATTAGTACACATAAGAGTAAAACAATTCTTCTAAAATATGTTAGAGAAATAATAATCAAAGCAATAATATTTGGAATCATGTAAAACATACAAGTTGCAAGAATATCAAACAAGCAAGAACTAAGTAGTAACTATCTCAACAATCTCGACCTTTATTATGATGGCAAAATAATTATTATTTGATTAAAATTGAATATCCTAAATTTATCCATAACTCCTCTTAAATGAATAAGCATGTGAATATAGGGAATTTCTTTAAGAAAAAATTATTGTTGTTTTTTTTTTTAATTTTTCATTAAGGACAAAACACCCAAAACAACAAAACAACAAACTTAAACAATATTAACACACAAAATAATCAAATGTAAATAATATTTTCCCCCATTTTTAACAATAACAAAAAAGAAGGAAGGGAAAGTTGAAATGAAAGAAGTCATATGAGAAACCTTTAATAATTGATCTTGAAAGAGATTGAATTATAATTTCAATAAAAAAGATTGATGTCCATTAGATAAAAATAAATATTAAAAAATATAAATTAAAATATAACATAGACAAGAAAAATAGATCAAGGTCATGAAACATTCTAGACAATTTAATAAGAAAAATTATTGCAAAAGCGACGAAATAAAGATTAGTAAATTCATTCTCCAATATAAAATATAATTGAACATTAGATTGATTTGAATTTGAAGATTAAATGATAGAGGAAAGAACATATTCAATTGGTGATATTGCATATCTTTTTTAATTATTTGTGGCACACTTTGTGCATCTTTTTGTATTGGAGCTAATTTTGTGCCTCTTTTTAATTTACGAGCCATTTCACATTCTTTCAATTTTTGTTCACTTATATATTTCTCCATTTTTTTAATTGATCTTTCAAAAATCAATAATATAAAAAATCATACTTCCCTAAGAATAAATATAATTATATTGAAAAGAGAAATAAAAAAAATAATAAGACATCAAAATTACAATAATAATATTTAAATTATGTATGCCTAAAAGGAACATGAGATTGATAGTCTTAACTTGATCGAGTTATAAATTAACTTAAATTTAAAAAAAATTAGATTTTATAATGAAATTAAATTTATATTGCAATTTAATTTATAACACTTTTTAGATCAATTAAGATAGAATTAACAAATAAGCAGACTAACATTTCATATAACGAATAAAAGTAACTAATAAAAAATAAGGCACATTTTATTGATATCAATTTAACGATGAAATACATTGAAGCACAATATATCAAATCAAAATACAAAGACAACAAAACATCAACCAAAAAGCTAAATAAAAATAAGTACACAAAGCATCTAAAACATGACTAAGATCAACACATCTCAAAGGGCTAGCAAAGGCAATACACAAGAAGTATAGCTAGAACTTTGAAGGGCCCTAGTCTAAAGGAGGAGGCTAGTTGAACATAGAGAAATAGATATTCATCATAGCCACATTAGTGTTCACCGAGTCAAACTGACTTCAGATCCAACCCATGTCCTATTGGTACTGTGCATCCTGCTGATTAAGGTGAGTCTGAATTTGATCAAAAAATTGATCAAAATGACTCTTTGATTGGTCAAAGTGGTGAATCATCTTATGAAAGTCAGAACCCTGAGTAGGTGTAGGTGTAGGTGATGGTGCTCCCCCTTCTCCCTTACTATCCTTACTTGTATTATCATCTTTCCCAAAAAGTGCTCGAAATGGAGCATCGATGAAGTACATAAGAAATTCAAGTAGAGGCTATGGATGAATAAGATTGTACTTTTTATCTAAGATATAAGTCACTAGATGTCCTATAGCAATATTCTTCTTCCTCTTATGAGATGCATGCCCAATTTCAAAAAGACCATGAAGATAATCAAGAATAAGTTAGGCTTCATCAATTAGTTATCCAATAATGATAAGATAGGTGACAGTGGACAGAAGAGGAGTAATGTTAATGCAGTCACCAGCTTTAGAAATTTTTAAAGTTCTAAGGACATGCTGAATGACCCTTGTATTTTGGTTTAAGGTATAGACCCTAGGAAAATGACCTACTTGTTCAACCCCTCTATGAACTTTGTTTATTTTAGACCAGTCAAAATCAAATTTAGAAGTCAATGTGTGTGCTCTAATTCCTTGAGTTCTTAAATGCAGAAAGATTCCCATATATTCCTTCATGATTTCTACCCATTTCTTTAGAACATATGATCTTATCCTACTCTCATCCTCACTAAAAGTCATGTTAATAAATAGTGAAAGGTTTCTTTATTACAGGCATGGATTAAAGTCAGAATGAAGCCAAATTGGGTTGAGGCAAAAAGAGGCATTACTTGAAAGTGGATATCTTCTTGATGTAAGAGTCTAGAAGGAGTAATTTTAGCAGAGACAAACCTAAGAAAAGAATCCTCATTTGTTCTAGATAGAAAGTTTTTTTCTCCACTCCTGGAAGATGATCCCTTAGTGAGTCTACCAGACTTGCTAGAACTGGCCATTTCTTAAGATGAAAAGGATAGGAAGAGCCTATTGAAGTGAATGAAAAGGAATTCTAGAGCCCTCCTACTTAAAAAAAAAATAAACATTCTTACATACGAAAAGGGTTTCATACAATATGATAGATGTTTTGTACATTACAAAAATAATTTCATATGTATGATTGAATATGTTCAAAATGAAATGACTCTTCAAAATTATGCAAGTTACGAAGCATCCTTTTGTTTAAACTGTTTGACCAAATGATCATACAGACAAATAAGTATTTGTCCAGGATGATCAATTATTTAAGATCATTTAAGTGACGATTAGATTCATCCTCCACTTTGAATAACTTGTGGTTCATATGCATGAACTAGACATTCATACATACGATCAGTTGTAATAACTGATTCTTCCCATATAACTGTCTACAAGCGTACAGACGAATGCATACAAATCATCTAGGATGATATAAATATCATACATTATGATATGTATAAGAAATTGAAAACTTTATGCATTCGGTCCGAAATAACGTTCGACATGCTACAGAATTCGTATGGGATGAAAGTAATTTCGTACAGTACGAATAGAACACTTAGAAAAATTTGCACGATTGTTCAGAAATAGGAATTTCAATGTGTGAAAAACATGTTCAAAACACACAAAACATAAAACTAAAAATCACTTACACAAACAAGCACATTGAATACAAAACAAAAAAATACACAAAGACACATATTATGTTTGTAGAAAATTTTTAGTTAAGCATTAAGATCGATCACACCAAGCCTTACTCTTAATGTGCTAAAAGTATCTAAGACTAGTGGTTTTGTAAAAAAATATGTAAGTTGATTGTCAGTAGAAATATGGTTCAGTTCAATTTCTCTTTTGAATACATGATCCCTAATGAAATGATGCCTTATGTCTATATGTTTGGTTTTAGAATGTTGAATAGGATTTTTTGAAATACAAATGACACTAATGTTATTGCAATAAATTAGAATTATGCCTGTTGAAAATCCTAAATCAATTAACTGTTATTTCAACCGAAGAACTTGTGCCATACAACTTCCTAAGGCAATATATTCAGCTTTAACAGTAGATAGGGCTACGAAATTCTATTTTCTATTGGACCAAGAAACTAAAGAATTTCTTATGAATTAACAAATTCCATATATACTCTTTTGATCAACCCTACAACCTATAAAGTCCGAATCTGAATATCCAATTATTTCAAAGGAAGAGCTAAACTTAGGATATCAAATCTCTAAGTTTTGAGTTTCCAAGAGATATCTCAAAATCCTTTTTACTGCTGTTAAATGTGATTCTTTTGGATTTGATTGAAATCTAACATACAAACAAACACTAAATATAATATCAGGTATGCTAGTAGTCAAGCAAAGTAAAGATCTAATAATTCTCTTAAATTTCTTTTGATCAACGGATTTTTCCTTTGGGTACTTATCGAACTGAACTGGGGAATTCATAGGTGTACTAACTGATTTAGCGTTGTCCATTTCATACTTCTTGAGGATGTCCTTAACATACTTCGACTGACTAAGAAGTATTTCATCCTTAATTTCCTTAATGTTAAAACCTAGAAAGTAACTAAGATCTCCCATTAAACTCATTTCAAATTTACTACTCATTATTTTAGAAAAAATCATCATAAAGATTTTTATTTGTAGATCCAAAGATGATATCATCAACATAAATTTGTATAATGAGTATATCGTCTCCCAATTTCTTTAAAAAAGAGAGATGTGTCCAAACTTCTTTTTTCAAAAGATCTCTCAAGTAGGAAAGTGCTTAACCTCTCATACCAAGCCCTAGGTGCCTATTTCAATCCATGCTTTTTTTAATTAAAAAAAATAAGATTTGGGTATTTTGAATTTTCAAAACCTGGAGGTTGTTCAACATAAACATCCTCTTGAATCACCCCATTTAAAAGGTACTTTTAATATCCACTTGAAATAATTTGAATCCTCTAAAATAGGTAAAGGCTAACAAAATCCTAATTACTTCAAGTCTTACTACAGGGACAAAAGTCTCCTCAAAATCAATCCCTTCAATCTGATTGTACCCCTTAGCCACCAATCTAGCCTTATTTCTAACAACAACTCTTGAGTCGTTGATTTTATTTTTGAATACCCACTTAGTTTTAACAACACTTTGATCTTTTGGCATTGTAATTTATTCCCAATCATCATTTCCTATAAATTGATTTAATTCTTCTTGCATTGCCAATATCCAAAATTCATCTAAAAGTACTTAATTTATATTTGTGGGTTCTATCATCGAAATAAAAACATAATGATTGACTTGTTTGCTTAGTCCACACCTAGTCCTAACACCCTCACTAGGTTCACCTAAAATTAATTCCTTATGGTTGTTTTTAGAAAATCTAAAATTTCTAGGTAACGGGTTTTCAATCTCTAAATTTTTTTCCAAATTAATCTTTTCAATCCTTTAGAATTTATTTTCCAAATCATCTTCTTCCAAAATTAACTCTCCTAAACTTCCAGATTCATTAAGTATAAAATGTGTGGTCGCCTCAACTACCAAAGTTCTTTTGTTAAATACTCTATAAGATTTTCTAATATTAGAGTATCAAAAAAAAAATTATTTATTTGATTTTAGATCAAACTTTCCTAAAGAAGATTTTTCATTATTATGTATGAATACCTTACATTCAAAAACATGCAAATGTGACAAATTAGGTGTTCTCCCTTTAAGAAGCTCATAGGGTATTTTATTTAATTTTGATCTAATGTTCATCCTATTTAGAATATAATATGTAGTGCTAACCGCTTCAGCCCAAAAATATTTAGGAAGTGAATATTGTTGAGATAACTGTTACTTAGCTTTACATGTTTGACATTCTTGCAACTTGTATGTTTTGATGATTCTAAATATTATTATTTTGATTATTATTTTCTCCTAACATATTTTGGATGACTTATTTTTGCTCTTGTGTGTACAAACATTTCAAGAAAATTATACTCTAGATTATTGAAGACTTCAAATCAATATCATCTTAAAGTGTTTTGTACATTGAAGTTTGTATTTTTTTTCATTTTATTGAGTATGAGAGAGTGTGATTGTAGTTGAGTAACTAAGTACAAACACACTGGGGGAGAGTTTTAAAATTTGGATGTTTAAACGGATCATACGATACGATATCTTTTTGTACAGGATGATATGTTGGTTATTTTCCCCAATGAGGAATGGATCGAATAAAAAATGGCAAAAAACTTTCTAAGTATAGATCATATGGATGATATTTTATGTTCATCCCAGGACAATCTTCTCTGGTTTTGCAAAATATATAGATGTACGAACAATTTTTCCTGTTCATCCTAGGATCCTATGGATTTGCCAAACAAATTATTCATCCAGACAATATATGAAGTTCGCCTCAGGATGATCTCCTCTGGATTTAACAAGTACACTGTGTAGATCAAATGTTTAGTTCATCCTAGGATGATTGGCTCTGGATTTGGCAAATACACTATTCATCCAAATGAATTGCATAGTTCATCCCAGGACGATCTTCTTTTGTTTTGGGAAATGAACAGTTCGTAAAGATAATAATTTTAATTCATATCAGGATGAAGGGCTCTGTTTTGTATACTTATAATTCATCCTGGCTTCTAATACCAATGAACATTGAAAAATAACTATTCATACTGGACAAACCTAGTTCATACGGGATGATGATTAGGTATGAATAGAGTTCGAATCAATTAACAATGAGTTCATATGCAATAGTTTTTGAACTATTTGTATATACAAAAATTGATCATACGAAATGATCTTGGATGGTCAAAATTGAAAAATGCAATTTTCTGGATGGTTTTTCATGTCTTTTATATAATAGATCCACTTAAGACTATCATTTAATCTTTTTATCACTTGGTCTTCGTGAATCGTAAAGGGAGATTGAAGGAGAGAGTGGGAGTGAGTATTTGAATGAGATTTCTAACTATTGGAGCATGAAGGTTTTACTTGGTTACTCAAGGGTAAGAATCTCTGTGTATATTTTTATGTAACTTCACTCTTTTCCTTATCCTTCTAGATTTCTCGTGTGAAGATCTTTAAGAAGATCTGATTCTCTGCCGACACTCGAGAAGTGTGAACAGTCAAAGGTTCTTTGCCTACACTTGGAGAGTGTGAATAGCAAAAGGTTCTTTGCCGAAACTTGGTGGGTGTAAAAGGACGGCGATTCTCTGTCGATACTTGGAGGGTGTAAAAGGACAATGATTCTCTGCCGACACTTGGAAGGTGTAAAAGGACGACGATTCTCTACTGCACCGGGTAGTGGTAGAAGAGAGGCTTTTTTTGGTGAAGGCTTCTCCACCTTGCTGTGGGGGCAGAAGGAGAGACACTAGTGGTAATAGTGAAATACGTGAAGCGGGAGACTTCAGGGAGTGGATGTAGGTCGTGTTTGACTAAACCACTATAAATCTTTGTATTTTTATTTCTGCTACTTTATTTTCTATCTTTTCATTATTCTGTGGTTGAAAAATTATTTTTTAAAATTCTAAAATCAACCTACTAAATTTGTTAAAATGGTTTCGAATTTTAATATCCAACAAGAGGCAAATTTTTTAAATTACCAATTCACCCCCCTCTTGGTTAGCTTTTGGGACATAAGCTTAGGTCTAACAACCTAACTCATATTCAACAAGTTTTAACAAGTGGTATCAGAGCTTAGTTTCAAAACCAAAATTTTTGACTACTTTTTGATTAATGACCATTTCTATATTTAGAGATCAAAACACTCTAGAAGGTTACTCTATAACTAGACCTCCCTTAATTGACAATATTCCTTTTGAGTTTTGGAAAACATGCATGTCAACATTTTTACAGTCACAAGACTATCGTGTGTGGATCTTAGTTCAAGAAGGGTATACAAAACCAACTAGATTAGTTGACAAAGTTAGAGTTAAAATTCCCTTTACTGATTAGACTGTAGAATAATGTGAACTAGCATAACCAAACGCAAAATATTTGAACAGTTTCTTTTATGCACTTAAATCTGATGATTATATGAGGGTTTCCACTTACAAAAGTGGAAAGAACATATGAGATAAACTTTGTATAACAAACGAAGGGACTAACAAAGTTAAACAACCTGACTTAATATCTTGTTATATGACTATGAACTATTTTGCATGAAACTAAATGAATCCATTTCTAACATGTACACAAGATTCACACAAATAGTCACTTCTTTATATGCATTGGGTAGGGAACTTACAAATGCTGAAATCGTTAATAAGATACTTCGTTGTTTGCCTACTACATATGATGCTATGATAACTAAAATTATAGATCTAAAGACTTAAACATTTAATCTATTGATAATCTCTTGAATCACTAATTGCTTACGAGGAAGGAGTGAGTCAAAGAAAGATTGATGTGAGAGAACCACGATGGGAGAAGAACATAGCACTAAAAGTGGAGGAGTCAAAGAGTGATCTATCTCAACTTGAGGATGAGGATGACAACACGTTGATGACTAGATAGTTCAGAAGCTTTCTGAAGAGGAAGAAAAAAAGATGCCAACAATGGAATCGAGGTAAGTTCAATAGGAATGTCAAGGTTTCTAATTATGTGATCTGCTATGAGTGCAGGAAGCCTGAACACATTAAGTCAGAATTCCCAAAACTCAAAGCCACTCCTAGCAAGAAAAAGGTAAAGGAGAAACCAATTATGAAAAAGGGCAAGAAGAAATTTTCAAGAGCTTTTTGGGCGGACTCAGCTTCAGACTCATCAGAAACTTAAAAGGAGGAAGAAGTCACCAATTTGTGCTTAATGACAGATAATATTGATCAGTTAGATCAAGAAGAGATATGTGACGACTTATAATGAACTTTTAGAAGTTTATGAATGTATACATGATGCATATAGGAAGTTGAAGAAAATGCATGCTAGTTTTAACCTAGAATTATAAGAACTGCATAAAGAACATGAAATACTTAGGAAAGATATTGCATTAATTGATATCAATCACATGAAATTACTTGATGAGTTCGATAATTTGAATAAGAATAGTGAAAATTTAAAATCATCCTATACTGAGCTAGAAAAGGAATTCAATACTTTTAAGGATGAATCAAAATATAGAGAGAATTATTTGAATTATGACATAAAAATCTATGAGGACATGAACACATATTTGAGATTGAAAGTTAAAGCTCTTGAGAAAAAAAGGATACCCCCAAGACTTGAAGATTTCACTAATCCTACTTTGTATCCAAAATTTATATAATTTAAGAATAGACAGAATAATTATAGAAGATTAAGAAATCCATTTCTTGGAATCAAATACTTTAGTTATGGCATGATTGGACATATCTCACACACTTTTACTTTAGATAGAAAAACTCATTTAGTGTGGAGACCAAAGATGCATAAATTTAGACATATCATACATGCATCTATTTTAAAATTGCCAAAAGGAGAACCTAAACTTGTTTTGGTTCCAAAGTCTAGCATTTGATGATTTTGCAGGCACGTTCTCACACAAGGCCTCATGAGAGCATAGGGTACCTAGACAGTGATTGCTCAAGGCATATGATTGGAGATACTAAGAAATTTATATTGCTGGAAGCCAGAAGTGGAGGCAGGGTTACACTTGGAGATAACACCACTAGGAAGGTGGTTTGATCAGGTATGATTGAAAATTGTGAGAACTTTTTTATTGAGAATGTGCTATAAGTTGAAGGCTTAAAGCATATTCTTTTGAGTATAAGTCAGCAATGTCAAAATGGATACAACAATAAATTTTTTCCTACTAGCTGCATATTAAGTCTTAACATTAATGATATTTGGCATGGAATACGGGCAAACAATATTTATATGTTAGATTTGAATTATATCAAATCTCCTATCGCTTTTTGTTTAAAAACTATTTCTGATGAGTCATGACTATGGAATAGGAGGCTTTATCACTCTAGCATAAAAAATCTTAGGAGGATTACATAATATAACTTAGTGAGAGGTATACCAAAACTAGACCTTACTAAGGAACACCTTTGTGATGCTTGTCAACTAGGAAAATAGGTGAAGTCCTTTTTTCAGTCCAATAAGGATCATAGAACTAGTAAATAATTTGAGATTTTACATATGGATCTTTTTGGATCAGTTGAAACTATAAGTCTAGGATGAAAGGTATACAGATTTGTGATAGTATATGATTTTTGAAGATTCACATGAGTTAAATTTTTATATCATAAAAGTAAATCATTTGAAGAGTTTAGAGATTTTCGACATGGATTCAAAGGAAACTAGGATGTAAGATTTCGATAATTCAAAGTGATTACGGTGGAGAATTTGAAAATGAGAAATTTGAGGATTTTTATAAAGAGAAAGGGATTGATCACAATGTTTCTGCACCTAGAACCCCTCAGCAGAATGGGGTAGTCAAAAAGAAAAATAGAACATTAATAGAAGCCACTCAAGACAAGTTGGCAGAATATTCACTTCCTAAATATTTTTGGGCTGAAGCGGTTAGCACGACATGTTATATTCTAAATAGGGTGAACATCATTTCAAATTTAAATAAAACACCCTACGAGTTACTTAAGGGGAGAACATCTAATTTATCACATTTGCATTTTTTGGATGCAAGGTGTTCATATATAATAATGGAAAATAAACCTTAGAAAATTTGATCCAAAATATGATGAAGGAATTTTTCTAGGATACTCTAGTGTTGGAAAATCTTATAGGGTATTCAATAAAAGAACTTTGGTAATTGAGAAGGCCACACATGTAGTATTTGATGAATCTGGAATTTTAGAAGAGCTAATTGTTGAAGAGGATGAGATAGAAATTGACTCCCAAAAGATTGAGAAAATAAATTTGGATGAATATTTAGAATTAGAAAACCCAATGCATAGAGATTTGAGATTTTCTAAAAACCACCAAAAGGAATTGATTATAGGTGAACATAGTGAAGGTGTTAGGACTAGGCATAGATTGAACAAAGAAGTTAATCATTCAGCATTTATTTCTATGATAGAACCCACAAATATTAATTAAGCACTTTTGAATGAATTTTGGATTTTGCCAATGCAAGAAAAATTAAATTAATTTGTAAGAAATGAAGTTTGAGAATTAACTGCAAGGTCAAAGGATCAAAGTGTAGTTGGAACAAAATGGGTATTCAAGAACAAAATGAATGACTCAGGAGTAGTCATTAGAAATAAGGCTAGATTGGTGGCTAAGGAGTATAATCAGATTGAAGGGATTGATTTTGAGGAGACTTTTGCCCCTGTAGCTAGACTTGAAGCAATTAGATTTTGTTAGTCTATTCTTATTTTAGAAGATTTAAATTATATCAAATGGATGTTAAGAGTGTCTTTTTTGAATGGGGTGATTCAAGAGGATGTTTATGTGAAATAACCACCAGGCTTTGAAAATTCAAAATACCTAAATCATATTTTCAAATTAAAAAAGGTATTATACAGATTTAAATTGGCACCTAGGACTTGGTATGAGAGGTTGAGCACCTTCCTACTTGAGAGATCTTTTAAAAAAGAAAGTATGGACACAACTCTCTTTTTAAAGAAATTGAAAAATGACATACTTATTGTACAAATTTATGTTGATGATATCATCTTTAGATCTACTGATAAAAATCATTGTGATAAATTTTCTAAAATAATGAGTTGTGAATTTGATATGAGTCTTATGGGAGACTTGAGTTACTTTCTAGGCTTTAGTATTAAACAAATTGAGGAGGGTACATTTCTTATTCAGTCGAAGTATGTTAAGGACATCCTCAAAAAATATGAAATGGATAATGTTAAACCTATTAGTATACCTATGAGTTCCTCAGCTCAGTTGGATAAGGACCCAAAGGGAAAATCTGTTGATCAAAAGAAATTTAGAGGAATTATTGGATCTTTTCTTTACTTGACTACTAGATGACCTGATATTATGTTTAGTATTTGTTTGTGTGCTAGATTTCAATCAGATCTAAAAGAATCACATTTCATAGCAATGAAATGGATTTTGAGATATCTCTAGGGAACTCGGAACTTAGGAATTTGGTATCCTAAGTTTAGCTCTTCATTTGAAATAATTGGATATTTAGATTCTGACTTTGCAAGTTATAGGGTTGATAAAAAGAGTACTTTTGAAATATGTCAATTTATTGGAAATTCTTTAGTCTCTTAGTACAGTAGAAATTAGAATTTTATAGTCCTATTTACTACTCAAGCTGAATACATTGCCTTATTAAGTTGTGTGGTGTAAGTACTTTGGTTGAAACAACAGTTAATTGATTTAGGATTAACAATAGGAATAATTCTCATTTATTGTGATAACATTAGTGCCATTTGTATTTCTAAAAATCTTATTCAACATTCAATAATCAAACATATTGACATCAGGCATTATTTCATAAGGGATCATGTATCCAAAGTATAAATTGAACTCAATCATGTTTCAACTGAAAATTAAATTGTAGACATTTTTACAAAACTATTAGCCTCTCATACTTTTAGTACATTAAACTCTGATTGACCTGAATGCTTAATTGAAGTTTCTGCAACATTGATATGTGTTTTTGTGATTTTTAATTTTACTTGTGTGTTTTTCTATTTTTGTGCATGTTTACTTTTGTTTCTTTTTGTCTTTTTTTTTATTTTGTGTGTTTTTAAAATATTATCGCATTGAAATTTTCCAAGTGTGATATTTGTTAGTACAAAATTCATTTTATACTAGACAAATCTTATAGCGTATTGAACATTGAGTTGAACAGTCTGTATACAATTTTTCAGTTATTATTACAGTTCGTCTGTACGATCACCATATCATCTGGACGATGTGTATTCATTCATATGTAAGTATCTAGATGGTTATATGGATAGAATTGATTTTTATTTCTGATCGTATGTACGAATGATAACACTTATCATTCTGAGTAGGGGATGATTTAAACTATCATAAAAATGATCTTAAATAACCAATTATCTCTGACGAATACCTGTTCGTCTCTACGATCATGTGGTCAAAAAATATGTATGAAAGGATACCTCGTAACATGCATGATTATGAAAATTTGTTTCAATTTGGAAAATTCATTCCTACATATGAAATTTTATTTCGTACGTACGAACTCAATTTTTGTACAGGACGAACCCTTTTTAGTACGTACGAAAGTTCATTTTTCTATAAATAGAAGGGCTTTATAACTCTAATTTCATATACTTCAAAAGACTTTCTAAACCCTCTCATCTTTCTAAATCTATCAAATGGAAAGCTCTAGCAAGAGAAGTAGGGTCACTAAGGAGCTGACTAGGGGACCTTCCTCTAGAAATCCTGAAGAAAATTTCCTATCCAAAGCCAGCTAAGAATCTTTTCCTAGGTTTGTTTCTGCAAAAATTACTCCTTCCAGGGTTCTTCTCCAGGAGAACCTTAACTTTCAAGTAATGCACCTTTTTACTTCGACCCAGTTTTCTCATATCCTGACCATGATCCATTTATACAACAAGGAAACATTCTACTATTTCCTTGCAAACATGACTTTCAATACTGACCAGAGAAGGATTAGTTCCTATATTTTCAAAAAGAGGGTAGAAATAACCAAGTAGGATTTGGGGATATTCTTAAATTTAAGGACTCAAGGGATTAGAGCCCATACCTTAACCTCTACCTCTGACTATGACTGGACGTCAATAAACTAAATTATTCAAGGAATTAGTGAAGTATTCCATTTGCCTAAGGTGTAAACTCTTAACCAAAATGCCTGGATCATCTAGCATGTCCTTCGGACTTCCATAATTCCTAAAGCTGGTGATCGAATAAATATAACTCCTCTTCTTTCTACTGTTATATAGCTGATTATGACTTGCCAACCAATAGACGAAGCCCAACTAATCATTGATTATATGTATGGAATTTTAGAGATTGGTCTCCCTCCCATAAGAGAAAGAAGAATATAGCCTTAGGACACCTTGTGACCAACATTCTTGAAAAGAAGTATGATTTAGTTCATCCTGTTCAGCATCTAGAAGAGCCTATATACTATAATGATGGTTTATTTTGAGCTATCTTTGCTAAAGATGCACATCTAGAAAGTGACAACTCTGAAGAAGAAAAGAGAGGACCTGCACCTGCACCTGCTGTTGGACCAGATTTTCAGGAAATGATTCATCAATTTGATTGTCTTGAGAGCCACTTTGATCAACATTTTGATCAAATTGAAACACATCTTCAACAACAAGATTTTCAATATCAGCAGGATATGGGCTGGATTCGAGGTCAATTCGACTCAGTCAACATGAACATAGCTATGATGAATAGCTACTTTAACCTCTTCAACCAGCCACCTCCTCTAGACCAGGACCCCTCAAAATGAATGTTGTACTTCTTTTTTTATTTTTCTCTGTCAGTTCTAATGATGTGATGTGATGACTTCAGAAGTTTCTCTGTTGATGTTATTATCTTTTGTTTGTGTTATTTAATATTTATTGTTTTTTTTTTAGTTATATTGATATCATCCATGCTCAAATGTTTAATCCTTTATCTTGATATCAATAAAACATGTCATATTTTATTTTGTTTTTTATCTTTGTTTTGGAAATGTTCGTTAGCTTATATGATTATCTAGACATAATTAATCTAACAAGTAGTATAATTTGAAAAGTAATACAAAAATTAACATCATTAAAAAATCTAATTTTTCATAAATTTAAATTAGCTTATAACTCGATCAAGCTAAGGATATCAATCTTATATTCTTTTTAGGCATACAAAATTTATAAAATTATTATTGCAATCCTGATGTAGTATTATTATTTATTTCTCTTTTCAATATAATTATCTATGTACTTAAAGAAATTTGAGCTTTTTATTATTGATTTTGTAAAGAACAACTTGAAAATTTGAAAAATAAACAAAAGTACAAAAATCAAAAAGAATGCGCAATAGTTCACAAATTGAAAAGAGGCACAAAATTAGCCCAAATATAAAAAGATACACAAAGTGAGCCACAAATATTGAAAAAATGCGCAAGGTTGCCACAAGTATATGTTCTTTCCTCTATCTTTTAATATTCAATTTCAAATCAATCTAATGTTCAATCATGATTTATATTAGAACTTGTCTAACAATAATTTTTACTTCATCACTTTTATAATAATTTTCCTTATCCAAATATCTAGACTGATTCATGACCTTGATATATTTATCTTGTCTTTGTTATATCTTAATTTAAATGATATGAATCTTTATTTTTCTTTAATGATAATTAATCTTGTTATTGCAATTATAACTCCAGGTCTTTCAAGATTAATTACCAACGGGTTCTTATATAATTCCTTTCATTTCTCTTGTCCTTTTCTTTTTCTCTTTTTGCTGTTGTCTAAAAGGGGGAGAAATATTATTTAAACTTTTTGAACTTTTGTGTATTTTTATGTTTTGTGTTTTTTGTTCGGATTTGCTTTGATTGATTATGTTTTGTGTGTTTTGGTGTTTTTGTTGTGTATTGTTTTTGTTTTTGTTTATGCTTTATGTGATAAAAAATGTGATAATTTTAAACTATTCATAATAGAAAACTCCTTATATTTTCATGCTTATTCATTCAGGGGGAGTTAAGAAGAAATTTTGAATTTTCAATTGTATTCAAACAATAATTGTTTTGCCATCATCAAAAAGGGGGAGATTGTTAAGATTGTTGCTACTTAGCTTTACATGTTTGACATTCTTGTAACTTGTATGTTTTGATGATTCCAAATTTATTGTTTTGATTATTATTTTCTCCTAACACATTTTGGAAGATTTGTTTTTGCTCTTGTGTGACTAATATTTTAGGAAAATCATACTCCAGATTATTGAAGACTTCAAATCAATATAAGCTTAAAGTGTTTTATACATTGAAGTCTGTATTTTTTCATTTTATTGAGACTGAGAGAGTTTGATTGTAATTGAGTAACTGAGCGCACACACACCTTGGGGGAGAGTTCTTAAATTTGCATTTTTAAACTGATCGTAAGGTATGATATGTTTTCGTACGGGACAATCAGTTGGTTATTTTCCCCAATGAGCAATGGATCGAACAGAAAAGGACAAAAAATTTCTAAGTATAGATCGTACGGATAATATTTTATGTTTATTCTGGGATGATCTGTTGCGAATCTGTTTTCATGGATTATGATTTTGATGATAGCAAACACTCTTATTTTTATACGACTACCTTTCCTACTAATATTTCAGGTCCACAAGATCAGACGATAATTGAAACCAGCATAAGATTGGGTAGACTAGGTCTAAGTCACTTTGTACACTTTTCCCTTTCTTGAGTCTATTATAAAAGGTGTGGCTCCTAATGCTAAGTAACCTTGCACACACACATCATAAGAGAATTTTTTATTATTTCTTAGAGTTTACTATTTTTGGTAACATCATTTGGGATGATATTTATATCGGCCTGGACAATCGGTTCAAAAATAAAAGCTCTAATCAAGGCATCATGGTTAAGGCAGTCATCATTAAGCTGATTGGCCTGGATGATATTATATCGGCCTGGACAATATTGTATCGGTCGGGATGATAGGTTCAAATCAGAAAGAATCAGCTGCCAGATCTATTTAGGCTTTAGTTATTTTTAGACATCATCCAAGACATCGGCCAGGACGATGCAGCACAATTATGCCTAAATTGATCAGGTGATTAAGGAAAGTAATTAAGGCTGATTACATGATCACATCGACCGGGCTGGTCACAGGATCGACCGGGACAATGGAATGGACAATTGACATTGGCTAGCTTTTATTAAAGGCGATGTTCAGGATAATTTCCTTGAATTTGAACTAATCGTCTAGGATGATATCCTATCAGCCTAGATGATATAACTAGAAATTATCTAATTGTTCCAAACCGACCGGGCTGATTGAGCAAAATTTATACTGATCGGCCAGCTTGATACCCATATTAGTCTTGACGATAAAGTTAGTTTATATAAAATAAGAGCTATTCCAAAGCTCTTCTATTTAAGATCTCTCATTCTACCTTAGAGATGATATTTTGCTATTATCTTGACCTAAGAAAGCCTAGAGGAGAGGAAGAGAGAGGAGAAAGTTCGTTAGGGATGTTAAGCCCTATAGAACTGGCCCGAGGCTAACCAAGAGGGGGGTGAATTTGTATTTAAAAATTTCTTTAAGCAAAGAGAACGATTATCACAGACCAAATCACCACAAAAATAAGTGCGGAAGAAAATAAATGCGGAAGCAATAAAAATAAGAACACAAGGGTTTATAGTGGTTTGGTCAACTCGACCTACATCCACTCCTTGGAGGTGCCCTCCGAGTATTGCACTACCAATGTGACTCTCCTTTATCCCCTATAGCTAGGCGGAGAAGCCCTTACAAAAACACCTCCTTTTTGCCACACCCGGCAAGGCAGAGAACACAACTCCTTTTGCTTTCTTCTGAAGCAGGCAGAGAATAACGATCACTTGCTGAAACTTACCTCTCTCAACCCTTTCAAGGATAAGAGACTCTAGGGAAAAAGAAGTGGAATAATGCTTGGAGCAACCCTTGTGAACCCCCTTACAAGCTCCCCCTCACAAGATCCTCTCTCTCTCTCTCTCTCCTTTAGGTTTTCTCAGGTCAAGACAGCAGCCAAGGATGTTCAAAAATATTAAATAAGAGCTCTTAAATAGAATAGATTCAAAGAGCTCATTAATTGCAAGTTGCCGAATTTATCGTCCAGGACGATATGGAAATCGTCCTGGCCGATCAGTACAAATCTCATAAGATCGGCCAGATCATCACCCTAAATGCAAACTGGATGATTAAAAATTTTCTTGATCATCCCGAACAATCTCACGATCGTCCCGGCCGATCTGTTCAAATCAGAGGAAAATCATCCAGAGCATCGCCCTGAATTGGAGCTGTCCAATCCAAATCAGCCAAAGCATCGCCCTGAATTTGTACTGGCCGATATTTATCATCGAGGAGCTACCAAGGGTTTTTGAATAGATCGTCCAAGATGATGTGATCGTATCAATCATCCTTAATTACTCCCATGATTGCCTGATCAATTTAGGCATAATTATACAATATCGTCCAGGCTGATCAAAGAATCATCCTGGCTGATTTTCAAAAATACATAATACTTAAATTTATTATGGCGACAAATTCTTTCTGTATTGAGCATATCGTCCTGGCCGATACAGGTATCGTCCAGGCTGATTAGTTAATTACGACTGTCTTAACTAAGAAATCCTGATTAGATCTTCTGTTTTGAACTCGATCTTCCAGGATGATATAAATATCGTCCGAGATGATGTGAGTAAAAACATAAGTTCTAAATATCTCAAGTGTGTGTGTGTGTGTAGGGTTACTTAACATCAGTCACTTCTAGTAATAACAATTGACTCAAGAAAGGAAAATGAAAATTACAGACTGACTCAACCCTAATCTACCCAGTCTTGAGCTGATTCTGATTTCCGTCCGATCTTTGAGTCCTGAAAAGTCAGTAGAAAAAAGAAGTCGTAGTGAAACAAGATTTGTTTGCTATAATCAAAATCATAATCCAAAAAACATGTTTGTAACAATCTCCCCCTTTTTGATGATGGCAAATATATTGATAATCAAATTTAAAACAGTAATGCAAAAACTAAGCAGGCTTTCAAAAAAGACAAGTACAAGTATGCTACAAGAACAAGCACAAACTACTACTCCCCCTTTTGACATCTCAAAAAGGCGGAGGAAACTAAAAACACAAACTAAAGCAACTAAAAACACAATACAAAAAAAGAAAGTAATCTGCAGAAAATAGAAACTAAAACTATATAAACGAGGGATCCTGATCATCAGATGGAGGTGGAGGTGGTGGAGCCTGCTGAAAGTAGCTGGCTAGCGTAGTAAACTGAGCATTGAACTAGGCTATGTTCTGGTCGTGCTGTTGCTGGTGAGTAATGTAGCTGCCAAAATTAGCTAAGTCCTCTGTGCGGTGCTGCTCGTAGCGGGTCATGTCCTCAGAATGTTGCTGCTCCTGTACAGCAACGTAAGCATCGAAACGGGTCTTCCAACGATCAAATCTCTCCACTAACTGGTCAAACTGTGAGTGCTAGCAAAGAAAAATAGGATCAGGAATGGGAGCGAGAGCCTCCTCCTCCTCGGCCCCCTGAGGTTCCCCATCTCCTGGGTGGAGACGGGTACTATGAAGGACATTGAACGAATTGTTAGAGTAGAAGGGAGGCGGATGGTTGGGGTGAGCAGGGTATTAAAGATTATATTTGGTTTCAAGAACATATGAGATGATGTGTCCCAAAGCCAGATTGGGTTTTCTCTTATGACCCGGATCACGGATTGTAGTTAAATGATCAATGTATCGAAAGATTAATAAGTAGCATCAAAATCTCTATGGGCCATGATGTAAAAGGTGGTAAGAGAAAGTAATGGGGTGATGTGGATTTGGTCCCCGACTTTTGGAATTATGGAGGTGCAAAGGACATGTTGGATTGTCCTAGCATCTTTGACTAAAGAGCTAGTCTCTCCAACATGAAAGGGAGAGTTGGTTTGGGGTAGAAAATGATTTGTAGCAGACCAGTTGAAGTCAAGATCAGAGACAGTTAAATGCAGCTTATCCCTGGTGGTGGATAGCTGCAATAGTTTAGCACAGTCTTGATATGTGATCTCGACAGGGCGTCGATTCACATAGGAGGTTAGGGCAGTATAGGCAGCATTTATTCGGAGATTTGCAAAAAATTCAAACAGAAGTTCGGAGGCAAAAGGGACTTCTATAGTAAGAATGAAGTAGAGAGAAGTGTGAGCGAAGAGATCTAGTACCAGATATGAAAAGTAGGCAGGATTGATTATCTTAGAGAGAGTGATGCTGCATTCCTTGTACTGATGATAAGCTGCTTGATCTTCTGCATCTCGAAATCGAGGGTCCAGAGTGGCCCTCGAGGAGCTCCCAGAAGCTTGACAGACTCTCTTTCCTCCATCCATATTAAGAAATCATTAAGTAAGCAGGAGAGGAGAAGAGGTTTGAGTGAGAAAACATGGCTGGAATGCTCTAAATTTAAAGAAACAGCCACATCATCCAGGATGATCGCAGAATCATTCAGGACGATTTGGTTCAATTATTGCGTATAGGCCGATTGGTCAAAAAGTCAGTCTGATCGTCCGGGCTGATCAGATATCAGCCAGGACGATTAAACATAGGCGATCGTCTCGAGGAGTCAAGCCGGACGATCGTTGAAAAAAGCAGATTGTCCGGGCCGATTAGGTGTATCGTCCAGGATGATGCACAATAATCGATCGTACCGGTCGAAGTTAAAATATTTTAAATCTGTGCCACGTGTATCGTCCAGGATGAATAGTGGATCGGCCAAGACGATTGTCCAATAATAGATCATCCAAGGCCGATTTTAAGGATTTAAACATACTGACACATGGATCGTCTAAGACGATCTAGTGTATCGGCCAGGACGATGACCATAAATGCATCGGCCAGGACAAAAATTATATCGGCGAAGACAATCAAGATGATTGAAATAGAGTTTGATTGGATCATCCACGATGATAAGGTATCCTCCGAGATGATGCGTTATAGAAAGCTCAGAAAAGTTTAGTAGATATAATTTTGAAGAGAAATTATCATATCATCCAGGACGATAGAGTTATCAGCTAGGACGATGTGATAAGAATTTGGAAACCAAGGAAAGATAGAGATGATCAGAGAAAGCGCCAAACAAATAAATAAAATAAAATAAAAAGCTAACGAACAACAACGAAAAAACTAAAAATAATCAAAGGAAAGAAAAAACAAAAAGAAAATTTGTTTTTTAATTTTTATATTTTTTGTTAACAAAGCAAGCACATGACAAATTGCCCTAATAATTAAATTTTAAGGATTTTAAAGATCAATGAGTTAACAATGTCACAATCTGAAAATGGTAGAATATCCGATCCTGTTTACCCTAGCTCGGACTTCTTTCAGGATAAAAATTGTCTTTTGAAAATAAGAGGTCTAACTCAGAATACATTGGATAAAAAAAAGATCCGTTCAAAACTTGGTTACAAATAAAATATCTTATAAAATAGTATAC
>NW_021319083.1:4057518-4069514 GCF_001605985.2 Dendrobium catenatum | reverse complement strand
GCGGAAGAAAATAAATGCGGAAGCAGTAAAAATAAGAACACAAGGGTTTATAGTTGTTCGGTCAACTTGACCTACGTCCACTCTACGGAGGCGCCCTCTGAGTATTGCACTACCAATGTGACTCTCCTTTAGCCTCCACAGCTAAGCGAATAAGCCCTTATAAAAACACCTCCTTTTTGCCACACCAGGCAAGGAAGAGAACCCAACTCCTTTTGCTTCCTCCTGAAGAGGCAGATAACAACGATCACTTGCTGAAACTTACCTCTCCCAACCCTTCCAAGGATAAGAGACTCTAGGGAAGAAGAAGTGGAATAATGCTTGGAGCAACCCTTATGAACCCCCTCATAAGATCCTCTCTCTCTCTCTCTCTCTCTCTCTCTCTCTCTCTTTCTCTCCTTTAGGTTTTCTCAGGTCACGACAGCAGTCAAGGATGTTCAAAAATATTGAACAAGAGCTCTTAAAAAGAAGAGCTTCAAAGGAGCTCATTAATTGTAAGTTGCTGACTTTATCATCCATGATGATATGGAAATCGTCCTGGCTGATCAATACAAATCTCATAAGATCGACCAGAGCATCGCCCTGAATGAATACTGGATGATTTAAAATTTTCTTGATCATCCCAGACGATCTAACGATCATGCCAGAAGATCTCACGATCGTCCTGGCCGATCTATTCAAATCAGAGGAAAATCGTCCAAAGCATCGCCCTGAATTGGAGCTGTTCAATCCAAATTGGCCAGAGCATCGCACTGAATTTGTACTAGGCGATATTTATCGTCCAGGAGCTACCAAGGGTCTTGAATGAATCATCCAGGATGATCTTACGATCGTCCAAGATGATGTGATCTTATCAATCATCCTTAATTACTCCCATGATTGCTGGATCAATTTAGGCATAATTATACAATATCGTCCAGGCCGATCAAAGAATTGTCCTAGCCAATTTCTAAAAATATAGAATACTTAAACTGATCATGGTGGTAAATTATTTCTGTATTGAGCATATCGTCCTGGCTATTACCGGTATCGTCCAGGCCGATCAGTTAATTACGGCTGCCTTAACTAAGAAATCTTGATTAAATCATCTGTTTTGAACTCGATCGTCCAGGAAGATATAAATATCGTCCGGGACGATGTGAGTAAAAATACAAGTTCTAAATCTCTCAAGTGTGTGTGTAGGGTTACTTAACATCAATCACTACAAGCAATAACAATTGACTTAAGAAAGAAGAAAAAAAATTACAGACTGACTCAACCTTAATCTACCCAGTCTTGAGCTTATTCTGATTTCCATCTGATCTTTGAGTCCTGAAAAGTCAGTAGAAAAAGGCAGTCATAGTGAAATAAGATTTATTTGCTATCATCAAAATCATAATCCAAAAAAACATGTTTGTAATAAGAGGGAAAGAGAGAGAGGATTTTATGAGGGGGAGCTTATAAGAGAGTTTCACAAGGGTTGCTCCAAGCATTATTCCACTTCTTCTTCTTCCACCATAGTCTCTTATCCTAGAAGGGTTGAGAGAGGTTTTCTTCAGCAATCGATCATGGTTCTCTGCCTGCTTCAGGAGGAAGCCAAAGGAGATGGGTTCTCTACCTCGCCGGGGTCGGCGAAAGGAGTTTTTGTGAGGGCTTCTCTGCCTTGTTATGGGAGCAAAAGGAGAGTCACAGTGTTCAGTGTAATACCTGGAGGGTGCCTCCAGGGAGTGGACGTAGGTCAAGTTGACCGAACCACTATATATTTCTGTGTCCTTTTACTACTATTTTCCATATTTATTCTTCCGTACTTAGATTTTCATTGTATTGATTTTGGTTTGAGTTTTGTGATTGTTTTTTGATCGAAATAATTTTTAAAATACCAATTCACCCCCCCCCTCTTGGTTAGCCTTGTGCTAGTTTATAAGGACTTAACACCCTTAATAAAATTTCAAGTGGTATTAGACAGGATTCATGAAAATAAAGTTTGAAAACTTTTTGAATTTTGATCCACAACTAATTCCGATAATCGTAATACTGTGAAAGGGTATTCCATTACCCGATCATCTATGTTTAATAATATTCCTTTTGATTTTATAAAAGCTCGTATGTCTACTTTTTTACAATCGATTGACTATCGCATATAGATGCTTGTTAAGGATGGTTATACACCTCCGTCTGGTAAACTTATTGGAGTTAATGTTTCTCTTCCTTTTACTGAATGGATTCATGATGATAGGGATTCAGCACAACTCAATGCAAAATATTTGAACTATTTTTTCTGTGTTTTAAAATCTGAGATTACATGTGTGTTTCAACTTGCACTACTAGTAAAGAGATTTGAGATAAATTATATTTTACTTATGATGGAACTACAGAAGTCAAGCAATCTCGATTAAAGATTTTGTTGCATGATTAAGAACATTTTCGTATGAAACCATATGACTCAATTTCTGAAATGTGTACAAGTTTTACTCAAATTGTAACTTCTTTGCATGCCTTAGGAAGAGAACTCACTAACTATGAAAAGGTGAATAAAATTTTGAGATGCTTGCCTTCCTCTTTTGATGCTAAAATCAATGCAACTACTGAATCTAAATATTTGAATACTTATTCGATTAATAAATTACTTGGCTCACTCATTTCTTACAAGCAAGGGGTGAATCAAAGAAATCTTGATGTAGGTGAGAAAAAGAAAGAGAGAACTGTGGCACTGAAAGCCAATAAAACAGACACTTAATCACAAGGCAATTTAATAGCTTTCTAAGGAAGAAGCAAAAGAACAATCAAAAGTGGAATAAAGGTAAGGGAAACAAAAATTTTAAGAGTTCTAATAATATGATTTGTTTTGAATGCAAGAAGTTAGGACATGTTAAAACTGATTGCCCTACAATCAAGTCTCACCCAAGTAAGGAAAAGGGTGAGGAGAAACCCAAGTTCAAGAAGGACAAGAAGAGATTCCAAAAGACATTCTAGGCGAATTCCGCATTAGACTCCTTTGAGACTGAACCTGAAGAGGAGATGATAAACTTGTGCTTAATGGCAGACGATAATCTTGGTCATGGTGACCAAGAAGAGGTATGTGAACTAACTTATGAGAAACTACTTGAAGTTTTAGAACAAATTCATACAACATATAGAAAACTTAATAAAACATATGCCAACTTGAAATTGGAATTTTTAAATTTATAAAAAGAGCATGAAATTATACTTAAAGATCATTCTATAATTAATAGCAGTCTTATGTCTTTACTTGATGAGTTTGATGCATTAAATTAAAAGTATGATTAATTATCTGATGCATATGATTCCATAAAATCATCTCATGCTGAGTTAGAGGAGTTTAAAAAGTTAGAAAATCTAAAAACTTTAAAAAAAAAAAACCATCATTGCATGCATCACATAAAAAGATGCATCACCACATGAGTAGATTAGTGCATCATTTTTTTGGAGTTAGATATTTTTCATATGACATGCTAGGACACAACATACACTTTCACCATTTATCATAGTTCACATTGGGTATGGACACCCAAGTTACATGATTCACAGCATGCATTACATTCTACTTTCCATAAGAAGGAACTCAAATATGTTTGGGCTCCTAAATTTGACATTTAATAATTTTGTAGGCAAGCTCTCATAAAAGTCCTCGTGAGAGTATGTGGTACCTGGACAGAGAATGCTCTCGACATATGACTGGCGATGCCAATCAATTCATTTTGCTAGAAACTAGGACAGGAGGCAAGGTTACTTCTGGAGACAACACCACCAGGAAGGTGGTCTCAGGTATAATTGGAAATTGCAAGAATCTTTTCATTGAAAATGTTTTGCTTTTAGATGGACTGAAACACAACTTGCTCAACATCAGTTAGCTTTGCGATAAGGGCTTCATCATAAAATTTTTGGCAAATTCATGCATTATCAGCTTAAATAATAATATTATTTTGCAAGGAAAGTAAATCAACAATGTTTACATGCTTGATTTAAAAAATATTGAATGTGCTGCTTCATTTTATTTAAAAACTATTATTGAAGATTCATGATTGTGGCACAGGAGATTATGTTATGCCATTATGGAAAACCCTTAGGAAAGTGAACTAGAAAGATCTAGTTAGAGGTGTCCCCAAGTTTAAGTTTTTAAAAGATGACCTTTGTGATTCCTGCTAATTAGGAAAGCAAGTCCACTCCACTTTTTACTTCATTAAGGACATTAGCACCTGAAGACCTTTAGAAGTCCTTCACATGGATTTGTTTGGACCCATTAGTACTGCCACATTAGTACTGCCAGCTTAGGAGGGATAGTCTATGGTTTTGTGATTGTCGATGACTATTTGAGGTTCACTTGGATTAGATTTCTGTCACACAAGCATGAATCTTTTGATGAGTTTAGATCCTTCTTTACTTAGATTAAGAAAATACTAGGTTGTGAGATTTTGACCTTCCAAAGTGACCATGAGGGAGAGTTTAAAAATGAGAGATTTGGAGACTTTTATAAGGATAAGGGGATTAGCCACAACTTCTCAGATCCTAGGACCCCTCAGCAGAATGGGGTAGTTGAAAGGAAGAACTGGACCTTAGTGGAAGCCGCTAGAGCTATGATTGCTGAGTATACACTTCCAAAATACTTTTGAGCTGAAGCAGTTAACATAGCTTGTTATGTGTTGAATTGGTGAATGTTAGAGCCAAACTTGATAAGACTCCCTATGAGATTCTTAAGGGAAGGACACCCAATCTTTCTCACCTCCATGTCTTTAGTTGTAAGGTTTTCATTCACAATAATGAGAAGTCTCACTTAGGAAAATTTGACCCAAAATCTGATGGAGTATTCTTAGGATATTCTATTGTTGGGAACTCTTGTAGGGTGTTTAATAAGAGGACATTGGTGGTGGAGGAGACTACTCATGTAGTATTTGATGAATCTGATCCTAGGAAGCCTAGAGTTGAGGATGATGATGATGTTGGAGAGATTACCGTTGGAGTAAAAAATTTGGAGGAGAGGGTAGAGCCCCAAAACACTAAAGGAGTAGGATAGATTATCCAAGGAGTAGAAAATGAGGATCTAGAGGAAAGGGTTGAACTTACACATACTTTTCCTAGAGATTGGAGATACTGTTCGAGTCACCTCAAAGAACTGATCTTAGGAGACCCTTCTAAAGGTGTTAGGATTAGGCATGAACATAGGAAGGAAGTGAACCACTCAGCCTTCATATCAATGACTAAACCCACCAACATCAATCAAGCCCTTTCTAATGAGTTTTGGATCTTAGCCACGCAAGAGAAGTTGAACCAATTTATTAGGAATGACATTTGGGAGCTTATAGAAAGACCAAAGGGTTAAAATATAGTTGGAACCAAATGGGTCTATAAGAATAAGATGAATGATTCTGGTGTGGTGGTTAGGAATAAGGCAAAATTAGTGGCTAAGGGGTACAACCAAATAGAAGGGATAGATTTTGAGGAAACCTTTTGCCCCTGTAGCTAGATTGGAAGCCATTAGAATGCTACTAGTATATGCCTCTTATAAGGGATTTAAGCTTTTCCAAATGGATGTTAAGAGTACCTTTTTAAATGGGGTAATAAAAGAGGATTTGTTTGTAGAACAACCCCCAAGTTTTGAGAGTTCCCAATTTCCAAATCATATTTTCAAATAAAAAAAGACCTTATATGGATTAAAACAGGCACCTAGAGCTTGGTATGAGAGCCTTAACACATTTTTACTAGAAAGGGAGTTTATTAAGGGGAGCATAGACACCACCCTTTTTTTGAGGAAAGTAGGAGATAATTTACTCATTGTTCTAATCTATGTCGATGATATACTTTTTGGATCTTCTGGTAAAAGGCTATGTGATGATTTTTCTAAAATAATGAGTAAGGAGTTTGAGATGATTATGATGTGAGGGTTATCTTACTTTTTGGGGGTTTAGCATAAGACAATTGGATGATGGAACCTTTTTGAATCAATTAAAGTATATAAAGGATATCTTGAAGAAATATGAAATGGGCAAAGCCAAGCAAATTAATACTCCCATGATCTCAGGTTTTTAGTTGGACAAGACCCTAATGGAAAATTAGTTAATCAAAAGAAGTATAAAGGGATGATTGGATCTTTACTTTACTTGACTGCTACCAGACCTGATATTATGTTTAGTATTTATCTTTGTGCAAGATTTCAAGCTAATCCTAAGGAATCCCACCTGACTGCAATTAAGAGAATTCTTAGATACCTTTTAGGGACCCAAAATATAGGAATATGGTACCCTAGGCACAGCATTTCTTTTGAGATTATTAGATATTCTGATTCTAATTTTGTAAGATGTAAGGTGGATAGAAAAAGCACTTCTAGAACTTATCAATTAATAGGACAGTCTTTAGTCTCCTGATCTAGCAGAAAGTAAAACTCTATTGCACTTTCCACTGTTGAAGCTAAGTACATTGCTTTAGGAAGTTGTGTGGCCCAAGTCTTTTGGTTGAAACATCATGTATTGGATTTAGATTACCTGTAGGCACAATCTCAATTCTTTATGACAACACTAATGCCATCTGCATTTCTAAGAATCACATCTAACATTCAAGGACTAAGCACATTGACATAAGGCATCACTTTATTAGAGACCATATGACCAAGGGAGATATTGAGTTACATCATGTGGCAACTGAGAATCAACTGGCTAATATTTTTACTAAACCACTAGCCTTCGACACTTTCAGCACTTTAAGGACCAGATTCAGTGTGATTGACATTAATGCATGAACTTTATATGTACTGATTTCTAATATGTTATCTGCTGTTTATTTTTATTTCTGTTTCTTTATTTTTGTAGTTTTTTCTTTATTTATTTTTGTAGTTGATTTTATTTTTAGTGCTCATATGCTTTAAGTTTTTTTTCTAATCATCGCTGAATTGATATCTTATGCCTTGTTTTTATTTTTTGAAAATTTGTAGTCAATGTTTTATATCTCATAATCTGTTAAAGGGTAAAAATACCATTGATTGTGTCTCTTTCTCTAACCTATCTTAGTGGTATAATTTTCTTTTCTAAACAAAAGTCTATCTCAAATTAACAACTAGATTTTGCAATTGAGATCTTTTCTACCTAGCTATATTAATCTATCTTATATTTATCAAAGTCTTTATGTTACTTCAAGATTTCTCGTTATCCTGTCATTGCATTTCTCATATGATTTTTTATTCTGGTTTGTGGTATGTTCTTCTCTATATCAGAGAGTGAGTTTTCATTATCTAATATCTATCTTATATTTATCAAAGTATTTATGTTACTTCAAGATTTCTCGTTATCCTGTCATTGCATTTCTCATATGATTTTTTATTCTTGTTTGTGGTATGTTCTTCCCTATATTAGAGAGTGAGTTTTCATTCTCTAATATCTAGAAGATATACTCACAACTAAGAGTATTAAAGAGTTTTTGAAAGAGAATCTAGCTTGTAGAAATAAAAAAGGCCAATGATGTTAAAAACAAAAGATGCGCAATGACGTCAAAATTGAAAAATATACACAGTGTATCAAAAAAATCATCAACAAAAAATTCAATCAAAAGATGCGCAAAGTGCGCCATTCAATGGACAAGAGGCATAAAATGAGCCCATCAGAAGCAAGCTCTCCTCCCTTTCCCAAACTTTTAAATCATAGAAGAATTCATGTATCACTTGAGATTTTTAAAGGCTTGATTTTGAATTTTTGCGATTGTGACAAATTACTTTGATACATTATAAGATATTTTTCTGAAACCAAGTCTTGAATGGATTTCTTTTTCTTATCCAATTGATTTTTCTGAGTTAGGTCTTTTGATTTTAAACAAACATTTTGCCCTGAAAAAAGTTCGAGCTAAGAGTTAACATGATCGGATACTTTACCGCTTTTACAGATTTTTGACGTTGTTAGCTCGTTGACTTACAAATTTTTAAAATCAATCACATGGAGACTATGTCATTTTTATGCCTTGATTTAAATAAAAAAAAACTTATTTTTATTTGTTTTTATGTCTTTTTTGTATCATATTTTTGTCATTTTCACTTGATTTTGATGCTTTTAGGCCTTCTCTGATAATCATCTATCCTTTGATTCTCAACTTTTTTCACATCGTCCCGGCCGATACCCTTATCGGCCAGGATGATCCGATCAATTTACTCTGAAAACTCCCCTCTGCTGACTGATTTGATTTTCTTCTTCTAATCACTCTGAATAATCCATTATCGTCCTGGACGATCTGATTGTCTTCTGCTTCAATCATTTTTTTATCGGCCTGGCCGATCCATTTTTCAGCCTGGACTATGTCCCTCTCTTTGCTCAATTTATGGACAATTGGACTAACTGATCCACATGCTTGACCTGGACTATATATATAGATGTACATTTAAAATCTTAAAAATCAATCGAGACAATCCATTTTTGGACAATCGGCCAGGACGATCCACCTGTTCAGCCTGGCCGATACATGTGGCACATGATTTAAATATTTTAAATTTGGCTGGTACAATCTATTATTGGACATCATCCTTGATGATCCACCGAATTGGCCCTGATGATCTGCTTTTTCAACGGTCGTCCTGCTTGACTCCTCAGGACGATCGTCTATGTCTAATCATCCCGACTGATATTTGATTGGCCCGGACGATAGGACTGCCTTTTGACCAATCGGTCTATATGTAATTATTGAACCAGATCGACCTGGATGATCCTACAATAGGCCTAGTTGATCTGGCCAATTCTTTATAAACCGTGCCCTTCCAACCATTTTCTGCACACTAACATCTTCTCCTTGCTTCTTGTTTCCTATTTTATTGCTATTTCATGAAAATGGCTGGAGGAAAGCGCTCTCGTCACCTATATGAAAGTTCCTCAAGGGCTACTCTGGACCCTCATTTCCTGGAGGTGGATGATCAAGCCGCCTACCAGTGCTACAAGAAGGCAGGAATCACAATCTTCCAGACAGTCAATCCAATTTTTCTCTCTTATCCGGTACTAGACATATTTGGCCATACCTCCTTGTGCTTTCTTCTAACTCTTGATGTACCACTCAACTCTGAGTTTCTCTTTGATTTTTTCATAAGTCTTCATATGAATTCTGCTTTTAACTATATTGCCTTATATGTGAATCGACATCCCGTCGAGATCACATATCAGGATTGTGCAGAGATTTTACAGCTTTCCACCACAGAGGATAAACTACCCTGTATTCTGATCCTAATTTTAATTGGGCTATGGCCAATCATTTTCTTCACAACTCTAATGCTTATTTTCACATGGGCGAGACTAGCACCATACTCAGGGATGCTAGGACCATCCAGCATGTCCTTCGCACTTGATAATTCCTAAGGCTGGTGATTGTGTTCACTTTACTCCCCTTTTTTCACTCACCACCTATTACATTTTAGCACATTATGAATTCAATGCTACTGACCTAATCTTTTGCTACATCGACCATCTTACTACCATTCGGGATCCAAGTCATAGGAGAAAGCCAAGAATTGCCCTAAGACATATCATTTCTTATGTCTTAGAATCAAAATATAACCTCCAATATCCTGCTCCACCAAACCTTTAACCTGCTTTCTACTCTAACATTTTCTTTCAAAATCTTTATAGTACTCATCACCACCCAGGGGATGGGGAAGCTCAGGCAGAGGAAGAGGAGTCTCCTGCACCTGTTCCTACACCTTTTCCACTCCGCCAGTACTCTCAGTTATACCAGTTAGTGGAGCGCTTTGACCAGTGAGAGGATATAGCCTGATACGAGCAGCACCGCGCAGAGGACTTAGCCCATTTTGATGCCTACATTGCACACCAGTAGCAGCAGCACAACTAGGACATAGCCTGGTTTGGTGCACAGTTTGCTACACTATCGAGCTACTTTTAGCAGCCACTTCCACCACCACCTCCTCCTTCAGATGATCAAGGGCCGTCATTTTACTAGTTGTTCTTTTTTTTGTTGTTGGAGATTGTTTCTTTTTTTCTATTGTTTAATTTTGTACCTTATTTCTATTCTACTTTTCTCCTCTTTTTTATGATGTCCAAAGGGGGAGTAGTTGTTTTAGTTTATTCCAGTTTATTCTAGTTTGTTATGTTATACTGATTAGTTGAAACTGTGTTTTATTTTCTTACTAATTTAAAACCTGCTTTGAACTGTTTCAATTAAAATGTGTATTAGCCATCATAAAAAAGGGGGAGATTGTTGCGAATCTATTTTCATAGATTAAGATTTTGATGATAGCAAACACTCTTGTTTCTCTACGACTGTCTTGCCTACTAACATTTCAGATCCACAAGATCAGATAATAATTGGAACCATCTCAAGATTGGGTAGACTACTTATGTCACTTTATACAGTTTTCCCTTTCTTGAGTCTATTATAAGAGGTGTGGCACCTAATGCTAAGTAACCTTGCACACACACACCTTAGGAGAATTTCTGACTGTTTCTTAGAGTTTGTTATTTTCGATAACATTGTTCGGGATGATATTTATATCGGCCTAGACGATCGGTTCAAAAATAAAAACCCTAATCAGGGCATCATGGTTAAGGCATCGGTCATTAAGTCGATCAGCCTGGATGATATTGTATCGGCTAGGGTGATAGCTCAAATCAGAAAAAATCAGCCATTTCAGATCAATTTAGGCATTAGTTATTTTTAGACATCTTCTAGGACATCAGCCTTGATGATGCAGCATAATTATGCCTAAATTTATCATGTGATTAACGAAAGAAATTAAGGCTGATTGCATGATCACATCAGCTGGGCCGATCATAGGATCAATCGTGATGATAGCATGGATGATTAACATCGGCTAGCTTCTATTCAGGGTAATGTCCAGTATGATTTTCCTCAAATTTGAACTAATAGTCCAGGATGATTTCCTATTAGCATGAATGATATGACCAAAAATTGTCTAATCGTCCCAAATCGACCGGGCTGATTGAGTAAAATTTAAGCTGATCAGCCAAGCTGATACCCAAATCGGCCTGGATGATAAAGTCAGTTTATATAAAATAAGAGCTATTCTGAAGGTCTTCTATTTAAGATCTCTTGTTCTACCTTAGAGGTAATCTTTTACTGCTGTCTTGACCTAAGAAAGCCTAGAGGGGAGAGAGAGAGAGAGAGGATTTTGTGAGGGGGAGCTTGTTAGGGAGTTTTATAAGGGTTACTCCAAGCATTGTTCCACTTCTTCTTCTTCCACTATAGTCTCTTATCCTTTGAGAGTTGAGAGAGGTATTCTTCAGCAATCTATCAAGGTTCTCTGTCTGCTTTAGGAGGAAGCAAAAGGAGTTGGGTTCTCTATCTCGTTGGGGTCGGCAGAAATGAGGTTTTGTGAGGGCTTCTCCTGTGAGACCTCGTTCCCTTACTGTTCCTCTCTGACTTGGATTTTCCTCCCAAGATCGGCCGAGACGATATTGAGATCGTCCAGGACGATCTGTACTGTTCAAAATATCATCCTGAGAATAGTTCTGGGAACCGCCCAGGCCGATGATTTTGGTCTGATCGTCCCGGGACGATCTTGCGATCGGCCGGGCCGATCAGCCTAATGATATAAGAAAATCAGCTCGTTTTGAAGAGAGAGAAAATCATTTTAAAATAAAATATCTATTTTGAGGAGAGAGAAAGAGAAAGGTAAAAGAGGAAAAGCTTGGTTTCGGAGGCCGCGGAGCGCTTTTCGTCCGACGCCGCTGTTGAGAAAAGTGAAGATCTCGTGGTAAGGACTCCGAATCCTATTTCTGTTTTCAGAGATATTGAGTTTTGACCGAGTTGTGCATTGTTTTGTGTTTTCGTAGTCGAATTTTGGACATGATTTCGATTTGACACAACTTTCACCGCACAACTTTTGGTATGTTATAGATATGACTATTGTACACGATTTGAGTATTTCCTACGACGATTTTACCGGTCGGAATTGATTCTACGCGATTTTAATCGAATAGAAAAATATCAGGACTTGATTTGATTTGGATTCTATAGAACAATAGTCTTGTATTGATGTCGTGGATATTCTACTGTAATTTGGACTC
>NW_021319083.1:4046999-4056662 GCF_001605985.2 Dendrobium catenatum | reverse complement strand
TAGTACCGTGCTTTGATTTCAGTTGTAGGCTTTGGTGACCTGCTGGGCTTTGTAAAGCTCATTATATGTGGTTAATAATTTTCAGGTCCGAGCAAGGGAGCAGGAATGGAGATTGATCAAGACTGTCGACGAATCCTTTCACTATTGATATCTGGTGCATCACATCTCCGCCTTACTGTGGGAGCAAAAGGAGAGTCATGGTGTTTAGTGCAATACCCGGAGGGTGCCTCTGGGGAGTGGATGTTGGTCGAGTTGACCAAACCACTATAAATTTCTGTCCTTTTACTACTACTTTTTCCATTTATTCTTCCGCACTTTAATTTTCATTGTGGCATCACATCTCCGCCTTACTGTGGGAGCAAAAGGAGAGTCATGGTGTTTAGTGCAATACCCGGAGGGTGCCTCTGGGGAGTGGATGTTGGTCGAGTTGACCAAACCACTATAAATTTCTGTCCTTTTACTACTACTTTTTCCATTTATTCTTCCGCACTTTAATTTTCATTGTGGTGATCTTGGTTTGAGTTTTGTAATTGTGTTTTGATTGATATAATTTTTAAAATACCAATTCACCCCCCCCTCTTGGTTAGCCTTGGGCTAGTTCACAAGGGCTTAACATCCCTAACGAACTTTCATGATCTTCTCTGGTTTTGCCAAATATACAGATCGTACAGACTGAAAGTTCATTAGGGAAGTTAAGCCCTTATGAACTAGTCCCGAGGCAAACCAAAAAGGAGATGAATTGATATTTTAAAAAATCTTTCAAATAAAACACAAAAACTAAAACCAAAATAATTCACCACAAAGAGTAACGGATGCGAAAATTAAATGCAAAAATAAAATAAAGAAAGAACACATCAATTTTATAGTGGTTCGGTCAAACCTTGACCTACGTCCACTCCTCGGAGGCACCCTCCAAGTATTGCACTAAGTGTCTCTCATTTAGCACCCATAGCTAGTGCGGTAGAGAATCAACTCCTTTTACTTCCTCCTGAAGAGGGCAGAGAACCCAGACCGTTTGCTAAAGTAGACCTCCCAAGAAACTCCCAAGGATGGACGAAGAATGGAGAAGATAACTTGGAACCTTGCTTGGAGCAACCTCTATAAACCCTCTCACAAACTCCCACTCACATGTTTCTCTCTCTCTCTCTCTCTCTCTCTCTCTCTCTCTCTCTCCCTCTCCCTAGGCTCTCTCAGGTCAAGAAAACAGCACTCAAGGTCTTCTCTAAGATAGAGCAAGAGATCTTAAATAGAAGAGCTTTGGAATAGTTCTTATTTTATACGAACCGACTTTATCGTCCAGGTCGATAGGGATATTGGCCTAGCCGATAAGCATAAATTTTGCTCAATCTGCCCGATCGATTTGGGATGATTAGAGTAATTTTGGTCACATCATCCAGGATGATAAAATATCATCCTGGCCAATTAGTTCAAATCCAAGGAAGATCATCCTGAACATCTCCTTGAATACAAGTAGGCCATTATCAATCATCCTTGACATCGTCCCGTGCGATTCTACGATCGGCCCTACCGATGTGATTGTGCAATTTTCCTTAATTACTTTCCATAATTACCAGATTAATTTAGGCATAATTATGATGCATCGTCCAAGCTGATAGGATATCATCCTGGACGATGTCATAAAATAAAGATCACCTAAATAGATCATGGCGGCTGATTCTTTTTTATTTGAGCCTATCATCCCAGCCGATACAGTATCGTCTAGTCCAATCGGCTTAATGACGGCCGCCTTAACCACGATGCCCTAATCAGGGTTTCTATTTTTGACAGATCGTCTGGGATGATATTTTGATCGTCCTGCATGATGTACTCAAATAGAGAACTCTAAGTTTAGATAGAAAAAATTCACTCAGGTGTGTGTGTGCAAGGTTACTTAGCATCAGACATCATAAGGATTACATTTGACTCAAGAAAGAGAAAAAGTGCATTACAGACTGACTCAGACCTAATCTACCCAATCTTGAGCTAGTTCAACTTGCAGTCTCGATCTTGTGGCCCTAAAATGTTAGTAGGCAAGGCAGTTGAAGTAAAATAAAAGTTTTTTCAATCATTGAAATTCTATTTATGAAAAATAGATATACAATACGGATAATTTTTGTCATTCATCCTAGGATGATCTTTTTTGGATTTGCCAAATAAAATGTTTGTCCATGCGATATATAAAGTTCATCTGAGGATGATCTCCTTTGGATTTGATAAGAACATTGTTCATCTAGACAAAATGTTTAGTTTGTCCTAGGATGACCGGCTCTGGATTTAGCAAATACATTATTCGTCCAAATGAATTGTATAATTTATCCCATGACGATCTGCTCTGGTTTAGGGAAATAAATAGTTCATATAAATAATAATTTTAATTCATACCGGATGAAGGGCTCTATTCTGTATACTTATAATTCATTATGACTTCTCGTATCAACGAACTTTGAAAAATAACTATTCGTACTGGATGAACCAAGATCGTACGGGCCGTACGGGATGATGACCGGGTATGATTAGAGTTCGTACCAATTCACAATTAGTTCGTACACAACAATTTTTGAACTATTTGTATGTACGAAAATGGATCGTACGGGATGATCTTGGATGGTCAAAATTAAAAGATGTAGTTTTTTGGATAGTTTTTCATGTCTTTTCTATAAAAGGTCCACTTAAGACTGTCATTTAATCTTTTTGTCACTTGGTCTTCAAATGGTAAAGGAAGATTTAATGAGAGAATGAGAGAGAGTGTTTAAAGGATATTTCTTCCTATTGGAGCGTGAAGGATTCACTTGGTTACTCAAGGGTAAGAATCTCTGTGTGTGTTTTTGTTTTACATCACTCTTTTCTCTTATCCTTCTAGATTTCTCGAGTGAAGATCTTTTAAGTAGATATGGTTCTATGCCGAAACTCAAGGAGTGTGAATAGCTGAAGGTTCTCTGCCTACACTTGGAGAGTGTGAACAATGAAAGGTTTGTTGCCGACACATGATGGGTGTAAAAGGACGACAGTTCTCTGCCGACACTTGGAGGGTGTAAAAGGATGACAGTTCTCTACCGACACTTGGAGGGTGTAAAAGGATGATGGTTCTCTGCCGCACCATGTAGTGGTGGAATAGATTTTTTTTTGTGAAGACTTCTCTACCTTACTATGGGGGAAAAAGGAGATACACTAGTGGTAATAGTGCAATACTTGAAGTGGGAGACTTTAGGGAGTGGATGTAGGTCGTGTTTGACCGAACCACTATAAATTTTTATGTCTTTTTATTTTTGCTGTTTTATTTTCTGTCTTTTTATTATTCTGTGGTTGAAAATTTATTTTTGAAAATTCTAAAATCAACCTACTAAATTTGTTAAAATAATTTTGAATTTTTAATATCCAATAAGAAGTAAATTTTTTAAATTACCAATTCACCCCCCCTGGTTAGATTTTGAGACATAAGCTTAAGTCTAAAAAACTAACTCATATTCAATAAGTTTCAATAAATATTCAGCCAACATGGCTCTATCGGCTTCAATTAAAGTTTTGTTCTTTCTTTTGACTACCTCATTCTGCCGAGGGATTCTAGGTGTAGAAAAATTTTGATCAATCCCTTTTTTTTTATAAAATCCTCAATTTTTTTATTTTCAAATTCATCGTTGTGGTCATTTTGTATTGTTAAAATCTCACACCCTAATTTCCTCTGAATCCAAGTCAAAAAATCTTTAAATTTTTCAAATGGCTCACTTTTAAGAAATAAAAATTTAACCCACATGAATCTTTAGAAATCATCTACAATCATAAATATGTATACCTTCCCTCATAAACTAACAGTGCTAACCAGTCCAAAAAGATATATATATATATAATCTCCAATGGTTTACTAGTTCTAAGATCGTTATTGAACTAAAAAGAGGACTTCATCAGTTTTCCTAATTGACATGCATCACAAAAGTGATCCTTAATAAAGTCTAGTTTTGATATACCTCTAACCAAATCCTTTTGGGTAATTTTTCAAAGGTTTTTCATGCTAGCATGACAAAGTCTCCTATGCCATAATCATGAATCATCAAAAACAATTTTCAAACAAAAAGCATTAGGAGATTTAATATAATTTAAATCTAGCATATAATTATTATTTACTCTAATTCTATGCAAAACATCATTTCCATTTAGGCTTAATATGCAGCTAGTGGGAAAAAAATTTACACAATACCCTTTATCATATAGCTGGCTTATACTTAACAAATTATGCTTCAAGCCTTCTACAAGCAGTATATTTTCTATGAAAAAATTGTCCCAAATCATTCTTGATCCAACAACATTCCTATTAGTATTATCTCCTAGTATAATCTTGCCTCCACTTCTAGCTTCCAGTGATATAAATTACTTAGTGTCTACAGTAATATGATTTGAGCAACCTCTGTTTAGGTACCAAATGCTCTCATGAGGCCTTATATGAGAGCGTGCCTGTAAAACTATCAAACGTTAGACTTGGGAACATAAACAAGTTTTGGTTCACCTTTTGGCAAAATAAAACTAGATACATGTATGATATGACTAAGTTTATATATCTTTGGTCTCCACATTAAATGAGTTTTTTTATGTAAGGTAAAAGTATGTGTTATATGTCTAATCATCCCACAAGAAAAGTATTTCACTCCAGGAAATGAATTTCTCAATCTTTTAAAATAATTTTGTTTCATAGTGGGATTTAAAATTTTTGGCCTCAAAATAAGATTTGTAAAATCTTCAAGTATTGGGGGTTTACTATTTTCCTCAAGAGCTTGTACTTCAAATTAAGAAATGTGTTTAAGTCTTCTAACACATTCTTATCAAAATTTAAATAGTGTTCTCTATTATCATATTAATCCTTAAAATCCTTAAAAATCTTTTTCCAATTTAGCATAGGATGATTTTAAAAGATCATTCTTTTTGTCAAGTCATCAAATTCACCAAGTAAGCTCATGTGGTTGTTATCTACCAAAGCATGCCCTTTTCTAAAGATTTCATATTCGTTTTGCAATTCTTATATTTCAATATTTAGACTAGCATGCATTTTCTTAAGCTTCCTATATGCATCATGAATTCTTTCAAAAAATTTTAACAATTCATTATAAGGCAAGTCACATATCTCTTCTTGATCTGACTGATCAAGATTATCATCCATTAAGCACAAATTGATGACTTCTTCCTCCTTTTTTATTTTTGATAAATATGAAGCTGAGTCTGCCCAAAAAGCCCTTTGAAATCTTTTCTTGCTCTTCTTCACATTTGCTTTCTCCTCTACCTTCTTCTTACTAGGAATAACTTTGAGATTGGGGAAGTTCAATTTTATATGTCCAAGTTTCCTACATTCATAGCAAATCACATTATTAGAAACCTAAACATTTTTATTAAACTTACCTCTGTTCCATTGTTTGCATCTCCTCTGCTTCCTTTTAAGAAAGCTCCTGAATTGCCTAGTCATCAAGATAATGTCGTCCTCATCCTCAGGTTATGATTGATCACTCTCCAATTCCTCCTCTTTTAATGCTATATACTTCTCCTTTTGTTATTCTCCTATATCAATCTTTTTTTTACTCACTCGTTGCTCGTAAGCAATTAGTGATCCAAGAAGATTGTCAATATAGTAAATATTTAAATCTTTGGACTCTATAATCATAGTTATTTTAGCATCATAAGGAATAGGGAAATAACAAAGTATTTTATTCACTAATTCAATATTTGTTAATTCCCTACATAATGCATATAAAGAAGTGACTATCTGAGTGAATCTTATGTACATTTCAAAAATGGATTCATTTGGTTTCATACAAAATAATTCATAGTCATGTAATAAGATATTTAGACCAGATTGCTTTACTTCATTAATCCCTTCATAATTAATAAAAAGTTTATCCCATATATCCTTTCCACTTTTGCAAGTGGAAACCTATATGTAATCTTTTAACTTAAGTGCATAAAAGAAACTATTTAAGCATTTAGTGTTTAACTATACTAAGTCACATTGTTCTATAATCTAATCAATAAAGGGTATTTCAACTCTAATGCTATTAACTAATATAGTTGGTTTTATATACCCTTTTTGAACTAAAATCTACATGTGATAATCTAGTGATTGCAGAAAAGTAGATGTGCGTGTTTTCCAAAAATTGAAAGGAATATTATCAAATAAAGAAGGTCTAGTGATTGAATACCCTTCAGGTGTGTTACGATTTTCAAAGTAGCAATTCTCATTTTTTATAAAGTAGTTTAAACTTATGATTTTGAAATAAAGTTCTGATACCACTTGTTAAATCTTGATTAGGTTTTTAAACCTAAACTAATGTCCCAAGGCTAACCAAGAGGGGTGAATTGATAATTTAAAAATTCGCTTGGATTTAAAAATTAAAAGCCATTGATTCACAAAGTAAGTTAATTATATTTTCAAAATAATTTTTTAACCACCAAAAATAACTTGCAGTAACTAAATGTGGAAATTTAAATGACACAAAGATTTATAGTTGTTCGGTCAAACACGACCTACATCCACTCTTTGAAGACTCCCTCTTCAGATATTACACTATTAATAAAGTGATTCTCCTTTTTCTCCCATAGCAAGGCGGAGAAGCTTATAAAAAAATCTCTCTTCCACCAATCCCCAGTGCGACAGAGAACCATCATCCTTTCATACTCTCCAAGTGTCAGCAGATAACCATCATCCTTTCATACCCTCCAAGTGTAGGTAGAGAACCTTTGCTCTTTCACACCCTCCAAGTGTAGGTAGAGAACCTTCATCCTTTCACACCCTCCAAATGCATGCAGAGAACCTTCATCCTTTCACACCCTCAAAATGTAGGCAAAGAACCTTCATCCTTTCACACCCTCAAAATGTAGGCAGAGAACCTTCATCCTTTCACACCCTCCAAGTGTAGATAGAGAACCATCATCCTTTTACATCCTCCAAGTGTCGGCAAAGAATCGAATCTTCTTTAAAGATCTTCACATGAGCAATCTAGAAACAAAAGAGGAAAATTGATAACCAATATTACAAAGAGATCTTTATCTTTGAGTAACCTTGTGAATCCTTAACACTCCACTTGCAAGAAATCTCTCTCAAACACTCCCTCACACTCTCTATTTTAATTGCGCATGAAAAATTATGAAGACAAGACTCTTTCACGTCAGTTTTTAGTGGATATTTTATACAAAAGACACAAAAAATAGTCCAAAAATTTGAAATTTTCAAATTTGAGCATTCACGATCATACAATACGATCAAATTTTGTACGTACAAACAGTTTAAAAACTATTACATACGAACGTGTTGTGAATCTGTACAAAATCATTTCTTATATGATCATCGTCCAGTACGAACCTAATTCATCTCGGACGAATAATTGAAAATTTTTCACTTTCATCTAGACGAAGAGGGACCTCATAATTTTGTACTATGGATTGCATACGTATGATGATGTCATCATCCGGTATGATCAATTATAAAAATTTTCAAATTCATCTGAATGAAACAGCAGGACAAAAAGAGACCTCACAATTTCATACACTGTAAGGCAAGTACGAATTGTGATCGTACAGTATGATCCATACTTAGAAAAAACATTTTTGAGTGAGAAGGGACCCGTTCATTTCGTACTCTGGAAGGCATGTATGAACTGTAATCATACAATATGATCCATACTTAGAAAAAACATTTTTTAGTGAGAAGGGACCCATCCATTTCATACTCTAGAAGGCATGTATGTTTAGTACTTAGAAAAATTTTCATTTATATTTGTTCGACTGCTCGTCAGGGAAAATAACTGATTAGATCATTCCGTACAAATGGATATCATACAATACGATCAGTTTAAAAAAATGTGAATTATAAATTCTCCCCTGGTTTATGTGTGTGCTCAGTTATTCAATTACAATCGCACTCTTTCAGACTCAAGAAAATAAAAAATAAATACTTCAATTATAATAAGCTCTAAACTGATCTTGATTTGAAGTCTTCAACAATCCAGAGTATGATTTCCTAAAAATGATAGTATACACAAGAGAAAAAAAATTCTTCTAAAATATGTTAGAAGAAATTGAAAGATCGTTAGGGATGTTAGGCCCTACAGAACTGGCCCAAAGCTAATTAAAAGAGAGAGGTGAATTGGAAAACTTTAAAACCAAAGATAAAACTTCAACCAAAATCACCACAACCAAAGTGCGGAAGAAAAATAAATGCGCAAGCGATAATAAGAAAATAACACACCGGATTTATAGTGGTTCGGTCAAACCTTGACCTACGTCCACTCCTTGGAGGCACCCTCCAAGTATTTCACTAAAATCGTGACTCTCCTTTAGCCCTTACAGCTAGGCGGAGAAGCCCTTACAAAATCACTTCCACCTTCCCCGGTGCGGTGGAGTTGCCTGGTCTTTTGACACCAAGGAGATCTTCTTCTTTGGTGAACTTATCTCAAGATAAGCCTTGAATCCGATGGTACTAAGGTGAGAGTTCGCCAGAGCAACCGTGTGGAATCCCCTCCAAACTCCCTTGAGTTCCTCCCCCTCACAAGATCTTCTCCCTCTCAAACTCCACCCTTTCCTCTCTCCCTTTCAAGCTCTCTTTTCAAGTTTTCCCCACAAGAAAGATTCTACAAAAGCTGCCAAAGACACTTACAAAGTGCCTTGTCATAGCTTAAATAGAAGAGCTAAAAATGAGCTCATTAATGCAAGTTGCGGACATTATCGTCTAGGATGATAGACATATCGTCCTGGCCGATTAGTTCAAATATGAGGAAAATCGTCCTGAATATCGCCCTGAAATGAAGCTGGATGATGTATAATCATCCCAGACGATCTTGCGATCGGCCTGGATGAAATCCCCATTAATTGCATTCTAAAATTGCCTGAGAAATTTTGGAAAAAATGTTCTAGATCGTTCGGGACGATATTTTATAGTCCAGGACGATCCACCAGGATGATGTCCAAAAATAAGTTATTTCTCAACAAATCTGGCGGCAGATTCTTTTTGTTTTGAACCTATCATCCTGGCTGATACAAAATCGCCTAGGACGATGTGTTTTGCATAAAGATGGCTGCTTTAATTAGGATGCTCTAATTAGGGTTTCTGCTTTTGAACAGATCATCCTTGTCGATATAAATATCGTCCAGGATGATATTACCAAAAACAGTAAACTCTAGGGAACAGTCAGAAACTCTTATACGTTACACAGCATCAGGAGCCACAATAAATACAATAGACTCAAGAAAGGAAAAAGTGTACAAACTAACTCAGACTTAGTCCACCCAATCTTGAGCTGATTCCAAATTGCAGTCCGATCGTGTGAACCTGAAATATTAGTAAAAAGTAGTCATAGAGAAAAAGAATGTTAGCTATCATCAAAATCATAAGCCATAGATCCGCAACAATCTCCCACTTTTTAATGATGGCAAACATTACAATTTGAATTTAAAAAAAAACAATTTATCCTAATCTCCCCCTCACTAGAATAAACCCTTATAAAAAAAATAGGGGAGATAAAAATATTTTTGTTGTTTTTAATTTTTTGAAAATAAGATACAAACACGATAACAGTACAAAAATGCAATAATGTGTTCTTCCCCTTTGACTTTATCAAAAAGAGAGGAGACACAAACAAAAAAAAAACGACCAAAAGACAAAAACATTCCTTGATCTAGTGAAAAATAAAT
>NW_021319083.1:4023421-4046899 GCF_001605985.2 Dendrobium catenatum | reverse complement strand
CTTACTCCATTGATTAAAATGAATATCTATTTTAATTGCATCTAAAGCTCGTGACGGTGAAAAATAACCATTTAAAATCATATGCCACATATGAAAATCTATCGATTGCAAAAAAATAGACATTCGAGTTTTCTAAAAATCAAATGACATATTTTCAAAAAGAAGGTCTGGTGATTGAATAACCTTCCGCAACATTACGATTAGCCTTGGATCGTAAAATTCAAAAGCTTTTAAAAACTTATATTTTGAAAACTGCTCTGATACCACTTGAAAGATTATTAGGGATGTTAGGCCCTATAGAATTGGCCCAAAGCTAACTAAAAGAGAGAGGTGAATTGAAAAACTTTAAAACCAAAGATAAAACTCCAACCAAAATCTCCACAAATAAAGTGCAGAAAAAGAATAAATGCGAAAGCGATAATAAGAAAATAACACAACAGATTTATAGTGGTTCGGTTAAACCTTGACCTACATCCACTTCTTGGAGGAACCCTCCAAGTATTGCACTAAAATCGTGACTCTCCTTTAGCCCCCACAGCTAGACGGAGAAGCCCTTACAAAATCACTTCCACCTTTCCCGGTGCGGCGGAGTCGTCGGGTCCTTTGACACCAAGGAGATCTTCTTCTTTGGCGAACTTACCTCGAGACAAGCCTTGAATCAGATGGTACTAAGGTGCGTGTTCGTCGGAGCAACCGTGTGGAATCCCCTCCACACTCCCTTGAGTTCCTCCCCCTCACAAGATCTTCTCCCTCTCAAACTCAACCCTTTCCTCTCTCCCTTTCAAGCTTTCTCTTCAAGTTTCCCCCCACAAGAACGAAGCTACAATGGCTGTCAAAGACACTTACAAAGTGCCTTGTAATAGCTTAAATAGAAGAGCTAAAAATGAGCTCATTAATGCAAGTTGCCGATCTTATCGTTCAGGACGATTAGTTCAAATATGAGGAAAATTATTCTAAATATCGCATTGAAATGAAGCTGGACGATGCATAATCGTCCCGGATGATCTTACGATCGGCCCGAATGAAATCCCCATTAATTGATTTCCAAAATTTCCGGAGAAATTTTGTAAAAATTGCTTTGGATCATCCGGGACGATATTTTATAGTCCAGAACGATCCACCGAGACAATGTCCAAAAATAAGTTATTTATCAACAAATCTGGCGGTAGATTCTTTCGGTTTTGAAGCTATCATCCTGGCCGATACAAAATCGTCCAGGACGATATGTTTTGCATAAAGACGGTTGCTTTAATGAGGATGCCCTAATTAGGGTTTCTGCTTTTGAACAAATCGTCCCGGCCGATATAAATATCGTCCAGTACGATATTACCAAAAACAGTAAACTCTAGGGAATAGTCAGACAATCTTATACTTTACACAACATCAGGAGCCATAATAAATACAATAGACTCAAGAAAGGAAAAAGTGTACAAACTGACTCAGACTAGTCTACCCAATATTGAGCTGATTCTAAATTGCAGTCCGATTGTGTGAACCTGAAATGTTAGTAGAAAGCAGTCATAGAGAAAAAGAATATTTGCTATCATCAAAATCATAAGCCATAGATCCTCAACAATCTTCCACTTTTTGATGATGGCAAACATTACAATTTAAATTTTTTAAAAAAAGCAATTTCTCCTAATCTCCCCCTCACTAGAATAATTTTTAATTTTTTGAAAACAAGATACAAACACGATAACAGTACAAAAATTCAATAATACGTTCTCCCCCTTTGACATTATCAAAAATAGAGGACGCACAAACAAAAACAAAACGACCAAAAGACAAAAACATTTTCTGATCTAGTGAAAAAAAAAAATATTCTTAAGATGAGAAAGTTACCTCTTGATTTTAATCAAAAACTTAGTAGAATTGGATTGACAACGCATAGCCTAGAAAAGGTTAGAAATTCAGAGTTTGATAATCTAAACTCAAGTTATTTAAAAAGGCAAAAAACTTTTTAATTCAAGATCTAAATCATAGAATAATTTAGAGAAAGAAACAAAAATTTTTAAAAAACTCCTTCCATAAAATATATCTAATAGAAGATCAATGCATAAACTTTTGAATCAAGATTTTCAAACTCAAGTATCGAAAGTATCAAGGGTTTTCTTAAGCTTCTTAAGAAGTACAAGAATGGTAAGCATTAACTTTGTGGAATCATTTTATGCCTCTTGACAATTGGTTGGTGAACTTCGCATCTTTTGATACACTTTGTGTATTCTATATTTTCAATTTGGCTTCTTTGAGCATCTTTTATTTTTGGCATCATTGGCTAATTTTTTTGAATATGCTTTCTTTCTTAAATCTTAAAAATAAAGGAAAACCCATCTTAGTGACAAAGCGAATTGCTTGATTAAAAAAATTATGAGTTAGATTCAAAAACTTGCAAAAGATTCCTATGCGATAAATAAAATGTAGGGAGATAAAAAATTTGTTTCAAAAACCAATTTAAAAGATGAAAAAGATTTTAAATCAAAAGTAGGATAACCTCTTTTAGAAAACAGAGATTAAGAGTTAAAAATAAATGAGTTTCCTTCATTTGACTGTTTTAGAGAAGTCAAACACTACTTACCAAAGATTTCAATAAAAAATCGGAAGTAGATTTTTCATTTTTAAAAAAGTGAATGTGTGTGTTGATCAGAGAAAAACTTTCACGAAAATAAAAATTTCAAAGAAAAAAGAAAAAACACAAAATAAAAATTAAAAACATAAAAAAAAAACCACAACACAAAAACACGAAAGACTTTTAACCATAATCTCTCTCCTGGTCTGATGCATCAGAAGCCAGATCTGCCCATGAGATTTTTTGCCTTTCATTATTTCCCCAGTTCGAAGTTTGTTTCGCCTTGCCCTTTTCTTTCGTAGGAAGAATTTTTAAATTATGGCACTGATTTTTCATATGTCCAAGTTTCCTACATCTAAAACAAATAACGTCAGAAGGAATATGAACATCCTTATCATTTTTACGTTTTTTCCACTTTTGCTTATGCTTTGGTGAGCTTTATGATTTGCTTGACAAGTCATTGCATTCGTAACTAACTAAGCAATCTTTTTTCGTATATTCAGCTTTTAGAACAATCGTTTCACCTGCATCCAAAAGTCTTTGACCCAAACTTTGCTCGTGGGCAATGAGTGAGCCAATCAAATTATCAATAGAATATACTTTCAAATCTTTAGATTCACAAATAGCAACAACTTTAGAATCAAATTTATCCAGTAGACATCGAAGAATTTTGTTAACTTTTTTAAAATTTGAAAAATCTTTTCCCAAAGCATGCAATGAGTTTACAATTTGAATGAATATGGTATACATGTCTAAGATCGTTTCAAAAGGTTTCATCAAAAATTATTCAAAATCATGCATTAACAAAAATTCAACTTGGATTGCTTGATTTCACTAGTGCCTTCGTATATGGTGTGGAATTTATCCCAAACTTCCTTACCGGTAGTGCACAAGGATACTAACATAAAATCATCTGAATTTAAGGCACAAAAAAAATAATTTAAAGATTTTGCATTCAATTGAGCATTGATTTGTTCTTCCTTACTCCATTAATTAAAATGAATATCAATTTTAATTCCATCTAAAACTCGTGACGGTGAAGAATAACCATTTAAAATCATATGCCACATATGAAAATCTATCGATTGCAAGAAAATAGACATTCGAGTTTTCCAAAAATCAAATGACATATTTTCAAATAAAGGAGGTCTGGTGATTTAATAACCTACCGTAACATTACGATTAGCCTTGGATCATAAAATTCGAAAGCTTTTAAAAACTTATATTTTGAAAACTGCTCTGATGCCACTTGAAAGATTGTTAGGGATGTTAGGCCCTATAGAACAGGCCCAAAGCTAATTAAAAGAGAGATGTGAATTGGAAAACTTTAAAACCAAAGATAAAACTCCAACCAAAATCACCACAAACAAAGTGCAGAAGAAAAATAAATACGGAAGCGATTATAAGAAAATAACACACCAGATTTATAGTGGTTCGATCAAACATTGACCAAAATCTACTCCTTGGAGGCACCCTCCAAGTATTTCACTAAAATTATGACTCTCCTTTAGCCACCATAGCTAGAAGAAGAAGCCCTTACAAAATCACTTCCACCTTCCCCGGTGCGGCGGAGTCGCCGGGTCCTTTGACACCAAGGAGATCTTCTTCTTTGGCAAACTTACCTCGAGATAAGCCTTGAATCCGATAGTACTAAGGTGCGAGTTCGCCGGAGCAACCGTGTGGAATCCCCTCCACACTCCCTTGAGTTCCTCCCCCTCACAAGATCTTCTCCCTCTCAAACTCCACCCTTTCCTCTCTCCCTTTCCAGCTCTCTCTTCAAATTTCCACCACAAGAACGAAGCTACAATGGCTACCAAAGACACTTACAAAGTTCCTTGTCATAGCTTAAATAGAAGAGCTAAAAATGAGCTCATTAATACAAGTTGCTGACATTATCGACCAGGACGATAAACATATCGTCCTGGCCAATTTGTTCAAATATGAGGAAAATCGTTCTGAATATCGCACTGAAATGAAGTTGGACAATGTATGATCGTCCCGAACGATCTTGCGATTGGCCTGGACAAAATCCCCATTAATTGCTTTCCAAAATTGCCTGAGAAATTTTGTAAAAATTGCTCTGGATCGTCCGAGACGATATTTTATAGTCCAAGACGATCCACCGGGATAATGTCCAAAAATAAGTTATTTCTCAACAAATCTGGCCGCAGATTCTTTCTGTTTTGAACCTATCATCCTATCCAATACAAAATCATCCAGGACGATGTGTTTTGCATAAAGATGGCTGCTTTAATGAGGATGCCCTAATTAGGGTTTCTGCTTTTGAACAGATCGTCCCGGCCGATATAAATATCGTCCAGGACGATATTACCAAAAATAGTAAACTCTAGGGAACAGTCAGAAACTCTTATACGTTACACAGCATCAGGAGCCACAATAAATACAATAGACTCAAGAAAGGAAAAAGTGTACAAACTGACTCAGACCTAGCTACCCAATCTTGAGCTGATTCCAAATTGCAGTCCGATCGTGTAAACCTAAAATGTTAGTAGAAAGCAGTCATAGAGAAAAAGAATGTTTGCTATCATCAAAATCATAAGCCATATATCCGCAACAGAAATAATAATCAAAGAAATAATATTTGGAATCATAAAAAAATATACAAGTTACAAGAATATCAAACAAGTAAGTACTAAGTAGCAACTATCTCATCAACTTTGATTTCGAAACTATGTTTTCATATCATGTGAGTTTTTGATAATACCAAAATATTATTGTTGTGATAATTTCTTCTCCTAACATATATTTGATATATTTTCTTTGTGTTATTTTTATGTACTAACATTTCAAATAAATCATACTATAGACTACCGAAGACTTCAAGACTTATTATATTTGTGTTTCTTGTAATGAAGTATGTACTTTTTCTATTTTTCTTGAGTCTGATATCGTGTGATTGTAATTGGATAATCATGCACACAATAGGGGAGTGAGTAAAATATTTTTTAAAAAAACTAATCGTACGGTACGATTTGTCAATGTAGTTCCTCCAGAACAAAGTTAATCAAATCATGCCTTGAAATTTTTCCTTTTGAAATATTTGTACTGTACGAAATGGGTTCGTATAAACAATATCCAAAGTATGAAATGAAGTATGTACTTTTTCTATTTTTTGAACTATTCGTACTATATAAAATTGGGTTCATACAGACAATGTCTAGAATACAAAATGGATGCACAACAGTTTGTCCCATATGAACACATAAATTTACTGAACTATTCATACATATAAAATTGGGTTCATACAGATGATGTCTAGAGTACGAACATGGTGTATACAAATTCATCCCATACAATCTCATCATTTGTTGAAATATTTATACTATACAAAATTTGGTTCGTACGAACAACATCCAAAGTATGAAATGAGTTCTTTCATGTTTGTACCATATGAAGCATGACTTGATTTAACATTTCATACTGTATAATATATGGTTCATACAGAGAATTCATAGTGTACGAAATTAGTTCGTACGAAATCGTATCGGATGAACTTGTTTAGTTTTGAATTATTCGTATAGTACGATGTCCATTCATCCATATGACAAACAGAGTATGACATCAAGTTCATACAAGATTATACATGGCTTTTTGAACTAATTATAAGTACAAAGTGTTATCGTACTATACAATCCAAGTATGTTCAACTTGAATATTTCTGTTTTATAGACAGTTTTCTTATCTTTTATAAATAAGTGTCCTGAAAAACTAACAATCCCTCTTCTTGCTGTGAATTTTCTCTTGGGAGTGAAAACGAGAGTGATTTTGGAGAGTTTTTGGGAGTGAAGTTTGAGGCAAATGAAAATTATGAAGAGTTCACAAGGTTGCCCAAAGGTGAGGATCACTTTGTGTGTTCTTCAAATCTTTTCCCTACTTCTATGAAGACTCTTAAGAGAAGATCTTTGGAGTAGAAGCGATACTCTATCATCATCGGGAGGGTGAAAAAGGATGTTAGTTCTCTGTCTGAAAATTTGTTAGGGATGTTAGTCCCTTACGAACTAGCCGAAGGCTAACCAAGAGGGGGGTGAATTGGTATTTTAAAAAATCTTTTAACCAAAGCACAACAAAGCTCAAACCAAAATCATCACAAAAAATAAGTGTGGAAAAATTAAATGTGGAAGCAGAAAAAAGAACATAAGGGTTTATAGTGGTTCGGTCAACTCGAACAACGTCCACTCCCCGGAGGCAACCTCCGAGTATTGCACTACTAAAGTGACTCTCCTTTTGCTCCCACAGAAAGGCGGAGAAGCCCTTACAAAAATCTCTTTTTTGCCACCCCCGGCAAGGTACAGAACCCAACTCCTTTTACTTCCTCCTAAAGCAGGCAGAGAACCTTGATCGATCGCTGAAGCTTACCTCTCCCAACCCTTCCAAGGACAATAGACTCTAGTGGAAGAAGAAGTGGAATAATGCTTGGAACAACCCTTGTGAATCTCCCTCACAAGCTCCCCCTCACAAGATCCTCTCTCTCTCTCTCCCTCTCTCTCCCTCTCTTCTAGGCTTTCTTAGGTCAAGAGCAATAAAAGATTGTTCAAAATCTTGAACAATAGCTATGAAATATAAGAGCTTCAAAATAGCTCATTAATTGCAAGTTGCCAACAATATCGTCCAGGACGATAATAATATCATCTTGTACCATTAGTTCAAATCACATAATATCAGAAAAAAAACTGCTCTGAAAATGAACTGGACGATTCAAAATTGGCTTGATAGTCCAGGTCGATCTCACAATCATCCCGGATGATTAGTTCAAATCAGAGGAAAATTGTCGAGAGCATCACCCAGAATTTAACCTGGCCGATCCTGATCGGCCAGACCATCGCCCGAAATTTGAGTTATCCGATATTTATTGTCTAGGAGCTACTAAGGTTTTTGCACAGATCATGTCGGCCAATCCTGCGATCGTCCAAGATGATGTGATCGTATCAATTATCCTTAATTGCTTCCTTGATTGTCGAATTAATTTAGGCATAATTGTATCAAATCGTCCAGGCCGATATAAGATCGTCCTGGCCAATTTCTATAAATAAAGAATGCTTAAATAGATCATGGTAGCTGATTCTTTCTATTTTAAGTCTATCTGCCTGGCCGACACAAGTATCATCCAGAACGATTGGCTAATGACGGTAAGTTATTCTGATTAGGGTTTCTATTTTGAACTTGATCGTCCAGGATGATAATAATATTGTACAGGACCATGTGAGTAAAAATAGAAATACTAAGTCAGACAAAAAAATCACTCAAGTGTATGTGTGTAGGGTTACTTAGCATCATAACACTTTAATGCTTACAATCGACTCAAGAAAGGGAAAAAGAAAATTACAGACTAACATAGACCTAGTCTACCCAATCTTGAGCTGGTTCTGATTACCGTCTGATCTTGTGGACCTAAAATGTCAGTAAAAAAGGCAGTCATAGAGAAATAAGTGTTTGCTAATCATCAAAACATAATCTATGAAAATAGATTTACAATAATCTCCCCCTTTTTTATGATGGAAAAACACTCAGATGATTAATTCCAAAACAGCAGTGCAACACAGAAAGCTTCCAAAATTCAGGATACATAACACAGTGAAAACACTCAAACATCCTACTCCCCCTTTTGACATCTCAAAAAGGAGGAGGAAACGAAGAAACAAAACCTTTTTTTTCTTTTTTTTAATAAATGAAGGCATGAATTGATGTAGTATTCCATGTTATTGATTTTAAAAATTTATAAGTTAATGAGTTAACAACATCAAAAATCCAAAAAGTGGTAGAATATTCGATCATTGTTACCCTTAGCTCGAATTTTCTTTTAGGGTAAAATCGTCTTTTGAAATCAATGACCTATCTCAAAAATTCAATTGGATATGAAAAATGATCCATTCACCACTTGGTTTCAAAAAAATATCTTATAAGATAATGTATCAAAGTAAATTTGTCACAATCGTAAAACAATCGAAATCAAGCCTTTGATTTTATTAAGTGATACATGAAATCTTCTAATTTTTTAAAAGATTTGAAAAGAGAGGAGAGCTTGTTTTTGGTGAGCTCATTTTATGCTTCTTGTCAATTTGAATGGCACTTTGGGCATCTTTTGATTTTTGATACACTTTGTGTATATATATATATTTTTCAATTTAGCGTCATTGCCCATCTTTTATTTTCGGCATCATTGACCTTTTTTTTTTTCATTTTTGCAAGCTACATTCTCTTTCAAAAACTCTTAAATAATCTTAGTTGTGAGTATATCTTCTAGATATTAGAGAAGAAAAACTCACTCTCTAATATAGGGAAGAACAATCCACAAAATAGAATCAATAATCATATGAAGAAATGCAATGACAAGGGTAACGAGGAATCTTGATGTGACAAAAAGACTTTGACCATTATAAATATAAGATAGATTTGCTGTAGCAAGGTTAGAAAAGATCTTAATTGCATACTCCATTTAAATCAAGCATGTACACGTTGTTGATAAATTTTCCCTACAAAATAGTGTTATTATTTAAACTTATAATGCATGAATTTGCAAAAAATTATATGATGAAGTCCTTGTCTCAAAGCTGACTGATGCTGAGCAAGTTGTATTTTAATCCATCTACAAGCAAAACATTTTCAATCATAAGGTTCTTGGAATTACCAATTATACCTGTGCCTACCACCCTCATAGTGGTGTTCTCTCCAAGAGTAACCTTGCCTCCTGTCCTGGTCTCCAGCAAAATGAATTGATTGGCATCACCAGTCATGTATCGAGAGCATCCGCTGTCCAGGTACCACATACTCTCACGAGGCCTTTTGTGAGAGCTTACCTACAAAATAATCAAATGTTAGTTTTAGGAACTCAACCAGGTTTGGGTCCTTTCTTATGAAAGTAGAATGCAATGCATGTGTGCTATGCTATGAATCATGCAATTTGGGTCTCTATACCCATTGTGTACTATGGTGAATAGTGCTAGTGTGTGAGATGTGTCCTAGCATGCCACATGAAAAGCATCTAACACCAGGAAAAGAATTTCTTAAATGGTTTGGGTAGTAATGCTCTTCCTAGGTTTTGGCTTTTGATCAAGTGTGGGTGTCATCCAATTTTTCTTAAGTGCATCCAATTCATTTTTAATCCTCAAGTTAGTATCTTTTAAAGCATCATAATCAATTCTCAAATTATGCTCTATCTCTTTAGATTTCTTAAAATCAGATTCAAATGAGGTGTATGAAACTTTAAATAAATCATGCTCTTCAATTAATTCAGAATGTTTTTTTATTTAAATCATCAAATTCATCAAGTAGAGTCATATGATTTGAATCAATTGTTGAATGATCTTTAATCAGAATTTCATGCTCTTTTTATAAATTCAAAAACTTAAATTTCAATCTAGCGTGAGTTTTCTTAAATTTTCTATATGATGCATGAATTTTTTCAAAAACTTCAAGGAGTTAGTTGTAGTATAGTTCACATATCTTTTCTTGATCAAGATGATCATTTGTCATTAAGCACAAGTTTGTTGTCTCATCTTCAGGTTCAGTCTCAGATGAATCAGATGCAGAGTCCACCCAAAATGCCTTTTGAGATTTCTTTTTGTCCTTCTTAAACTTGGGTTTCTCCTCATCCTTTTCTTTGCTTGAGTGAGACTTAAGTGTAGGGCAATCAGCTTTCACATGTCCAGATTTCCTGCATTCAAAACAAACCATGTCATTAGAACTCTTAAAATTTTTGTTTCCTTTACCTTTGTTCCACTTTTGATGATACTTTTGTTTCTTCCTTAGAAATCTTTAAATTACCTTATGATTAAGGCAAATTCATCACTTTCAGACCCAAAAGAGTCGGAGTTCGTGACATTGGCCTTCAATGCTATAGTTTTCTCCTTTCTTTTCTCACTTGCATACAAAGTTCTTTGATTCACTCCTTGCTCGTAAGCAATGAGTGAGCCAAGTAAGTTGCCAATTGAATAGATATTCAAATCTTTAGATTCAATAATGGTGGTGATTTTCGCATCAAAAGAGGAAGGCAAGCATCTCAAAATTTTGTTCACTTTTTCATAGTTTAAAAGTTCTCTTTCTAAGGCATGCAAAGAAGTTATAATTTGAGTAAACCTTGTATACATATCAGAAACTGATTTAGAAGATTTCATACAAAAAAGTTCGTAATCATGCAAGAGAATATTCAAATGAGATTACTTAACTTCATTAGTTCCTTCATACGTAATGCATAACCTATCCCAAATCTCTTTTTCAGTAGAGCAAGTAGAAACACGCATGTAATCTTCAGATTTTAAAGCACAGAAAAAATAGTTCAAACACTTCAAATTAAGTTGAGCTAAATCTCTTTCATCAAAAGTCCATTCAGTAAAAGACACTTTAGTTTTAATTCCATTAAGTTCACGAGAAGGTGGAGAATATCCTTCCTTAATAAGCATCCACATGCGATATTCATTTGATTACAAAAAAGTAGACATATGAGTTTTCTAAAAATTAAAAGGAAGATTATCAAACAAAGGAGGTCGTGTAATAGAATACCCTTCAGTTGTATTACGATTCCCAAAGTGAGCCATGGATCAAAATTCAAAAAGTTTTCAAACTTAGTTTTTATGAATCCTGCTCTGATATCACTTGAAAGTTCATTAGGAATGTTAGTCCCTTATGAACTAGCCCAAGGCTAACCAATAGGGGGTGAATTGGTATTTTAAAAATTCTTTTAACCAAAGTCAAAATCAAAATCACCACAGAAAATAAGTGCAAAAAAATTAAATGCTGAAGTAGTAAAAAGAACACAAGGGTTTATAGTAGTTCGGTCAACTCGACCTACGTCCATGCCCCGTCGGCGCCCTCCGAGTATTGCACTACCAAAGTGACTCTAATTTTGCTCCCACAGCAAGGCGGAGAAGCCCTTACAAAAACCTCCTTTTTTCCACCCCAGCAAGGCAGAGAATCCAACTCCTTTTGCTTCCTCCTGAAGTACACAAAGAACCTTAATCGACCGCTGAAGCTTACGTCTCCCAACCTTTCTAAGGATAAGAGACTCTAGTGGAAGAAGAAGTGGAATAATGCTTGGAGCAACCCTTGTGAATCTCCCTCATAACCTCCCCTTCATAAGATACTCTCTCTCTATCCATCTATCTCTCTCTCCTCTAAGCTTTCTTAGGTCTAGACAGCAGCAAAAGATTGTTCAAAATGTTGAACAATAGCTCTTAAGTAGAAGAGCTTCAAAATAGCTCATTAATTGCAAGTTGTCCACAATATCATCCAGGACGTTAATAATATCATCCTGTACGATAACTTCAAATCAAAGAATATCGGCCAAAAAACCACTCTGAAAATGATCTAGACGATTTAAACTTGGATTGATCGTCCAGCCGATCACACAATCATCCCGGACGATTAGTTCAAATTAGAGGAAAATTATCCAGAGCATCACCCAAATTTTGAGCTGGCCGATCCTGATCAGCTAGACCATCGCCCGGAATTTGTCTGTTCTGATATTTATCGTCTAGGAGCTACTAAGGTTTTTGCACAGATCGTCCCAGCCGATCCTGCGAACATCCCTGCCAATCCTGCGATCATCCAGGCCGATCCTGCGAAAGGATGTTGGTACTCTACTATAACTAGGTGGGAGACAAAGTACATTGGTACTCAGCCATCACCTGGACGGTGAGAAAGAATGTCAGTACTCTGCCACACTAGGGTTGGTGGAAGAGAGGATGTTGTGACGGCTTATCCACCTTGTTATAGAAGAAAAATGAGTGTCACTTTGATATAGTGCAATACTTGAAGGAGTCTTTAGAGAGTAAACGTATGTCTAGTTGGATTAAATAACTATAAAATTTGGTGTTCTTCTGTATTTACTTTTTACTGTATTTTAATTTTTCTTCATTTGAGTTTATTATGGTTGAAAAATAATTTTTTTTTTTGAAAATTTAATTGTTGTGCTAAAAAATCCTAAATCAGTTTTTTAAAATCAAAGAGAATTTTTTAATTGCCAAATCAGTTGATTGCAGAAAAGTAGACATATGAGTTCTCTAAAAATTAAAAGGAGGATTGTCAAACAAAGGAAGTCGTGTAATAGAATACCCTTCAGTTGTATTATGATTCCAAAAGTTAGCCATGGATCAAAATTCAAAAAGTTTTCAAACTTAGTTTTTATGAATCCCGCTCTGATACCACTTAAAATTTCGTTAGGGATGTTAGTCCCTTATCAACTAGCCCATGGCTAACCAAGAGGGGGGGTGAATTGGTATTTTAAAAAATCTTTTAACCAAAGCACAACAAAGCTCAAATCAAAATCACCATAGAAAATAAGTGCGAAAAAATTAAATGCAGAAGCAGTAAAAAGAACACAAGGGATTATAGTGGTTTGGTCAACTCGACCTACGTTCACTCCCTGGAGGCTCCCTCCGAGTATTGCACTATCAAAGTGAATCTCCTTTTTCTCCCACAGCAAGGCGGAGAAGCCCTTACAAAAACCTCTTTTTTGTCACCCCCGACAAGGCAGAGAACCCAACTCCTTTTGCTTCCTCTTGAAGTACGTAGAGAACCTTGATCGATCGCTGAAGCTTACCTCTCCCAACCCTTCTAAGGATAAGAAACTCAAGTTGAAGAAGAAGTGGAATAATGCTTGGAGCAACCCTTGTGAATCTCCCTCACAAGCTCCCCCTCATAAGATCCTCTCTCTCTCTCTCTCTCTCTCTCTCTCTCTCTCTCTCTCTCTCTCTCCTCTAAGCTTTCTTAGGTCAAGACAGCAGCAAAAGATTGTTCAAAATGTTGAACAATAGCTCTTAAATAGAAGAGCTTCAAAATAGCTCATTAATTGCAAGTTGCCAACAATATCGTCCAGGACTATAATAATATCATCCTGTATGATCAGTTCAAATTATATAATATCGGCCAGAAAACCACTCTGAAAATGATCTAGACGATTCAAACTTGGCTTAATCTTCCAGCCGATCTCACGATCATCTCGGACGATTAGTTCAAATTAGAGGAAAATTGTCCAGAGCTTCACCCAGAATTTGAGCTGGCCGATCCTGATCGGCCAGACCATCGCCCGGAATTTGACCATTCCAATATTTATCGTCAAGGAGCTACTAAGGTTTTTTCACAGATCATCCCGACCGATCTTATGATCATCCCTTCCAATCCTGCGATCGTCCCAGTCGATCCTACGATCGTCCAGGATGATGTGATCGTACCAATCATACTTAATTGCTTTCTTGATTGTCAGATTAATTTAGGCATAATTGTATCAAATCGTTGAGGCCAATATAAGATCATCTTGGCTGATTTTCATAAATAAAGAATGCCTAAATAATCATGGCGACTGATTCTTTCTGTTTTGAGTCTATCGGCCTGGCCGATACAAGTATCGTCCAAGACGATTGGCTAATGATGGTAGCTTTAACAAGATGTCCTGATTAGGGTTTCTGTTTTGAACCCGATTATCCAGGATGATAATAATATCGTCCGGGATGATGTGAGTAAAAACATAAATTCTAAGTTATACAATAAAATCACTCAAGTGTGTGTGTGTGTAGGGTTACTTATCATCAGAACACTTCAATGGTTATAATTGACTCAAGAAAGGGAAAAAAATTATAGATTGACTCAGACCTAGTCTACCCAATCTTGAGCTGGTTTCGATTACTGTCTGATTTTGTGGCCCTAAAATGTCAGTAGAAAAGGCAGCCATACAGAAACAAGAGTGTTTGCTAATCATCAAAACATAATCCATGAAAACATATTTGCAACACTATTATTACTAGGAGGGTAAAAAAGGATGTTGGTACTCTACTATAACTAGGTGGGTGAGAAAGGACATTGGCACTCAGCCATCACCTGGAGGGTGAGAAAGAATGTCAATACTCTGCCACACTAGGGTTGGTGGAAGAGAGGTTATTATGAGGGCTTATCCACCTTGTTATAGAAGAAAAATGAGTGTCACTTTGATATAGTGCAATACTTGAAGGAGTCTTTAGGGAGTGACGTAGATCTAGTTGGATTAAATAACTATAAAATTTGATGTTCTTATGTATTTACTTTTTATTATATTTTAATTTTTCTTCATCTGAGATTATTATGGTTGAAAAATATTTTTTTTTTGAAAATTTAATTATTGTGCTACAAAATCCTAAATCCTTTTTTTTAAGTCAAAGAGAATTTTTTAATTGCCAAATTCACCCCTCCCCCCCCCACCCCCCCTTTTTTTGAAAATTTAATTATTGTGCTACAAAATCCTAAATCCATTTTTTTAAATCAAAGAGAATTTTTTAATTGCCAAATTCACCCCTCTCGCCCCCCCCACCCGCCTCTTGGTTAGCGTTGAGGCAGTTGTATTTAGTCTAACAACCTATTCAAACTTTCAGATGCACCTTATTATTCTTTACATTTTATAGTTATTTGTGATACAAGTGATTTTTTTTTGTAGGTGTTTCTCTTAGTCAAAAGAAAGATAAAAATTTTTCATGCTCTTTTTTATGCTAGTTGAACTTTACATGATGCATATTGTAATTATAAGACTACTAAAGACATTGTTGAACCTTATTATTCTTTACAATTTATAATTATGCTTGATACAAGTGATTTTGTTGTAGGTGTTGTTCTTGGTCAAAAGCAAGATAAGGTTTTCATGTCTCTTATTTGTGCTAGTAGAACTTTAAATGCTACATATTATAATTATAAGACTACTGAAAAATAACTTCAAGCTATTATCTTTTCCTTAGATAAATTTTAGTCTTACTTAATTGGCACAAAAGTTATAGTATTTATTGATCATTCTTCTATCAAAATTCTTATGACAAAGAAGGATACAAAACTAAGATTGGTTAGGTTGATACTCTTATTATAAGAATTTGATGTAGAAAGCTTGAATAGGAAAGGTACTAAAAATCAAATTACTGATCAACTTTCTAGACTTAAATTTAAAGGACATAATTCATTTGAAAATAATATCAATGAATTTTTTTCTCATGAGAAATTGTTTGTTTTACGTTTGAATAGACTGGCTTGATATAAATATCTTTTAAACTTCATTATTAGTGGTGCATTCCATTATATTTAACTTCTACTTAAAAGGAAATTTATTAATGATGCAAAATATTACTTTTGTGATGAGCCTTGCTTATTTAGAATTTTAAAATGATCAAATCATAAGGCCATCATTGAAGATGAAATAAAACCTATAATTAAAGAATGACATGATTCATATTTTGGAGGGAATTTTGGAGGATATAAAACTACTTCAAACATTCTACAATTTGGATTTTATTGGACAACTTTGTTTAAAGATGTTGGTGAGTATGATAAAAAGTGCAATCGATGTCAAAGAGTAGTTAACATTACTAACAAAAATAAAATTTCATTACGTTATATTTTGGAAGTAGAGCAATTTGATGTTTAGGGATTTAATTTTATGTGTCCATTGTGTAGTTCCATAGATTCTAATATATTTTTATGTGTTGACTATGTCTCCAAATGGATAGTTGGAGTGTCAACCCTTAAAGCTGATGCTCATGCAATACTTGAATTCTTAAAGAAAAATATTATTTTTCTAAATTTTGAATATATAGAATTTTAATTATTAATGGGAGAAGTCTCTTCTGTAATAAAAGACTTGTAATATTTTTTACTAAATTTGGTACCAAGCATAAGATTGCAAAACTTAGTATCCCTGAACTAGTGGTTAAGTTGAAATCAGAAATAGGGAGATTAAAAAGAATTGGTAGAAAATTGTAAGTTCTAATATGAAAGATTAGGCTATAAATTGAAAGATGCATTATAGGCCTATAGAATTTCTTTCCATATCACTAAGTCTTTGGAAAAGCTTACCATTTTTAGAAATAGAACATAAAGCATTTTGGTCTATTAAGGAGCTAAATTTTAATCTCAAATCATTAGAAGAAAAAAGGCTAGTTTATTTGAATGAGTTGGAAGAAATAAAAAATAAGCTTATAAAAATTTTATGATTAAGAAAGTAAAATAAAAATATGGCATGATCATTCACCTTTGAAAGAGGGGTACTATTACTTAATTCAAGATTGAAACTATTTATAAGAAAACTAAAGTCTATGTTGTTAGGACCATTTAATGTTACTTTGGTATTTTCTTATGGGGTGGTAGAAATATAGAATAAAAAAAAACATATCAAATTTTAAAAGTAAATGGCTATAGGATAAAGACTTATTAAGGAGGAGACATAGAACATTTGAGTAACATAACTGAGTTGGCTTATCTTTAAAAATAATGATTGTCTTAATCTAAGTGAAGACTAAAAACTTAGCACTAATGAGAGGCACCCTAATTGTGTTAGGTGATATTAAGTATATGTTTAGTTTCTTTGCAATATTTAGCTATGTCCTTTTTGTTAATTATGTGTGCTGTTTTATTATTTTAATTATTAATATTATTGTGTTAGTTAAAATTTTAATTTGAGTAAAATTCCCTACATTGCTTAGCTGTTGAAATTATCCTCTCCATAGTGCTTACACTTTGATATATTAATTAACCAAATTAAAAATAGAAATTAACATTTATTTAAAATTAAGAATAATGCAAATCATAGTTGTTAAATAGAATGAACAAAGGATAATAATTATTAACTTAAAAAGCATAACATCCAACTAAATAAAACATCAAAGTGAATATCTTAACGTGAACTTCAAATGCTAAACACTTGAAAGCATTGACTAATGGTTTCAAGAATTGAATAATTAAGTTTAGGAAAAGTGAATGTGTAGATTAAATTATGGAAATCATTCTAAACTCCACTATGGAATTGGTAAGCTTATAACAATCCTTACAATAATTCAATTTAGGATTTCTTGAAGGAGGAAGGTAATCAAATATTCAAAATCATTTTGATAGTACTCAAATATGTTTGAATAAAGGAACTCATAAATATAAGCAAATCAAATGAAAGAATGGAAAAGAAAAAATGAGTACTTCATCTAAATTTTGTATATGATGTAACTGCATTCCTAGAAGAACTCTAAATATGTAAATCAAATAGGGGAGTGTAAGTAAACTATTACATATGAAGGGTTCCAAATGAATTTCAAATTTAACTAACCACAAAAAAATATCTAAATGAAATTTTATTTAACTATAAAATCATTAATCATTAGTGCTTTTACACTTGAAGTATATGAGGTCAATTTGAATATTAATATGAATAATTTATTATGATGATTAACTATGATTTTTTAATTAGAATTGCCACACATTGACTATTTTTATTCACATATAAGTGTTAATGTATTTTCTTATATTTAGTAATTATATTGCCAAATTTTAATTACTTCATTTCATGAGGACAAGCAAAAGCTTAAGTTGGAGGAAATGTGTTACATAAAAATTATGTAGTGTTTTATTTCTTTGAACAAAAAAAAAATATATTATTTTTAATTAATGTTTTGTAGGAATGTTTGCAAAAATAAAAAATTTCATAAGCGTTGAACCAGTGTCACAATGCTCAAACTAGCAGCATCGTAATATTTACAGCGTCTTAACTTTATATCAGGAAATTAAAACATCAAAGCCTCAGAAAAATGCCATCTAATTTAATACCCTGGTAGAACTAAGGTCTGTTCCACTATCTTAAAAATCAATATTACAACGTCAAAGTCTAAGGAATTTGAGCACTAAAGTGTAGAACTATACAACATCGCAGGACCATATTACACTTTTAAGTGCCACAAGTCTCAACTTTTTGAGTACTCTTGATGTAGCCATGTTGAATTAGCCAAGCAATATTTCAGTTCAACCAATAATCTTGACGGGTCAGTCCAGTTCCATAATGGAGCCTGCTTAGTAATGTTAGATGATAGTACATGTTATAATGTCGTAATGCCACCATGTTGGGTGTAGTGGTGCAAGAGTCTATTTGTATACTTAATATAAATAGTTATTAAGTCTTTTTATTGAGGGTTCTATAATTATAATGAGTCTTAAGTACTTAAGTGTAGTGTCACCTTACCGTCAAGTCTAAGGGGGATAAGAGGAGAGAAAGATATGGAAATTGGAGTCCTTCGCCTACCTTATTGTGAGAAAGCAAACAATCAAAGAAGAAAGAAGTGTAAAGAGAGACGTTATACTATCCTGGTGATATATATTTGTTGAGTCTAGTGAATAGGTTGTTAAACCTAAGTTAATGTCCAAAGGCTACCAAGAGGGGGGGGGGATGAATTGGTAGTTTAAAAATTATCCCTCTTTTATATAAATTTAACCGAAAATAAACTTTAATGAATTTTTATAAAAAAAAATTCAACCATAACTTTTTTTTAAAAAAATTGTTAATGATAGTTGCTATTTGCATGTTTTACATTCTTGCAACTTGTATAGTTTTGATGATTCCAAATATTATGTTCTTTGTGTAGTTATCTCCTAACAATTTTTTAGAAGTTTTGTATTTGCCCTTGTGTGTACTAACATTTCAGGTGAATCAAACTCTCAAACATGAAGACTTCAAATAAAATTCAGTAAGAAATTCTTTTGAATTTTGAAGTTTAAAAATGTCATTTTAATTGAGAGGGAGTGATTGTAATTGAGTGAATAAAAACATACACACACACATAAGGAGATCATATAAATTTTATACTGATCGTACTGGATGATATCAGTTCGTATGGGACGATCAGACAGTTATCTCCTATTAAGATCACATGGAATGAATAGGAACTGGATAGAAAAATTTTCTAAGTCCTATTCGTCCGTGAAGAAATTAAATATCGTCAGGGACGATTTGCTCTCTTTAAGAATTTCGTCCAGACGAAATTAATTATTGTATATGATGATTTGCTCTATGAAGAATGTCATCCAGACAAAATTAATTATCGTACAGGACAATTTGCTCTCTGTAAGAATTTCGTCCAGACGAACCTATTTTCGTCCAGACGATATAACTGACTTAGGACAGTTTTTTTATATTCGTTCTGCAGTTTTTGGAACCAACCTTGTTATAACCATTCGTACCGGACGAACTTGGTTCGTACGGGACGATCAGCTTGTATGAAATCATTTCGTACACATATACAAACAGGTTCGTTTCAAAGCTTTTAAGTAAAATGTTCTGAGATGATTTTGGATTGTACGGGACGATCTTGTACATAATAACTTGAAATCTTCTATTTTTAGATGGTTTTTCTTGTCTCTTCTATAAATAGGCTATTCTAAACTGCAAATAATACTTCTTGGTCATTCATATTCGTGTCTATTGAGAAGAGAGTCAATGAGAGAGTGTGAGAGAGCAATTGAAGGAGATTTCATGCCATTGGAGCGTGAAGGTTTCACTTGGTACTTAATGGTAAGTGTTTCCACTTTCAAGTTTGAGATTACTTCACTCTTCTCTCTTTCCTTTTAGATTAGACTTGTGAAGAAGATTCGGTTCTCTGCCGACACTTGGAAAGTGTGAACAGTCGAGGGTTCTCTGACCACATTAGGAGGGTGTGAAAGGATGACAGTACTCTGCCAACACTGGGAATAGTGTGAAAGGACGAACGGTTCTCTGCTGACATCGGGGGAGTGTGAAAGGATGAAGGGTTCTCTGCCTACACTTGGAGGGTGTGAAAGGACGACGGTACTCTGCCAACACTGGGAATAGTGTGAAAGGTTAGTTCAAGAAGGGTATACAAAACCAACTAGACTAGTTGACGGAGTTTGAGTTGAAACACCAGTTACCGAATGGACTGTAGAAGAACGTGACTTAGCACAACTTAATGCTAAATGCTTGAATAGTTTCTTTTGTGCTTTAAAATCAGAAGATTACATGCGGGTTTCTACTTGCAAAAGTGGAAAGGACATATGGGATAGACTTTGTATAACATATGAGGGGACTAATGAGGTTAAGCAATCTAGACTTAATATCTTATTGCATGATTATGGACTGTTTCGCATGAAACCAAATGAATCAATTTCTGAAATGTATACGAGATTCACACAAATTGTCACCTCTTTGTATACTTTAGGTAGAGAATTAACTAATGCTGAAATGGTTAATAAAATTTTACGATGCTTGCCTACTGCTTATGATGCTAAAATTACTGCAATTACAGAGTCTAAAGATCTAAACATATATTCCATTGACAATCTTCTTGGATCGCTAATTGCTTACGAGTAAGAAGTTAGCCAAAGAAAGATTGATGCAGGTGAACCACGAAGGGAGAAGAATATAGCATTGAATGTGGAAGGGTCTGAAAATAAAAATTCACAACATGAGGATGAAGATGACATTGCTTTAATGACTAGAAAATTAAGAAGCTTTTTGAAGAGGAAGCAAAAGAGACGCCAACAACGGAATAGAGGTAAGTTCAATAGAAATGCAAAATTTTCTAATGAAGTTATTTTCTATGAATGCAGGAAACCTGGACATATAAAGATTGAATGTCCATTACTCAAAGCAAATCCTAGTAAGGAGAAAGTAGAGGAGAAACCATTTGTGAAAAAGGCAAAAAGAAGTTCCAAAGAGCTTTTACGGAGGACTCAGCTTCAGATTCATCGGAGACAGAAAAAGAAGAGGACGTCACTAATTTGTGCTTAATGGACGACATACTTGATTATTCAGATCAAGAAGAGGTATGTGACTAAACATATGATGAACTTTTTGAAGTTTCTGAACACATGCATGAAGCATATAGAAAGACAAAGAAATTGCATGCTAGCCTTTGTTTGGAATTGGAAGATCTTAATAAGGAACATGAAATCCTTAGGAATGATCATGCTTTAATTGATAACAACCACATAAAATTACTTGATGAGTTTGATGACTTGAATAAGAACCTTGAATATTATAAATCATCCTTTGAAAAACTTGAGAAAGATTTTAAAATTTTTAAGGATGAATCGGAGAGCAAACTTTATAGATCAAATTATACAAATCGGATCTTGGAAGATATGAATTCATATTATATTTTGAAGATAAAAGCTCTCGAGGATAATAGGATACCTCCAAAACTTGAAGATTTCACTAATCCTATTTTGTATCCTAAATTTATGCAATCCCTAAAAAATCAAATGAATGGTAGAAGACTTAGGAAACCCTTTCCTAATGTTAATTGCAATATTTGTGGATTGATTTGTCATATAGGACACACCTGTACTTCAAGAATGAAAAATTATATGGTGTGGAAACCTAAGATGCATAACCTTAGACATATCATTCACGCATCTTTTTATAAATTGCCAAAAGGAGAACCCAAACAAGTTTGGGTTCCCAGGTCTAACGTTTGATATGTTTGTAGGATGGCTCTCACACAAGGCCTCGTGAGAGCATATGGTACCTGGATAGCGGATGTTTAAAGCATATGACTGGAGATTCTACATAATTCATTTCGCTAGAAGTCAAGAGTGGAGGCAAGGTTACACTTAGAGATAACACCACAAGGAAGGTGATTGGGTCAGGTATAATTGGTAATATTAAGAATTGTTTTCATTGAAAATGTGCTTTTGGTAGAAGGCTTAAAGCATAACTTGTTAAGTATTAGTCAGTTATGTGATAAAGGGTATTGTGTCAAATTTTTTCCTACTAGCTGCATATTATGTCTTAATAGTAAAGATGTTTTAAATGGAAAAAGGGTAAATAATGTCTATATGCTAGATTTGAATTTCTTTCATACTCCTACTGCTTTTTGTTTGAAAATTATATCTGATGAGTCATGGCTTTGGCATAGGAGACTTTGACACTCTAGCATGAAAAATCTTAAGAGGATTATCCAAAAAGACTTAGTGAGAGGAATACCAAAATTAGACTTTACTAAGGACCACCTTTGTCATGCATGTCAATTAGGTAAACAAGTGAAGTCCTCTTTTCAAACCAATAAGGATCTTAGAACACGTAAACCTTTGGAAATTTTGCATATGGATCTTTTTGGACCAGTTGGAACAGTAAGTCTAGGAGGAAAGGTATATGGATTTGTGATTGTGGATGATTACTCTAAATTCACTTGGGTTAGATTTCTATTTCAAAAGAGTGAATCATTTGAGGAATTTAGAAACTTTGCAACTTGGATTCAAAGAAAACTTGGGTATGAAATCATAAATATACAAAGTGATCATGGAGGAGAATTTGAAAATAAAAAATTTAAAAACTTTTATAAGGAAAATGGAATAGATCACAACTTTTCTGCACCTATAACCCCTCAACAGAATGGGGTAGTAGAAAGGAAAAACAGAACATTAATAGAAGCCGCCCGAGCAATGTTAGCAGAATATTCACCTCCAAAATATTTTTGGGCTGAGGCGGTTAACACTGCATGTTATGTTTTGAATAAGGTGAATGTGAGATCAAAATTAAATAAAATACCCTATGAATTGTTAAAAGGTAGAACACCAAATTTAAGTCATTTGCATGTTTTTGGATGCAAGGTGTTCATTCATAATAATGGGAAATTTTCCTTATGAAAATTTGATCCAAAATCAGATGAGGGAATTTTTGTTGGATACTCAAGTGTTGGAAAATCTTTTAGAGTGTTCAATAAAAGAACTTTGAAAAATGAAGAGACCACACATGTTGTTTTTGATGAAATTGGAAATTTTGAAAAGACAAAAATTGAAGAAGATGAGATTGAGGATAACTCCCAAAAGATTGAAAAAATAAAATTGAAAGAAAATTTGGAAGAATGATTGGAAGAAAATTTGGAAATAGAAAACCCTTTGCCTAGAGATTTGAGGTTTTCTAAAAACCGCCCAAAGGAGTTGATAATTGGTGAACCTAGTGAGGGTGTAAGGACTATGCATGGATTAAGCAAAGAAGTCAATCATTCAGCCTTCATTTCAACATTTCAAAATTATTGGATGAATTTTGGATTTTGGCCATGCAGGAAGAGTTGAATATTTTTGTAAGAAATAAAGTTTGAGAATTAACATCAAGGCCAAAAGATCAAAGTGTAGTTTAAACTAAGTGGGTATTCAAAAATAAAATGAATGACTCA
>NW_021319083.1:4020232-4023321 GCF_001605985.2 Dendrobium catenatum | reverse complement strand
ATCGTCCAGGATGATGCACAATAATCGATCGTACCGGCCGAAGTTAAAATATTTTAAATCTGTGCCACGTGTATCGTCCAGGACGAATAGTGGATCGGCCAAGACGATTGTCCAATAATAGATCATCCAAGGCCGTTTTTAAGGATTTAAACATACTGACACATGGATCGTCTAAGACGATCTAGTGTATCGGCTAGGACGATGACCATAAATGCATTGGCCAGGACAAAAATTATATCGGCGAAGACAATCAAGATGATTGAAATAGAGTTTGATTGGATCATCCACGACGATAAGGTATCCTCCGAGATGATGCGTTATAGAAAGCTCAGAAAAGTTTAGTAGATAGAATTTTGAAGAGAAATTATCATATCATCCAGGACGATAGAGTTATCAGCTAGGACGATGTGATAAGAATTTGGAAACCAAGGAAAGATAGAGATGATCAGAGAAAGCGCCAAACAAATAAATAAAATAAAATAAAAAGCTAACGAACAACAACGAAAAAACTAAAAATAATCAAAGGAAAGAAAAAACAAAAAGAAAATTTGTTTTTTAATTTTTATATTTTTTGTTAACAAAGCAAGCACATGACAAATTGCCCTAATAATTAAATTTTAAGGATTTTAAAGATCAATGAGTTAACAATGTCACAATCTGAAAATGGTAGAATATCCGATCCTGTTTACCCTAGCTCGGACTTCTTTCAGGATAAAAATTGTCTTTTGAAAATAAGAGGTCTAACTCAGAATACATTGGATAAAAAGAAGATCCATTCAAAACTTGGTTATAATAAAATATATTATAAAATAGTATACAAAAATAATTTGTCTCTATCATGTAATTTAAAATCAAGCCTTTGAAAACATCAAATAATCCATGAGTCCTTCTAAGTTTTAAAAGTTTTGAAAAGAGGGCATAGCTTGCATTTAGTGGGCTCATTTTATGCCTCTTATCACTTTGATTGGCTCTTTGAGCATCTTTTAATTTTTGATACACTTTCATGTATATACTTTTCTTTTCAATTTGGCATCATTGCCCACTTCCTCCCCCCCCCCCCCCCCCCCCCCCCCCCCCCCCCCCCCCCCCCCCCCCCCCCCCCCCCCCCCCCCCCCCCCCCCCCCCCCCCCCCCCCCCCCCCCCCCCCCCCACCCGCCCCCCCCCCCCCCCCTCCTTTTTTTTATTTTGCAAGCTAAAAACTCTTTGACAAACCCTTAAAAATGGTTCTTAGTTGTGATTATATCTTCTAGATATTAGAGAAGAGGAGCTCTCTTTCTAACATAGAGAAGAACAAGCCACAAAATAAAATCAAAATCATATGATAAGTGGAATGACAAGATTTCAATTAACTTGAAAGATGTATAAGAACTTTGGATCATATATATAAGATAGACTATTGTAGCAAGATAAAAAAGATCTTAATTTCAAACACCATTTGTTAAAATGAGATAGACTTTTTGTTTAGAAAAGAAAACTATATCACTAAAAGAGGTTAGAGGGAGGGAAACCATCAATGATGTTTTCTCCCTTTAACCGATTTAGAAATGCTAATCATTGGCCATAAATCTCCAAAGTTTAAGAACAAGGAAAAATCATCATAAAGAAAACAAAAGTAAAAAATGACTAGAACAACTAAAAAAAAAACTATCACAAGAACAAAACATAACAATAACCAAAATAAAATTCAAGAATTTGTTAAGCAGTAAGTTTAAGCTGTTATGAGTTGCGAGCCTCCATTTGTCCAAGTATCCTATGCTCTCACGAGGTCTTTGGTGAGAGCAATCTTGCAAGAATCAACAACTGTCAGATTTAGGAACCCAAATAGGTTTGGGTCCCTTCTCAAGAAAAGTAGAATGTAATACTTGTGTGCTATGCTGTGAATTATGCAGTTTTGGTCTCCATACCCAATGTGTACTACGGTGAATAGTGCAAGTGTGTGAGATGTGTCCTAACATGCCACATGAAAAGCATCTAACACGAGGAAAAGGATTTCTTAAATGGTTTGGATTGTAATGCCTCTTCTTATGTCTTGGCTTTTGATCAGAAGTAGGTGTCGTCCAATTTCTCTTAATTGAGTTCAATTCATCTTTAAGCCTCAAGTTAGTATCTTCTACAACATTATTATCAATCCTCAAGTTGCGCTCTATTTCTTTGAATTTCTTTAAATCAGATTTGAGTAAGGTGTGTGAAACTTTTAATGCATCAAGCTCATTAATTAATTTCGAATGTTTTTTGTTTAAATCATCAAATTCATCAAGTAGAGCCATGTGATTTGAATCAATTGTAGAATGATCTTTAAGAATAATTTCATGCTCTTTTTGTAGATTTAAAAGTTGCAACTTCAAACTAGCATGAGTTTTCTTTAGTTTTTTGTATGATGCATGAATTTTATCACAAATTTTGAACAATTGATCATAAGTTGGTATACATACCTCTTCTTCATCACTTTGATTAAGATGATCTTCTGCCATTAAGCACAAATTTGTTGTTTCATCTTCAGGTTCAGTCTCTGATGAATCAGATGCAGAATCCACCCAAAACACCTTTTGAAGCCTCTTTTTGTTCTTTCTAGACTTGGGTTTCTCCTCACCATTTTCTTTGCTTGAGTGATCTTGAAGTGTAGGACAATCTGCTCTGACATGTCAAGGCTTTTTGCATTCAAAACAAACAATATCAGAAGATCCTTTAGAATATTTGTTATCCTTACCTTTTCTCCAATTTTGATGATGCTTGTGCTTCTTCCTTAGAAAGTATTTGAATTGCCTTGTGATAAAGGCAATGACATCACTCTCAGACCTAGAAGAATCAGAGTCAGATTTGTGCGCCTTTAGTGCCACTATTTTCTCATTCATTTTCCCACCTGCATCAAGATTTCTTTGATTCACCCCTTGCTCGTAAGAAATGAGTGAGCCAAGTAAGTTATAAATCGAATAGGTGTTTAAATCCTTAGATTTAGTTATTGCAATGATTTTAACATCAAAAGACGAAGGCAATCATCTCAAAATCTTGTTCACTTTTTCATAGTTTGAAAGTTCTCTTCCTTAGGCATGCAAAGAAGTAACAATCTGAGTAAATCTCGTATACATTTC
>NW_021319083.1:4007583-4020132 GCF_001605985.2 Dendrobium catenatum | reverse complement strand
GGGGGTGAAGAGATGGAGGTGGCGTCATCCTGTGACGCAGGATAAGTTAGGATTTATAGCCCTTTGAAAGAAGGGACCTACCTTACTATTAAGGCATAACTACGAGACCGAATGTAGAGCCTCGAAATCCTAATCTAGTTTAGCTTAGTGCTCTACGGAACACTAAGACCCGTGTCCTAGCTAAGCAGTGCAAAACCTGACTTATTCCCAGCCTGGATGGGACCAGCTAAACCCACCTAATCGCTTTAAAACCATGTAATTAAGTCAGTATAAAAGATGGATGGGTGGTACGTTCTTTTGGAAATAGGATCCGACATCTAGAGAACTTTCGCTAGTGGTCCTGACTAGTTAGTTAGATGCTCCTAGCTAATGCAATTAAATTTAATTATGTTGGTTTACTAATGCAATGCTGCTAGTTTGAAATGTCAGCTCATAAATGCTATAAAATTTTAAAAAAAAAGGCTTATAGAAAATAATTTTTTGAAAAAAGACTGGAATCTCCCTAGTCTCACTTCATCCTCATAGGCCAGATTATCCGGACTCAACCCGCAAGCAGGGAGATGTCTTTATAACAAGGAAAGAGGATCAGTAATATTCATGCGACCCGGACAATCTGGCAATTCCCTAGGTTCGTAAGTTTCATATTTATTTAGAACTTAAACATTAATTTTGGTTATGAGTAGAAAAATTTTAAAGTCCTTAAAGAAGCCTAACGGAAATCCAGACGAAAAATCAAAAGCCGCATGCAAGAAACAACCTAGAAAAGTAGGCAATTTTCTACGCGCAATCAGGGAAAGCACATCCAAATAAATCCCAAAATAAACATCTAAATGTCCATAGGGCAAACTGCCCTTATTAACAAAACCAGAATTGCCAAAAAAATTAATGGCCGGGACCACTGCTTACAACACCGAATTTCTAGAACCATATGACAGACGCAATGACTTTGATGGATATTGGTTCTTCAGTCTTCTGGGTGTCTTCTCTTCTTGGACTCCTTGGAAACTCTCCTCTTGACTCCTTGGACTCTCCTCCTTGGACTCCTTGGATTTCTCTTCCTGACTCATTAGATTCCGTCGTGCTTGACTATCCAAACGAAGAGACAATTCTCCCATTTGGGATTATTGCCTTTTCTCTTTGGATATCTAAAGCCATCCCACTCGATTTCCTAAATGGAAGAAAAGACAATCCCCATATTTTTTAATGGGGGAATTGCCTTTTCCCCCTTTTTTGTCTTTTTGGATTCAGTGGGATAGAATATTCCACACTCAAAGTTTGCATTTTCACAACTCTTAAACTTATTGCAAATTTTACATCCATTAGAAATAGAAAATTCTAGACCCTGCAGGTTATCCTAATAAAAATCAACCCAAGCGTTATATTAAAAGTTGAAATGCTAACACCATTGACCCTTGCAACCATGCTCTTAATTATGAGGCTAAGCAGCTCATCTGTATAGTTATAAATTATTAATTTTGCCCTCATTTTTATCTAGGGGGAGCTGAGCAAGCACCTGCCATGAAACATTATTAGAAATAATTATAATGCTCGCCCCCTTATAGGCTTGAGCCCCCCCCCCCCCCCCCCCACCACCCACCCACCCCCCCCCCCCACACCCCCCACCCCCCCCACCCCCCCCACCCCACCCCCCGCCCCCCGCCCCCCAGGGCCCAACCTGCCGCGGAAAAACAGTTACTATATATATATATATATATATCTTCCTTAACCTAGGGTAGATCTTAGCGCATCACATCACAGAGTGCAATAAATGAAGCAAACACACCAATATTTTTAAAACAGCAATGCAATGAAATCCGCCGAAAGCTCCGCGCAACAGCAGAAACGTAAAACCAGCGGCCTAACCTGATTCTAGAAGTGGTGCCCTAGAAACAATTCTATGTGTGTTAAAGGCTGGTGTGGTTTGGATAGGTCCTAAGCAGGAAGTTAGTTTAAGTTATCTAGAGTTCAGGTTTTTTGGGGATTGAAAGAATGTTTTAGTTGGAATCAAATATTAGTCAATTAGAGTTCATTTAATTATTTCAGTTTGTTGTTCAATTTTAGGAGCTTAGAGTAATTGATGATTGAGAATTAAATTATATTAACTAATTTTAGAAAAGTTCTAGTCCTCCTAAGGACTAACTGGGTCCAAAAAGTCACTATAAAAAAAAAAGATTAAGTCTGGGTTTCCTTCACCTTAGGAAATACTGACCTATCGGAGTAGTAGACAGGGTAAATAGGTTGAAATCAGGTTTTCTAGGCAAAGTCATGAATTCTAAATTTCGGGCCCTATTCATATAGACTAGGTTGACCAAAAGTGACTTTCTAATCTAAGTCAGTTTCTAGAAACCAAAAATTTTAATAAATACTAAACCCTAATGGAGTCTAAATCAAGTGAGTTTACCTAATTTGGAATTTTCAAACAATATATGGGTTCATAATTGGGTAATTAAGGGAATTTCTAAATTAACTAGAAAAGGGCCTTTTTTATTGTTTTTCCCCAAACAAGCTCCAAACTGATTGGAAATCACCACAAGGTCAGGATGACCTAGAAAGTTCTCCAAGTGTTTGGAGAAGATTTAGGATTTTTAATAATTTTAATGATTTATAGGCAAAACGGAAATTCCGACCTTGGTCAAATTAAGGGTCAACCTAAAGTCAAACTAAGGAGGCCCATTTATCTAAGGTCAAGGATCAGATTTGAAAATTGAGGTATTATGGGTAATTCCGACCTAATGTATTTATTGTTATGTTTTGGAAGTCTCGGGGCCTTAATTTAACCAGTAATTAAGGTAGTTAATTTAGAGGTCAAAGACTCCTACAAATCCTAGAAAATTCTGCGATGTTTCAGATGTCACTAATTTAAATGTGGAGGTTTTCATGTCGTTCTGGTTTCAATCCTAGTCCATTAGAAAATTCAGAGTCGCTGACAGGTCCTTAAATTTTTGTCCTTAGTGTCACTACGTTGTAGGAGTTAAAGTAATGTTTAGTCTAACCCTTCAGGTAATAAATGCATGGAGTACAAAAAATTGAAATAAACACACCATGTCCTTATTTCTAGGAGAGCCTAAGCTAAGTGTCGTGGTGCGACCACACATTGCAATCTACGAAAGATAAGAAGAACAGACACCTAAAGAAAAGATTAGTGAAATGATTGACTCAATCCACTCACTTAATCCTCTCCCCATTGATGCTCTTCACACATAAGATCCCATGTCTAAAATTTCATACGATTGCGGGTCTCCCAAAGGATTTAGGTATAGGTAGCTTAAAAAAAATTTTAAAAAATACTTATTAGATATAAATATACTTTTAGAAAAAAAAATAATAAAAATAATTCAATTCATAATATATAAGTATAAGAGACCCACTGACCAACCCTAACGAAGTCTCAAGCATTTGAAAATAGTTGTATCATGAAAAGAATTATCATTTTAATTAATATGCTAATACCAAAAAAACCTGAATTAATCGAATCCAAAAGTGATTTGCAAAACAGCCAAAATCAAGGGCTGGAATGTTCAAAACATAAAGCTCGCTTTTCTGAAAAGAACGAGGGTTAAACGTCAAAATCCGACTTTAAACGACGAAGAAGATTCTTCGGAAGTTTAAAACACGATAATATAATATTTTAAAAATAGCCCTGTTTCACTGTTTGAAATACAGAAAATAAGACATACTTTTTATCTGAAAAATAATTTCAAACTATGCAGAATTCAAATTACACCAAAACAAGGTGGCTGTGCATCAAACAGCGGATCAAAACAAGGAAGTATGCAATTTCAAGTTAAAATATATAATTAAATATTTTTAAACGATTGCTGTTTTACTTTTTAAACTAACTGCAAACAGAACCCCAAAATTTTCAAGTAAGAACTAGTTCAGAATGTGCAGAATCCAAATACGTTCAATCAAGTTGCTGTGCGTCGACAGCGATTTAAAACGACAAAATTATGATTTCAAAGTTATTGAAGCAATAAATGGAATTTTTAAAAAAAAAAAACAATCAAAATATTAAATAATATTTAGAGAAATCATTAAAACTATCATAACTAATACCTTAAGAACTCTGAAATCTAAAATAATTTGTAAATATATAAAAGGAATAATATTTTATATTAATTAAATATCTTAAACTAATTAAACTAAGTAAAACAATTAAAAAAAAAGAATATTTAATTATAAAAAAAAGAAAAAATTACATTTATATACATATTAAAAATAATAATATTAATAATAATAATAATTAATGATAAACAAAACAACTAATCTAAAACAGTAAACAATATAATAAAATACAATTAAATTAATATAGTAACAGTAAATTATATATAAAAAAAAATTAAAAATAATTAGTAAAAAAAAAGGAGTTTTCTGTTTTTTAAAATAAATTAAATATAGAATTATAATTTCTAAAAAAATTATTTTAAATAAAGAGGATAAAATCCGAACAATTCGGTATATTATTACTGTCAAAAACGGAACAGCAAAAAAGAATTTTCTTGATTTTTTGAAGTTTTAAGGTTTAAAAAATAATTTACAAAATCAGATTTAAAGCCAAATCGGACGCGGACACACGTGGCGGACCCTTGATTCGCTCGCCGATCCGGCGGCCATGATTGCGTCTCACCGCATCATTAGCGCACGTGATGACGGCGGCGGGTCATGCCTTACCACGTCGGCAACGACTGCAAGCCGTCGGATCACCCGCAGTGATGAGATCAACGGCCCGGATCGTCGACCGCACGCGGAACCGCGGGGTTAAATTCCCGGGTCGACGGAATCGCAAACGACCGTTTACCGTTGATCACGATCAATGGTCCAATCCCGTGATCCCAGATTTAGGCAACAAACGAAACCCCAGTCGTTGTTTTGCTTTGTTCTCCAAACCACACGATGGATTTCAAAAATTTAAAACACAATATAGGCATGTAATTGAAGAGCTTTGCGGGGGACTTTTCGGAGATCTATAAACTATTTAAAAGAGTATATTTCTAAGTGTTTCTAGCTACGTGTTGACGGTATACCTCAATCCACTCGGTGGATCCGATCCGATCTTGGTCTTGTTGGACTTGGGGCTTCCAGGAACATCTTCGCTCTTGAACGCCGAACTCAAAACGGCCTCATCGACTGAAATCTTCCCGGAGGGTATATGCTCCGGTCTCGCCAGAATCCGGCCGCCGGCGGGTTGGGGAGGCCGGAGTCTGTCGGGAAAGTGGTGGGATGTCGTGTAAGAGCTCTCCAAAAATCTCAAGGCTAGGAAGTCTCTCAGGAAAGCAAGAGCAAAAAGATCTTAATTGGACTTGATTTCTCCTATTTAAATGCACCTAGACCTAAAGTAAAACGACCAAGATTAAATCAGGGTTAATAGAGGGAAATAGGTCGGTTTAGGCCGTGGTTTGCAATTTTTGAAATCAAGGGGAGGGTAATGCATTGATTAGGCTCTTAATAAGGATTTAAATGGTTTTAATGGGTCGATTTACCCATTATGGACTTGGATTGACCAAGTCATGTGCTGACTTGGTCAACTCAGTCAAATGGTCTAAGGGTATGAGGTTATAAGCCAAGAAAAGTGGATATGATTAGGCTCTAAAAGGGCTTAATGGGTCAAAATTGGTCAACCCTGGTTGACTTTGTCAACCGGGTTGACTCAGGGTCCAAGCTCGCTTAACAGACTCGACTCGACCCACTGAACCCAATGGAGAGGGCATAGGGTCTGGCTTGGTCAGTTGAACCCAGTCAACTTTTTGACCAAGAATCTGGCCAAAATCAGTCAACAAACGGACCTCCCAATAGGATGGTGAAACAACTAGTGAAACGCCGGTTGGCGTGGACCGACTAAAGCCACAAAAGGTTACAGTGAAAATCATGAAGGGAAATCAACTGAAGATGGTGGAAAAAAAGAGATTCTTCCCGGGCCTTGGCCCCATAGCAGGTAGCAAGCCTAGGCAAGAAGGAAAAATAGTAGTGTACAAGTCAAGAATCACCAAAATGGTGAACTCGGTAGTGTGGTTCTCTCCTGGCCTTACCCTTTACAAGGGTAAGCCTAGGATAGAGCCAACAGTAAAGATCACCTAAAAAAAGTGAAAACGAGGTAAGGGATTCTCCTATAGCCTGCCCTTATAGCGGGCAGAACAGAAAGAGAACCAAAAGTAAAGATTCACCATTGGGGTGAAAAGGGTAAGGATCTCCTCTAGCCTTACCTCAGTAGTAGGGCAGGAAGCCAGAGAAGGACCAAAATTAAGTAGCAAAAGCATATCAACTACTATCTGACTTATATCGAAATCACAGACAATAGAAGGTGAAAGGTCCCATATCCTCCTTCCTATTTCAGGATAGTGGATGGGGTGACTCAGTATCTGCCTGACAAAATCGGGTCAGCAAACAAAAGAATCACAACGACTGTGTCTGCCTAACCAAAAAGACTCACAGGGAAAAGGGTGGCGAGAGTTCCTTCCAGGGTGGCGAGAGTCTCCTTGCCAGGTGTCTTGTCAGGCCTCTCTGACCAGAAGTCAAACACTTCCTGTCTTGTCATTTCAAACAGGCAGGATAGAAAGTGAAAATATTCCATCTCCTCCTGCCATTTCAGGACAGTGGATTGGTGAACTCAGTATTTGCCTGACCAACTCAAGGCGGCAATAAAAGGAGTCATGAAGTCTGGTGCCTGTTTGATAGAAACAGGGACACTCAGAGAAAAAGGCGAGGAAGTTCCTGCCATGTTCGTTAGGCCCTCTCTACCAAGTAAAACCCAGCTACCGCCTGACCGTAGCTGGACAGCGGGGCAAGTGAAGGTGCCCGATCCCTCCTGATCCTTTCGGATAGTGGATTGGGGTGACTCGATACCTCTGCCTGACCTCAGTACAAAGTTAAAGAAGACACGAAGTGAAAAGCCTGCGTAGTCTTTTACAGGACATCCGAGTAAAGGGTGTTGAGAATTCGCCACCCAAGACTCTGTCGGCTCACTCAACGGTTAGTAAAAAAAAAACCAACTACCAGCTGACCGCATCTGGACAGCGGGTAGAGGGTTGAATGATCCTGCCCTCCTGCTCCTTGGAACAGTGGATGGGTTGGCCACTAACTTCTGCCGACCTAGCGAGGGACTCATGAACCACGAAGTGAAGCCTGGTACTTTCTACAGGACATCCGAGTAAAAGGTTGTTGAGGAATGCCTCCCAGGGACTCTATCGGGCTCTCTCAAACGGTTTTAAAGTAAATCAACTTCAGGCTGACTGCATCTGGACAGCGGGTAGAGGTGAATGGATCCCCCCCTCCAGCTCCTTTTGGAACAAATGGATTGGGTGGCCACTACTTCTGCCTTACGCTAACAAGAAGCTCAAAACCAGAAATGGAAGCATTGCTTATTCTTTTACAGGACTCCGAACAGTAAAGGTTATTAGGAATTGCGCTCCCAGGACTCGTCGGACTCACTCAACGGTAAAGTTAAATCAGACTACCAAGCTACTGCCATCTGGACAGCGGGAGATGGTGAAAAGGTCCCGCCCCTCCTGCTCCTTTCGAAACAGTGGATTGATGACCCACTACTTCTGCCTGACCTTAGCGAGAAGCTCATGAACACAAAGTGGAACCTGCGTAGTCTTTTACACATCCGGCGGTTAAAAGAGAAATTGTTGAGGAATTGCGCCTCCCAGGACTTGTCGGCCACCTCACGGTATAAGCTCAACAACTGCTCAACCAACTCGGCTTTTCAAAACGAAAGAAGGGCTCAATACCCACCCAGTCATTCAACTGAGTGAATAAAAGTCAGGCTTTGATGCTGCCTGATCAAAACAGGACAATTCAAAGTGTGGCGGGAGTACGCTCCAAGTGCTCTGCCAGGTCCTCTCTACCAGGTAAACTCAACTATCTGTCTGTCCATTCAACAGCAAATAGAAGGTCAAAAAGTCACCTCGACATCAGCCTATCACGCATCTTGAGGATGTGAGGAAAAAGGTAAGTAAAGGATAATTTTGAGGCAGAAGCCACCTAGGGAACCCTTTCTAGCAATCTGGTAACCCCACATGTAGAGATAAACGTGTCGTGGCCATGAGTATCCAAATGGCTGTCAGGATCTCTAAAAGAACCCTAACCCTACACAAAAAGGGGGAGAAACATCAAATGACATCCCTCAAGAAAGCTGGAAGAATTACGCTGTGAAAGGTGTAAAGGGGCGATCTATCCCAAAGGAGTAAAAAGAACTCGAGTAGCGAAGGGCGCTTCAACTACAGAAGGTAGACTAAGCCTATAAAAATACCCTCAAAAGGAGCTACAGGTAAAACCCACACTAAGGGAGGGACCATGTAGAAGAGAAGCAAGATCAAAACATCCAAAGGACTCTCCAGGCAGCTAGAGTGAGTCTCAATGAAAAAAATAAGTGTTAAAAGCATCTGAAATGCTGACTCTCTATAGAGAATCCAAAGCTCAAGAAAAAGTGTGGCAGCACTAAGGCATGATGCTTTAATCACCAGGTAGGAAAAAAGAGCCAAAGTAGTGAGAGTACCCTCTCTATGATGGCACAACTGCTGAAAGTTAAACCTCACCGTGTCACACCGCACATAAACTAGTGGACCCTGTGGAAGTGAATGACCTCACACTCATTCATAAGGACCAATCCAGCGACTGAAGCCTAGTGTATGAGATGTGAGATAGGTCACAAAAAGGAGAGGAGGAAACTGCATCTTCTGCTAGAAGCTCAATTCCAACAGTAGTGTGTTTGATATCCCGAGCAAGCTTTACACATTCACCACAAGAAAAAGCTCTAGAGGTAAGGGGACACACTCAACTACATGAGGATAGTAATCATAAATAGATTGTTAAACATTAGAAGTTCACAGTGGTAACACTACCCTGATCGGGTAGGACCCTGTGAGAAGAAAAAGCAACAAAAAATCCATAGAGCTACTCTAGCAGCTAAGAGTATTTGTACGAATGGCTGAAAGGAAGAGTAAGGAACCAGGGAGCTGATCTTCTACTAGAGAACTGAGCATTCTGAAGATGCGATGCTAACAACCTGAGAGGTGTACTAACATCACAACTAAGGAACCATCTAGGTAAGTGAAGGGGGTTTCTTACTACCGCAGGATAGTAATCATGATGCCATCAATGATTACCGGAAGGGTCCATCTAGTAAATACCCACCCTAACTGGATAGACCCTTTGAGAAGCCAAAACAACAAGAGAACATTCATAGGCTTACTCTAGCAGCTAAGATAGGGTTGTATTAATGTTGAAATAGGTAACGGTGAAAGAAACGGTGAGTTGATCTTCCAATAGAAAATCAGAGCTCTTGGAACTGGGTACTAACACCTGAGAACAGATATTACTATATCCAGCAAGAAAATAACATCTAAGGGACAAGGAGCACACTGGCACCTAATCTGAAGATCATTGAGTGAGGATCATGATTATCAAGACCACAGCGGTTAAAACCTACCCATAATCAGGCTAGGACCCTTGCGAAGTGGAAGGGTAATACTTGCCACATTCATAGGACTACTCTGCAGCTCAGAGTAACTTCATGAATGGAGGTTAGACTGCCCAAAAGAGAGCAGCCGGGGGCGATCTCTTCTCAAAAGACCAAGCCTAAAAGTAGTATGGTTACCACCTCAAAAACACAAGAAACTATCATCACTATGAAGGAAATTCATTCAAAAATCATATAAATTAATAGACAAACTAATGGGAACTCAAACCTGAAGAGGATTGTCAAACTGTACTCTTAAGGAGGAGAATGAGGAAATTTTCGGAATGAGCTCTTAGAGATTTTTACCGGGTTCCTCTATGACAAGGGCAAACCGAGTTTTTTTCTACTAGGGCTTCCCTCTTTTTATCATTTTTTTTTGAAATGTGAATAGTTTTGGGTAAACCCAGAATGTCCGCCATTATGAACAGAACTGGGAAATTTGTGCTTTTGTAGACGTTTTGACCGGGTTCCTCCTGCAACAAGGGCAACCCGGTTGACTCTACTAAGAGCTCCCCTCCTTATTCACACATGAATTTAAATTAGGAGGAGGATGTTTTGATAACCCAGACCACATTCATCTCATGTGAATGAACTGGGAGCAAACCGTTATAGAAATAATGTACAACTAAACCAAATCAGATATAGAGGATCAACGCTACCATATTTGACTTAGCATGTGATGGTATGACCTGTATCATATATCAAAAAGTCTTAAACCAATGGACTCTAGACATCCTTGATCACATCATAACCTATATGAATGACTAAGGCTCGGCTATCAATTCAGGACTGATAGGAAAAAAGAAACTCAACCATGGATAATGAACCTCCATCACCATACGCTGACTATATTGGTGATATGGACCCAGTTATCAACTGCAAAAACTAGACCTCAAATGTTGGTTTTGATAATCCCAGACCCACCACCTGGGGTAGGTGGAAAAACTGAGGGGACTAACCCGTATAAAGGGAGAACAAACTAAATTTATGCATAGCACCAACCGTGATGGTGCGTATACAAAAGTACAAACATTCCCTACGGCGTTATAATGTATCACCCTAAGGATAGCACCATACTTTGTAAAAGCAAGCGTCGCGTGGGTAGAAGGACAATTCGTCGTGGCCACGAACTGCTGAAAAGTAAGAGGGAATCCTTTTAGGGCTACTATACAGAGGGATTTTACCAGGCGTAGGAGCTCCCCCTTAAGTATAGACTCAGCATATACTTTTCAAGTACTGCCCGTTGATGAACAGGGCATTGGGTAGAACGTCATTGCATCAACAATTAGGTAAGCACCACCTTCAAAAATTGCTCTTATAGCGAAGGGACCTCCCAAACAGGCTCAAACTTACCACCTCGTTCAACGATTGCGAGATGATAGGCCTGCAATTAAAACAAGAACTAACTCTCCTACTCAGAAAGCACTCGGGTCTACAAGGCGGCTCGTTAGTGCCGTGTCATTCGGCCTGGCATAGCTTAAGGCATTATAAAGCTCGTAAGCGGAAGCTCATCTAAACCATCAGCTCTTCCAACCTCTGTCGGGGCATTATCTTTTCTCAGATAGATTGTTAACAACTACTACGCGCAGCGATGGAGCTCGACCTTCCACTGGAGGACTGCGTTCAGTCCCAAAAGCTAAGCAGATGGGTGGCTAGTAGGGAGTTACGGTTAGTAGTCCAGTATGCCCATAATGCTTCAGGAACTTATCGTGCCATTTCTCTCTTGTTTGCAAAAGGATTTCCTTATCAGTTGCACAAGAAGTCTTTATTGAAGCCTTACCAAGCATTGGCTTAGGGTAAATAAATTGACGTATGGCCAATATATTGGCGGCGGGGCAAAATCTAGGCAATTTTTGTTGCTTCTGAAGGACGGGCCATTATCTGTAAGTTATTACGCACGAACACCAAGCGATATAACAACGTTTATCGCGAAAGAGCGCATCACATCTTCTGACTTAACTTCTTTATGTACAGCTTCTGCCCAACTTAGAAAATAATCTGTTGCGGGTCTAAAAATAAATCTATGACCTTAGAAGAAGGAGCTATTAGGATACCCAACCACATCCGTACCCAAAGCCCTCAAATGGCCGGAAGAAAACAGTAGGGTGCAACGATTAGAGGTTGGTGAATCATCGTGCCATGAATCTGGCACTGGTGGCATCTCTTAGCATGCTCCATGTAATCGTGGATCATAGTCGGCCAGTAGTAGCCGAGGCGTTTAATTCTGCCTTTCATTTTAGGTCCAGATTGATGGGCACCACAAATCCTTCATGTATCTCGCTCATGACTCTACTGGCCTCTTCTTTGTTGAGGCATCTCAACCACATTTGATCAAATGAGCGTCGATACAAGGTCTCATTTATGTAGGTGAATAATACTCTTTCTAATTTGAGCGGCAAGAGATCTATCATCCGGGAGCCTACCATTCTTTAAATACTCTATGAAGGGCTCTCTCCAGTCTGACTCCTCCTCAACAGCAAGGACTGTGAGGGTCTGATCAGGGGAGGACAAGTCTGCGGGGCATAGAGCTTGGCGATACTGGACAGAAATAGACACTGGATTTCCAGTAGGGTCAGCTAATTCTTTTGCTAACTTGGCCAATGCATATGCTTTTCCATTTTCATATCTAGGTATTTTGGTCAAAGTTACTTCTAGTATTAAGCTCAGGAGCTCCATTGCTTTATTATAATATGGAATGAGCTCAGGCTTAAGTACTTTGTAGACTCGAGCTACTTGATTGATTATTAGTTGGGAGTCTCCAAACGTAAGACTCATCTAAATGGCCAACTCTAGTCCCAAAATTAGAGCTTCGTACTTAGCTTCATTATTAGTACGAGGTTCTGATAAACTATAGGAGTATCGTAGAGTATAACTCTCAGGAGACACAAAAATCAGGCCTAATCCTACCCTAACTGTAGGAGTTTCATTTGGATTTAAAGCTTTAAAGGATGACGCGCCGTCAAAATAAAACTCCCAAGTAGGGGACTCCTGTTCATCCACACTCATGATGAATTCATCAGGTAGCTCATAGTTGAGTGGGGAATTTGCAGGGATCAGGTGATCAGCCAGAAAATCAGCTAGAGCCTGTCCTT
>NW_021319083.1:4000482-4007483 GCF_001605985.2 Dendrobium catenatum | reverse complement strand
CCACCAGTGCCAGATTCATGGCACGATGATTCACCAACCTCCTAATCCGTTGCACCCTACTGTTTCTTCCTGGCCATTTGAGGGCTGGGGTACGGATGTGTTGGGTCCTATAGACCCTCCTTCTTCTAAGGGTCATAGATTTATTTTAGCCGCAACAGATTATTTCTCTAAGTGGGCAGAAGCTGTACCACTTAAAGAAGTTAAGTCAGAAGATGTGATGCGCTTCTTTCGCGATAACGTTGTTTATCGCTTTGGTGTTCCGTGCCGTATAATCTAAGATAATGGCCCGTCCTTCAGAAGCACCAAAATTGCTAGATTTGCCCGCCGCCATAACATTAATTGGCCATACTCGTCAATTTATTACCCTAAAGCCAATGGCTTGGCAGAGGCATTCAATAAAACTCTTGTGCAACTGATAAGGAAAATCCTTGTTGCAAACAAGAGAGAATGGCACGATAAGTTACCTGAAGCATTATGGGCATATAGGACTACCTACCGTACTCCTACCTAGTCCACCCCATATGCTTTAGCTTTTGGGACTGAAGCAGTCCTCCCACTGGAGGCCGAGCTCCCATCGCTGCGCGTAGTAGTTAGTTACAATCTATCTGAGAAAGATAATGCCCGACAGAGGTTGGAAGAGCTTGATGGTTTAGATGAGCTCCGCTTACGAGCTTATCAATGCCTTAAGCTATGCCAGGCCCGAATGACACGGCACTACGAGCGCCTTGTTAGACCCCGTGCTTTCTGAGTAGGAGAGTTAGTTCTTGTTTTACGCAGGCCTATCATCTCGCATCGTTGACGAGGTGGTAAGTTTGAGCCTGTTTGGGAAGGCCCCTTCGCTATAGAGCAAATTTATGAAGGTGGTGCTTACCTACTTGTTGATGCAAATGACGTTCACCCAATGCCTGTCATCAACGGGCAGTACTTGAAAAAGTACTATGCCTGAGTCTAGTACTTCACAGGGGAGCCTCCCTACCGCCTGTAAATATCCCTCTGTATATGTAGCTCCTAAAAGGATTCCTCTTACTTTTCAACAGTCTGCGTGGCCACGACGATTTGTCCTCTACCACGCGACGTTGCTTACAAGAGTATGTGCTATCCTTAGAGGTGATACATTAGTACGCCGTAGGGATGTTTTGTACTTTTGTCTATACGCACTAATCACGTTGGTGCTATCGCATAAAATTTTTAGTTTGTTCTCCCCTTTGTAGGGCTTAGTCCCCCAGTTTCACCTACCGCCCCAAGTGTGGTCTGGGATATCAAAACCAACAGTTTGAGTCTAGTTTTTGCAAGTTGATACTGGGTCCATATCACCCAATAATAGTCAGGTATGGTGATGGAGGTTCATTATCCCTGGTTGAGTTTCTTTTTCCTATCAGTCCTGATCTGATAGACGTAGCCCTTAGTCCATTCATATAGATTGGATGTGATCAAGGATGTTAGAGTCATTGGTTTAGACTCTTTTTGATATATGATACAGGGTCCATACCATCACATGCTAGTCAAATATGGTAGCGTTGATCCTCTATCCTGATGTTGGTTTCAGTTGTACATTAATTTCTATACGGTTATGCTCCCCAGTTCATTCACATGAGATGAATGTGGTCTGGGTTATCAAAACCATCCACTCCTCCTAATTTAAAAATTCATGTGTGATAAAGGAGGGGAGCTCTTAGTAGAGTCAAACCGGTTGCCCTTGTTGCAGGAGGAACCCGGTAAAACTCTACAAAAGCACAAATTTCCCAGTTCTGTTCATATGGCGGACATAATCTGGGTTACCAAAACCATTCACATTTCAAAAAAAAAAATGATAAAAAGAGGGAAGCCCTTAGTAGAACAAAAACCCGGTTGCCCTTGTCATAGAAGGAACCCGGTAAAAATCTCTAAGAGCTCAAATTCCCCGAAAATTTCTCATTCTCCTCCCTTAAGAGTAGTTTGACAATCTCTTCAAGGTTGAGTTCCCACTTAGTTGGTCTATTAATTTATATGATTTTTGATGAATTTCTTCATTAGTGATGTAGTACCTTGTGTTTTGAGGTGTAACCATCACTACTTTTTAGGCTTGGATCTTTCTGAGAAGAGATCGCCCCCGGCTGCTCTCTTTTGGCAGTCTACCTCCCATTCATGAATTACTCTGAGCTGCCAGAGTAGTCCTATGAATGTGGCAGTATTACCTCCACTTCGCACAGGGTCCTACCTGATTATGGTAGGTTTTACCGCTGTGGTCTTATGATAATCATAGATCTCACTCATGATCTTCAGATTAGGTGTCAGGTGTGCTCCCTTGTCACCTTAGAGTTATTTTCTTAGCTGTGATATAGTATATCTGTTCTCAGGTGTTAGTACCACAGTTCCAGGAGCTCTGATTTTCTATTGGAAGATCAACTCCACCGTTTCTTTCACCGACCTATCTCAACATTCATACCCTACTCTTAGCTGCTAGAGTAGCCCTATGAATGTTCTCTTGTTGTTTTGGCTTCTCACAGGGTTCTATCCAGTTAGGGTGGGTATTACTAGTGTGACCCTTCCGGTAATCATTGATGCCATTCATGATTACTATCCTCGGTAGTAAAGAAACCCCCCTTCACTACCTAGAATTGTTTCCTTAGTGTGATGTAGTACACCCTCTCTCAGGTGTTAGCATCGCATCTTCAAAAGCTCAGATTCTCTAGTAGAAGATCAGCTCCCTGGTTCCTTTACTCATTCACTTTCAGCATTCGTACAATACTCTTAGCTGCTAGAGTAGCTCTATGGATGTTGTTTTGTTGCTTTTTTCTTCTCACAGGGTCCTACCCGATCAGGGTAGGTGTTACCACTGTGAACATTCTAATGTTTTACCAATCCTATTTATGATTACTATCCTCATGTAGTGAGTGTGTCCCCTTACCTCCTAGAGCTTTTTTCCTTGTGGTGATGTAGTATACCTTGCCTCGGATATCAACATCACTACTTTGAGAACTTTGAGCTTCTCGCAGAAGATCAGTTCTCCTACTCCTTTTTGTGACCTATCTCACCATTCATACACTAGGCTCAGTCGCTGGATTGGTCTTATGAATGAGTTGAGGTCACTTTCACTTCCCACAGGGTCCCACTAGTTTATGTGGGTGTTACCACTGTGAGGCTTTACTTACTCAGAGTTGTTGCCATCAGTAGAGAGGGTACTCCCTCACTACTTTGGCTCTTTTTCTCCTACCTGGTGATATAAAGCATCATGCCTTAGTTGCTGCCATCACCTTTTTCTTGAGCTTTGATTCTCTAATAGAGAGTCAGCAATTTCAGATGCTTTTACCACTTATTTTCTCATTGAGACCTCACTCCTAGCTGCTGGAGAGGTCCTTTGGATGTTTTGATCTTGCTTCTACTTCTTACATGGTCCCCATCACTTAGTGTGGGTTTACCACTGTAGCTCCTTTGAGGAGTATTTTTACTAGGCTTAGTCCTACCTTCTGTAGTTGAAGCGCCCCCTCGCTACTCGAGTTCTTTTTACTCCTTTGGAATGAGATCGCCCCTTTACACACTTCACAGCGGGTATATCTCTTCCAGCTTTCTTGAGGGATGTCATTCTGATGTCTTCTCCCCCCTTTTTGTGTAGGGTTAGGGTTCTTTAGAAGATCCTGACAGCATTTGGATACTCATGGCCACGACGATTTATCCTCTACCATGTGGTTACCAGATTGCTAGAAAGGGTTCCCTAGGTGGCTCTGCCCTCAAAAATTATCCCATTTACTTACCTCTTTTTCCCTCACATCCCTACACAGATGCGTGATAGGCTGATGTCGAGGTGACTTTTGACCTTCTATTATGCTGTTTGAAATGAACAGACAGATAGTTGAGTTTACCTGGTAGAGAGGACCTGGCAGAGCACCTGGCAGGTACTCCTCGCCACGCTTTTGATTGTCCTGTTCTGATCAGACAGGCATCAGAGCCTGACTCTTTATTCACTCAGTTGAAATGACTGGGTGGGTATTGAGCCCTTCTTCGTTTGCAAAGCCGAGTTGGTTGAGCAGATGTTGAAGCTTACCCGTTGAGTGAGCCCGACAGAGTCCCTGGGAGGCGCAATTCCTCAACATTTCTCTTTTTACCCCGGATGTCCTGTAAAAGACTACGCAGGCTTCCACTTCGTGGTTCATGAGCTTCTCGCTAAGGTCAGGCAGAAGTAGTGGTCACCTCAATCCACTGTTTCGAAAGGAGCAGGAGGGGCGGGATCCTTTTCACCATCTACCCGCTGTCCAGATGCAGTCAGCTTGGTAGTTGATTTTACTTTACCCGCTGTCCAGATGCGGACAGCCTGGTAGTTGGTTTTACCCTACCGTTGAGTGAGCCCGACAGAGTCCTTGGGAGGCGCAATTCCTCAACACCCCTTTACTCGGATGTCCTGTAAAAGACTACGCAGGCTTCCACTTCGTGTCTTCTTTACTTTTACTGAGGTCAGGCAGAGGTATCGAGTCACCCCAATCCACTATTCCGAAAGGATCAGGAGGGACGGGATCCTTTTCACTTTCCACCCCGCTGTCCAGATACGGTCAGGCGGGTAGCTGGTTTTACTTGGTAGAGAGGGCCTAACAGAGCACCTGGCAGGAACTCCTCGCCTTTTTCTCTGAGTGTCCTGTTCTGATCAAACAGGCACCAGACTTCATGACTCCTTTTATTTGCCGCCTTGAGTTGGTCAGGCAAATACTGAGTCACCCCAATCCACTGTCCTGAAATAGGCAGGAGGAGATGGGATATTTTCACTTTCTATCCTGCTGTTTGAAATGAACAAGACAGGAAGTTGGTTTGACTTACTTGGCAGAGAGGGCCTGACAGAGCACCTGGCAGGAACTCCTCGCCACCTGGCAGGAACTCCTCGCCACCCTTTTCCCTGTGAGTCTTGTTCCGGTTAGGCAGACACCAGTCGTTGTGATTCTTTTGTTTGCTGACCCGATTTTGTCAGGCAGATACTGAGTCACCCCAATCCACTATCCTGAAATAGGAAGGAGGATCACCTTCTATTCTGTTGATTCGATATAGTCAGATAGATAGTTGATATGCTTTTGCTACCTTACTTTTGGTCCTTCTCTTGGCTCTGCCCCTACTACAGGGTAAGGCTAGAGGAGAATCCCTTTACCTTTTTCACCCCAATGGTGATCTTTTACTTTTGGTTCTCTTTTCTGTTCTGCCCCCGCTATAGGGCAAGGCTATAGGAGAATCCCCTTACCTCGTTTTCACCTTTTTAGGTGATCTTTACTGTTGGCTCTATCCTAGGCTCTACCCTTGTCAAAGGGTAAGGCCAGGAGAAGACCACACTACCAGTTCACCATTTTGGTGATTCTTGACTTGTACACTACTACTTTTTCTTCTTTCCTAGGCTCTGCACCTGCTATGGGGCAAGGCCGGGAGAAGAATCTCCTTCTTTTTCCACCATCTTCATGATTTCCCCTTCATGATTTTCACTGTACCTTTCTGTGGCTTAGTCGGTCAACGCCAACACGAGCGGTTCACTAGTTGTTCACCACTCCTATTGGGGGTCCGTTTGTTGACCTCGATTTTGGCCAGATTCTTGGTCAAAAAGTTGACTGGGTCAAACTGACCAAGCCAGACCCTATGGCCCTCTCCATTGGGTTCAGTGGGTCGAGTCGAGTCTGTTAAGCCCGAGCTTGGACCCTGAGTCAACCCGGTTGACCAAGTCAACCAGGGTTGACCAATTTGACCCATTAAGCCCTTTTAGAGCCTAAATCATATCCAATCTTTTTCTTGGCTCAAACCTCATACCCATTAGACCCATTTGACTGAGTTGACCAAGTCAGCACATGACTTGGTCAATCCAAGTCATAATGGGTCAAATCGACCCATTAAAACCCATTTAAATCCTTATTAAGAGCCTAATCAATGCCATTAACTCCTCCCCTTGATTTCAAATTGAAACCACGGCCTAAACCGACCTATTTCCCTCCTAATTAACCCCTGATTTAATCTTGGTCGTTTACTTTAGGTCTAGGGCATTTAAATAGGAGAAATCAAGTCCAATTAAAGATCTTTTTGCTCTTGCTTTCCTGAGAGACTTCCCTAGCCTCTGAGATTTTTGGAGAGCTCTTACACGACCTCCCACCACCTTTCCCGACCAGACTCCGGCCTCCCCAACCCGCCGGCGGCCGGATTCTGGCGAGACCGAGAGCATATACCCTCCGGGAAGATTTCCAGTCGATCGAGGCCGTTTTAGAGTTCGGGTTCAAGAGCGAAGTTGTTCCTGGAGAGCCCACAAGTCCAACAAGACCAAGATCGATCGGATCCACCGAGTGGATTGAGGTATACCGTCAACCCTAGCTAGAAACACTTAGAATAATATAACTCTTTCTAAATAGTGTTTTAGATCTCGAAAAGTACCCCCCGCAAAAGCTCTTCATACATGCTATATGTGTTTTAAATTTTATCGAAATCCATCGTGTGGTTTGGGAGAACAAAGCCAAAAAACGACTGGGTCTTCGGGTTCGCCCTAAATCTGGGATCACGGGATCTGGACCATTGATCCCGTGATCAACGGTCAGAACCGCGTCGTTTTGCGATTCCGTCCGACCACGGGAATTAACCCCGCGGTTCCGCGTGCGGTCCGGCACGATCCGGGCCGTTGATCTCATACTGCGGGTGATCCGACGGCTTGCAGTCGTTGCCGACGTGGTTAAGGCATGACCGCCGCCGCAATCACGCGCTAATGATTGCGGTGACGACGCAATCATTGGCCGCGGATCGCGGAGCGAATCCGGGTCCGCCACGTGTCGCCCGCCGTCCGATTTGGCTTAAATCGATTTTTAAATTATTTTTAAACCTTTAAAACTTCAAAAAATCACAGAAAATTCATTTTTGCTCCGTTTTTGACGTATAATATACCGAATTGTTCGGATTTTTATCCTCTTTAATTTAAAATAATTTTTTTTAGAAATTATAATTCTATATTTATTTATTTTAAAAAACAGAAAACTCCCTTTTTTTACTATTATTTAAATTTTTTTATATATATAATTACT
>NW_021319083.1:3980976-3998684 GCF_001605985.2 Dendrobium catenatum | reverse complement strand
CGGTCCTATTTCCAAAGAACTGTACCACCCACCCATCTTTCATAACTGACTTGATAGCATGGTTTTAAATCGATTAGGTGGTTAGCTGGCTCCCCCATCCAGGCTGGGATAAGTCCAGGTTTTGCACTGCATTAGCTAGGACACTGGTCTTAGTGTGTGTCGAACACTAAGTCCAATCTAGATTTAGGGTTCGAGGCTACTACACTCGGTCTCGTAGTATGCCTAAAATAGTAGGTAGGTTCCTTCTTTTCAGGGACTCTAAATCCTACTTATCTGCGTCACAGGATGACGCCACCTCCATCTCTTCTCTCACGCATGTGATCGAGTGCTTGATTTTTCTTTCTCTAGTTTCTCTTTAGTACCCTAGAGCCTCCGAATGCTGGTTTGAGCCACGCATGTTTGATTCAGCCCTTCGGACCTTTCTTCCTTTTGGATAGGATTTCCTAGTGTATACCCATGTGCCAATCCCACTTTAGGAGAGGATAATGTATAATCCTTACTCGAGAGTTTTCTCAGGCTCCGGCCTGGGATGTAATTAACCACGGGGGCTTGCGCCCGTGGGAAACTTGGTTCCCACAATCTACTAAACCCCATTCGAACTTTTTCGGGTGGGGGAAACCCGTGACTAGGTCGTGTATATTGCTACCCATCGGGGATGTGTTGGTGAAAGCCTCTATCCCCAATGGTTAGTCGTATGCACGATCCAATCTGCCCTTCCATCAACCCATTCGTGTTGAGTGTAGAGGCCTACGATTGTTTTGTCCTACTGGATAGTGCGGCCGTACCCTCTGCGTTCGTACCCCACGAGCGGTGCTCTTTCGGAGGTCCACACCTGTCAACTAGAAAAACAAATTAAGTTTTCATTTCATTTAATCATGGACATCATCACCTCTAGGCCACTAGAAATTATTCATATGGATTTGTTTAGACATGTTAGTACAACCAACTTTGGAGGGAAATCATATGGATTTGTGATTATTGATGATTGCTCTATATTCACCTAGGTTAGATTCCTAGTACAAAAGAAAGAAACATTTGAAGAATGTAGAACCTTCACCTAGATAAAGGGGAAAATAGGAAGTGAGATATCAACTATTTATAATGATCATGGTAGAGAGTTTAAAATGATAAGTTTAAATCCTTTCATCAGAAGGTAGGGATAGAGCATAAATTTTCTACCCTTAGGACCCCTCAGTAGAATGGTATAACCGAAAGGAAGAGTAAACCTTAGTAATAGATGCTAGGGCCATGTTAGCTAAATATTCTTTCCTTAGATACTTTTGGGAAGAATTGATAAATAATACTTGTTATATGCTGAATATGGTCAATGTTAGATCCAAGTTAAATAAGATATCCTATGAGCTCCATAAAGGTAGGATGCCCAACCTATCTCAATTTCATGACTTTGGTTGTAGATGTTTTGTCCTGATTAATGGAAAATAACCTCTAGGAAAGTTTGATCCCAATCTTATGAAGGAGTCTTCTAAGGATATTCATTTGTAGGTAAAGCCTATAAGATTTTTAATAAGATGACCTTAGTAGCAGAAGAGTATACCCATGTCGTGTTTGATGAATTAGATAAAACTTCTAAACCTAGGATAGACGAAGAAGTAGTAGAGGTCATCCAAGGTGTGTAATCCATTGACCTAGGAGATAGAGTTGAACATCATGATCCTTTGCTTAGAGAATGGAAATACTCATCTATTCACCTTAAATAACTTATCCTAGGAGACCCATATGAAGGTGTTAGAACTAGGGATGTAATTAGAAAGAAGGTTAGTCATTTTACATTCATCTCCATGATAGAACCCACCAATATAAATCAAGCCCTAGCCAAAAAATTTTGGATCCTAATAATGCAAAAAGAATTAAATCAATCAATTAGGAATGTTGTATGGGAACTGGTTAGAAGACCTAAGGACTAGAGTGTTGTAGGAACTAAGTAGTTTTCAAGAATAAAATGAATGAATTTGGCATATTGATTAGGAATAAAGCAAGATTAGTAACTAAGGGGTACAACAAAATTGAAGGAATTGATTTTGAGGAGATTTTTTCTTCTGTAGCTAAATTAAAATCCTTTTAAGTGTTATTAGCCTTTGCTTACTTTATAGAATTCAAGTTAAATTATATAGATGTTAAAAGTACCTTCATAAATGGGGTGATTAATGAAGATGTATATATTGTGTAACCACCAAGATTTGAGAATTCTAAAATTTTCAATCATGTATTCAAATTAAAGAAGGCATTATATGGATTAAAGCAATCACCTAGAGCTTGGTATGAGAGGATGAAAACATTCATCCTAGGTAGAGCCTTTATTAAGGGTAGTGTAGACACCATCCTATTCCTTAAAAAAGTAGGAAAATATCTACTCATTGTTTCAATTTATGTTGATGATATACTATTTGGATCCATTAATAGGAATCACTTTGATGAATTTTCAAAAATAATAAGTGAGGAGTTTGAGATGAGAATGATGGAAGAGCTTACCTATTTTCTTAGATTTAATTTGAAGCAAATAGAGATGGAACCTTTCTTAGCTAATAAAAATATATCTAATATATTCTTAAGAAATATAATATGGATAATGCTAAGGCAATAAATACTCCCATGTATTCTACCATTCAGTTAGATAAGAATCCTTATGGAAAATCAATTAATTAGAAGAAATATAGAGGGATAATTAGATCACTTCTTTATTTGTCTACCATTAGACTTGATATTATGTTTAGTGTATGCATTATTACAACTCGGGCTCCTGAGTTTATGATTTTGATAATAATAAATATTATTGATTACCTCTTTATTTCTACTAGTATTTTTAGTGCATATTTGGATATGTGTTAACTAACATTTCAGGTACAACATGCACTATTATTTGAAGATTTAGGGCTCAATATGGGGTAGAATAGGTTATGTAAAAAGAGTATGTAATTTTCATTTATTTATTTTAAATTTCTTGAGTCAAGTCTTATAAGGGTGTATGCTAGCCTGGTGACCGTGCACACACACACAAGGGGATTAAAAATAATTTTAAATATTTAATTTTTTTGTATATCATATTGTATGATATGGATCATACTGTATGATTTGGTGTTAAAGAAAATAAATAAAATATTTTTTTATTATGATTTTTTTAATATAACTATTCATACAGTACGAACACCACATTATACTAGATGATATGTTATAATTAGAAACCCAATCAAACATTAAATTCGATAAAAAATTGAATTTAAAAAGTTATTCTATTTATACTGTATGAACCTAATTGTAATGTACAATTTTTATAATACTAGCTAATTTAATCCTGTGATTAATCAATTGAATCGGCTTAATTTTGATATTTTGATTGTACTATACAAATTGGATCGTATTGTATGATCAAAAGAGATGATATTTGGTCATCCCATGATTCTTCATAAATAAACTATATTTTGGTTGAACTAATTGTACAATATAATTGGTCAATCGTAGTTATGATCGTACAATACTAATTGGAAAAATTGAATTGATTGTACTGTACGACTAGTCATTCATACTGATGATCATACAATATTAACATGTCAAATTCTGTAAATCATATTGGATGATCCTCCGATCGTATTATATGACCTTTGACGACTGAATTGAATAACATGTATACTAGATTTACTCAGATAGTCACATCTTTGCATGCTTTAGGTAGATAAGTTTCAAACTTTGTATAGGTTTTTTAAATTCTACATTATCTACTTGATACATTTGATGTCAAAGTCTTTTGAAAGATTGAATGCTTACTTTATTAATAATCTAATTAGCTCACTATTTCCAATGAGTAAAGTGTGAGTCACAGACTTTTGGATGCAGGTGGTGAGCAGACTATAGTGCTAAATCCAAAGAGATAGATGAATGTGGCTTCGTAGATGATGAGAGTAAAGAGATAGCATTGAGAACAAGAAAATTTGAAAGTCTATTAAAGTACAATCTTAAGCATCAACAAAAGTGGAGCAAAGGTAAAAATGTTAAGTTTTCTTCTGATGTTATTTTATTTGGGTTTAGGAAATCCGAACATCTGAAATATGAATTTCCAAATTTAAAAACTTATCTTGTAAAGAGAAAGGAAAAGAATAATAAAAATACAATAACGATAAATGATAAGAAGCAAAAAATCTTTTGGTCAGACCTAGCTTCAAAATCATCAGAACAAGTGCAAGAAGATGAGGTAACAAACTTATGTTGATTAGTCAAAGATTCAATTGTTAATTTTGATCAGGTATAAGTATGCTAAGGCTTATTTGTTTCTTTTGTTTATTTATTTTTTGTGATTATTTATCTTTTTTTTTTGGGTTTGATTTTTATTATATTTTAAGCATGATTTCATGTTTTAGTTTTTTATGTATGTTGTTATTTTCTTCTACATGTATTTTAATTTTAGGTGTTATATTGTATCTCTATTTATAGTGCATATTTGGTTCTATGTTAACTAACATTTTTGGTACAACATGCATCGTTATTTGATAATTCAGGGCTCAAGATGGGGTAGAATATATTATATTGCAAGAGTAGGTAATTTTCTTTTATTTATTTTAATTTATTGAGTCAAATTTTATAAGGGGTTATATTTGTGGTTAGTTAATGTTGTTCATCTTTTTTTTCTATTATTTAGTTTTAAAAATTTATTTGTTTTTCATATTTCTTAATATAATTCTTTTAGTAAGGGGGGATATTAGAAGAAAATATTTTTTAGTTTGAAAATTCAACCAAAAATATTTGATATCATAGAAAGAGGAGATTATTGTAACTCGGACTCTCGAATTTATGATTTTGATGATAAACAAATATTATCGATTACCCCTTTTTTTCTTAATATTTATAGTGCATATTTGGTTCTATGTTAACTAACATTTTTGGTACAACATGCATCGTTATTTGATAATTCAGGGCTCAAGATGGGGTAAAATATATTATATTGAAAGAGTATGTAATTTTCTTTTCTTTTTTTTTAATTTATTGAGTCAAATTTTATAAGGGTGTATGCTAGCCTGATGACCATGCACACACACAAGGGGAGTAAAATTAATTGTAAATATTTTAATTTTAATGTACATCATATTATACGATATGGATGTTACTATATGATATGGTGTTAAAGAAATTAATTAAAATATTTAATTTTTTTGATAAAAATAATTTTAAAATATAACTATTCATATAATACGAACACCAAATCATAGTAGACGATCTATTATAATTAGAAACTGCACCGTTCATTAAATTAGGCAAAAAAATTGAATTTGAAAACGTTATTATATACGTACTATACAAACCTAATTTTACATTACTATGTTTAAAATATTATCTAATTTAATTATGTGATTAATCAATCAAATATACTTAATTTTGATATTTTGGTCTTACTGTATATACTGGATTGTATTGTTTAATAAAGAGAGATGATGTTTGGTCATCCCAAGAATCATCCTTAACGAACTACATTTTAGTAGAACTAATCATACTGTATAATTGGTCAATCGTGTTGATGATCTTGCAACACTAATAGGCAAAATTAAATCAAACATACTGTATGACTAGTCATTTGTACTAATGATTATGCAGTACAAATAGGACAAATTCTACACATCGTACTGGATGATCCTAAGCTTGTACAGTACGATCTTTGATGGATGAATCGAATTTTTATATTTTTTTAAGCCCTCTATTTAAGCTTTCTCATAAGTCTTTGTAATAGTATTTTTTGTATTGATTGAGTTGATTTCTTTTAGAGAAAGATTGAAGAGAGAGCCTTGAGCTATAGAGAGAAAGGAAGAGGTTTCCGAGAAAGGGAGAAGATCATTATGCGTTTCAAGGGAGTGTGTGAGAGAGTACCTAACGATTGCTCCGGCAAACTTGTAGCTGAGTTCCTCTACATGTCAAGGTTTTTCTTAAGGGAAGTTATGAGAAGAAGATCTCTTTGGTGTTAGAGGATCCAGCTACTCCACCGCACTTGGAAGGGTGAAAAAGATTTGAGGCTCTCTGCATGTGAAAGAATTCCACTTCATTTCCATCTCTAGGAGGGAGAAAAATGATTCAAGTTTCTCTGCCAGTGAAAGGATTACGATCCTTTATCATACCAGGTTGGTGGTGGAGATTTTATAAGGGTTTATCCACCTAGCTATGGAACCTAATGGAGAGACACTATAGTGATAGTGCAATACCTGGAGAGGATGACTCTAGGGGGTGGACGTAGGTCATGGTTTGACCGAACCACTATAAAATTTTTTGAAGCACTATTTTCTTTTTGCACTTTTACTTTTAGTGTATTTTATTACTATTATAATTGCTTGTGAAAATTGATGATCATTACCATATTTTATAAATCAATATATAATCATAGTTAAATAAATATTTTTGATAAACTTGTCGCTTCCATAATTAATTAGATTTTGACATTTTCATTTATGAAAACTATTCAAAAATATTATCATCATTATTTTAGGGTTAAGAATTTTTTTTTTAATTATCAATTCATTCTTCCTCTTGGTGAGCCTTATGCTAGTTCCTTAAGGTTTAACAACACTCATTAACTTTCTTGTATTTGTGCTAGTTTTTAGGCTGATCCCGAAGAATCTTATATGATTTCTATTAAGAGAATCCTTAGATACTTTTTAGGCAGCTAAAACTTGAGTATCTAGTACCCTAGACATAGCTCTTCATTTGAAATCATATGATATTTAGGCTCTAACTTTATAGGAAATAGGGCAGATAAAAAAAGCACCTGATGAGCCTGTCAATTCATAAGCCAATCATTAGTTTTTGGTCTAGTAGAAAGAATCATTCAGTGGCCCTATCCACCATTGAAGTAGAATACATTATAATAGGAAGCTTTGTTGCTCAAGTCTTATGGATAAAGCAACAAATCTTAGATCTTAGACTACTTATAGGAACTTTTTCTATTATGTGTGAAAAGACTAGTGTCATCTGCATTTTCAAAAATATAATGCAACACTCCCTCACTAAGAACATAAATATTAAGCATCATTTCATTAGAGATCATATAGCCAAGGATAATATAGAACTGCATCATATATCTACTGAAGATCAATTGGCAGACGTCTTTACCAAACTCCTTGCTTATGACATCTTTAGTGCCTTGAGGACTTGACTAGGTGTTATAACATTAATGTTTGATTCAGGATAAATCTAAAATACCTTTTCATTTGAAATCAACTATTTTTTGTATGCTTTAAATGTGTATCACTTTTTGAATTTTTGTGACTATTTCTTTGTTATGTTTTTTCATGTATTTTATTATTTTCTCATTTGGAAGATGTTCCATGATCATCACACACCTTTTATTTTAAATTTAAAAAAATTGAAAATTAAAATTGGTTCATTCCTGTATGATTCCTTTCATACTGTATGATCTACTCATCCTTATATAAGTCTTTGCCCTTGGTAAAATCAACAATCTTGATCTCTTCAATTTTTGGTGATCATACCATACGAATAACACTTCATATTATACAGTACACATGTTAAAAGTTGTTGGACAAATTCAAATCAAATTGTACAATAATAAATAATCTACCATACTATACAAACACTTATTCATATTATACATTTAATTTAGTCAAAACTCATACAGATGATTCCTCAGGATGAATTCATTTTCTTAAGATGATCTAGTATAATACTGATCATACTATACTATTTGACTTAACAAGTCATCCACATGATTTAATTTTTTTTATCATACTGTATGATATCAAATTTAATTGTACGATCAACTAAAAAATTCTATAAATTAAAAGGATTTCAAAAGTTTAACTCATCCAATACTTAGAATAATTTCTTCTTTCTTGACTCATACTCTCAATTTCTTAAATAGTTAGAGGCAGCAAGCATGGTCGACCGACCCAAGGAGGTTCTTCTTCTCATCACCCTGTCGATGACCACTTTTAGTTTGTAGAACAAGAAGCTATATATTATAAGTACATGGAATCTCATATCATTCCATCTAGAATGATAAATAAACAATCCTTTGAACTATGAGGTAATGAACATCTTTGCATTCACCACTCTATAATTTTTATTCACCCTTATCCATCTCTTCAATTTTGAACTTCTTAATGAATCATTTGCTAACCTAAGGGTTTGTACCGCTCCTCCTATTATGTGATCATATGTCTATAGGAGACCTATAAAAATAACTAAAGAAGACTTAGGCACATATCTCCACCTATCTACAGAAGGACCTCAACCCCCAATCAATGGCTTTTAGAGGAGACTTTGATTGGATGCAAAAAATTTAATCATTAGAAATATTGGCCAAAATCAACATCAACCACTATCCACTCCTTGAATCAAAATGCATGCATTATCCATCAAATCCTTTAAACCTCAATCATTCCTAAAGCCGAAGATCACATAATTATTACTCCACATCATTCCTTGATCACCTACTTCGTTATGCCCGAAACCTAAATTGATGAAGCCAAAATGAACATTGACTAATTCAAAACCTTACTCCTATTTTCCTTCCTTCCACTAGAAGGAAGAAAAATATTACTCTTGGTCATGTCATTGCTTATATTCTAGATAAAAAGTAGGAGCATATATATCATGCTACAACTGATCATTTTCATATCTTCTACACCAATGATTCCTTCCACGTTCTTTTTCGCCATCACCAAGGGCATGACAAAGAAGATGAACCTAATTTTGATGAGGAAGAGAGATCTTATCTTGCACATATAGTTGCACCTACATATGCACCAAAGCCTACAGTTGCAAAAGTTCCACAACCTATCTCAGCATACCAACCTTATCCTTACGAGGAGCTGATACAATGATTTAATCAATTGGAGTCCCGCCTGGATATTCATATTCAGTAGTAGCAATAATAATATATGTGGTCATGGCATGGTTTGGGGAACAATTTTAAGTCATTCAAAAATATTTCTAGCCACCACCACCACCTAATCAAGGGCCTTCTACTTTTAAGATATGTGTGTTATGCTTTATTTTATCTCTATTATGTAGCTTGTTTATGTCTCTACTTGATTCTCCATTTTATTGATATCAAAAGGAGGAGAAGTGGTTGGTTATTTGTGTTTTTTTTATCCTTATTAAATAGTTCATCTTGTGCATCTTATGTTTTTAGTGAATTTTTTTCTTTTGCATTTAGCATTAAAATTTTAACAATTAAAAATAATCTTATCCTATTTTCAAATATATTATCTAGCGAGGGGAGATTTATGAAAAATGAGTGGAGGAAATTAGGAGTAAAATATTAACTTGCTTTTTTAAACAAAAAAGTTAGTCATCATAAAAAGGGAGAGATTGTTATAATCCAGGATCCCTAGCTTGTGAATTTGATGATAACAAATATTTTTAATTGAAATTTTATTTCTTTTAGTATATATATTGGGTTTTTTTTGTGTACTAATATTTTAGGTACATCATACACCACTAAGATTGATGAAGGATCAGCATTGGATAGAATAAGATGTCTATCAAAAGAGTATGTACTTTTTATTTTCTTTTATTTTATATATCTTGAGTCTAGCCATATAAGGATGTATGTTAAGTTAGAAACCGTGTACAAACATGCAGGAGTGAAAAAGGTGAGCTTAGATCTTTTGAATTATTCATAAAGCATGATTTTAATTATATTGTGTGATCAATTATATGGAAGAAGAGGGTTAACGACTAATTATTTAATTAATGCTTATAAACTAATCATATTGTACAATTCATTTCTATTAGGAAAACCTAGCCGCTAGATAATTTAAGTATTTTAAAAATCAAAATTTTAACTAATATTACTGTACCATCCTAATTATACTATATGACATTTTAAATCTTACTTAAATTATTTCTCGTGATTAGTCAAATAAACCAAGATTTCATAAATATGGTTAATTATATAATACAGTGTATATCACACCATATAATATACAAAGATGAAATCTGATCTTTCTGGATATCGTACCAAATGAAAACCTTTATTTTTGATCTAATTGTACAGTACAATATTGATCATAATATACAAACCCTTTATATTTAAACTAAATGTACAATATAATATTTATTGTACTAGAGATGATTTCCAATCATCCCAGTAATCTTCATATACATATAGTAAGCATAATTTGAATAGTTCGTCTGAACGACTGCTCCATCATACTGGAAAAACTCCTATTCTAAATTAATCCTATTGTACAAACCCAGATCCTAATATATGATCAGTGATGTCCTAATTGAAAATTTATGGCTTTCTGAAGCCTTGTACTCAAGCAACTCAATCAAGTCTCAAGAAAGACTTTTAGTTATAAAGAAACTATGAGGGATAATTCTTGAGAGATCTTTAGACTTAGAGAGGGAGAAAGTGAGGTTATGAATGAGAGAGAAGGAGTGTGAGGGGTGTTCAATGATTTCTCCAAGAAAGCTTACACCTTGCTTCATCTAGTGGCCATGGTGTGTTCGTAGAGTTTTGCTATTGGGAGAGAAGCTTCAATGTCAAATATTGTGGGCACTCTGCCTTTATCTGGAGAGTAAAAAAGGATTGAAGGTTTTATGCCATCACCATAAGGGTGAGAAAGATTTTGTGCGTACTCTTACTTCACCAGAAGGGTGAAAAAGGATTGAAGGTTCACTGCCATCACCAGGAGGGTGACATAGCTTTTGGTTCTCCGCCACATCAAGTTTGGTGCAAGTGATTTGTAAGGGCTTCTTCGCCTTATTATGGGGGAGAAAGTAGAGTAACTATAATATTAGTGCAATATTTAGAGAGGACTTCGGGGAGAGGATGTAGGTAAAGGTTGCCCAAACTATTATAAAATTTATGGTGTGCACTTTTTTATTTCTCTTTTCTATTCTTTTATTTTCTGCACTTTAAATTTCCTACATGAGTTTTATTTTTCATAGCAAGCTGTAGTTAGATTTATTTGTGCTTCAGAACTTTGATTACGAAAGTTAGGTTTTAAATTGCTTCCGCTTGTGTTAGTTACTCAACTAGTTTTTTTAATTTTTTATATTGCATAAAACAAAAAAAAAAGTTTTTGTGTTAGTATTTTTTAAGTACTAATTCAACCCCACCCTTCTTGGTGCACCTAGGGATAGTTCAAAGAGGTTTTATAACCTCCCCAAACTTTCAAGTTCTTAAAGAGATTATATAACTACTGGAGGTCAAAAAATATCTTTCCACCCCTACAAGCGCGATAGAGATCTAGGGATATATATCATGAAAATTATATTACCAATAAGAGTTTTATTGGAAAGATATGTAATTTATATTCATCAATCAAAAATATTTTATTTAAATATTATGTCCATTAATTTTACTATTTTAGTTAGTAATATAATCTCTACAACTAATAATTTTATTTTAGAAGGTTAATTTTATAATTAGAGTAAATAATAGTAGTTGATTGCTATAAAGCATACTTTCCATTTAGTTCAAAACTCTACTCTATCAATTTATTACTTGATTCATCACGTATACTTGCGTATATTAAGTTGGATTTATTATTTTTAAATATCAAAGAAGGTTTAAGAATTATTTAGAGGAGATAGAGCCTTAAATATTTTTTTAATTCATAAGTGCACTTAATAGACCGCATAATAAATGATTTAGAGGCCTGATCCTTAGGGACTAAATGGATAGTCCCAAAGGATTTAGAGGCCTTGGTTTGAGATAGGTCATTGGAATAAAATAAAGGAACCCTTAGGTTGGTTTGGTCAACCTAGCTTGACTTGGTCAAAAAGTCTTGACCATGCCTTGGGGTTGGTTCAAACCAACTCCAAATTGCATTTTGAGTTTGTTGGAAGTGGTCTTGGGTAATGGCAAGGCCAAGCTATGAAGAGATTTATTTGAAGTTCATTTTAAGACATTTTAGGGTTTAATGGGCTTTTGGTCATCCATGGTTAGCCTGGTCAACCTAGGGATTAAATATTTTTAAGTTATATGGTCTATTATTTGATAGAGTTTAGATGGTTGGTAGGGTTTTATTTGAGTCATGAATTATTTAAGGTATATGGGTAAAATGGGTCTTTTATGGTCAAAGTGAAAAATCATGGTCAACCTAAGTCATTTAAGGGTTCATTTGGGTCTATTTATGACTAAGAATGATTGTAGGTTTCCTAGTGGTCAAACTTAGATCTTGAGTTGAGCTTTATAATTTTTTTTTATGCTGAGCTTTACAATATGTTTCATACATAGGGTAAGTATTAGGGTTTAAGGACTTCATGGGTCAATTTACATCAACCATGGTCAACCATGGATCCAAGTGAGCTCAAATCAATGCAATGATGACTACTAATAAGTTTGAATGAGTTCCAAAGTTATCCAAGATGGTTTATACAAAGATGTCATTTTGAGTGGAATATGATATAAAAATTTGAAGTATTTAAACCTATAGAATATGCTTTTAGTTTTATTGAGACTTGTTAATTATGAATTAGGTTGTTAGACCTAAGTTTATGTTCCAGCGATTAATAAAGAGGGGGGAAGGGGGGGGGGGGGGATGGGGGGGGGGGGTGAATTGGTAATTTAATAATTTTTCCTCTTAAAATTTTAAACCGATTCAAACTTTTTAATGAAGTTTTTGTAAAAGATTATTCAACCATAAATCATGCAGAAACAGTAAAGTTAATAAGCAACAGAAAATAAAAAGACACAAGATTTATAGTGGTTAAGTCAAACACGACCTACGTCCACTCCCTGAAGTCTCCCACTTCAGGTATTGCACTATTACCAATTAGTGTCTCTCCTTTTGCCCCACAGCAAGGCGGAGAAGCCTTCACAAAAACTCTCTTCCACCACTACCCGGTGCGGTAGAGAACCGTCATCCTTTTACACCCTCCAAGTGTAGGCAGAGTACCTCCCTCTGTTCACACTCTCCAAGTGTAGGCAGAGAACCTTTTGTCCTTTCACACTCTCCAATTATGGGCAGAGAACCCTTCATCCTTTCACACTTCTCCAAGTGTAGGCAGAGAACCTTTCCGCTGTTCACACTCCTCGAGTGTCGGTAGGGAACCAGATCTCCTTGACAAGATCTTATCATGAGAAATCTAGAAGGACAAGAGAAAAGTCTGAAGTAATCACAATTCACAAACAAAGATCCTTACCTTTGAGTATCAAGTGAACAATTCATGCTCCAGTAGTAAAAAATCTTCTTCAAACACTCTCTTACACTCTCTCCTTCAGTCTCTCTTCAGTTTGCACGAAGACCAGTGGACAAAAAGATTACAAGACAATTTTAATTGGAACTTTTATACGAAAGACACAAAAAATTATCCAAAAATAGTAATTTTTCAATTATGTACGTACTCAATCATCCTGTATGATCGTAATTCGTACGTACGAACAATGTAAAAGCTGTTGCATATGAACTCAATGTGCATTGGTATGAAATGACTTAGTACTCGATTATCGTCTTGTACGAACATAGTTTGCCTGGTATGAACAGTTATTTCATGACTTCGTTGGAAGATAATTACAAAACGGTCCAAAAGTTTAAGGAACAGAGGACATCAACCTGAGATGATTATTTTAAGACATGGGTCTAGAGAACATCATCCTGAGATGATTGGAACAATTCATCTGGATGATTAATTAAGTCATGGATTCAGAGGGCATCGTCCAGGGATGAATAGGATAATTCGCCTGGACGAATAATTTAAAGTGAAAATTTAAAGGACATCGTCCAGGGATGAATGGGATAATTCGTTTGGACGAATAGTTCAAAGTGAGAATTCAGAGGACATCATCCAGGGATGAATGGGGGCAATTCATCTGGACAAACAGTTCAAAGTGAGAATTCAGAGGACATCATCCAGGGATGAATGGGACAATTCATCTGGATGAATAGTTTAAAGTGAGAATTCAGAGGACATCGTCTAGGGATGAATGGGATAATTCATCTGGATGATTAGAACTTAGAAAATTTTATCACTTGCTGTTCGTTCCATTACTCATCGAGGGGTATAACTGACCTGATCGTCCTAAATGAATATTATTCATCCCGTACGATCAATATAAGAAATTTTGACTTTTAAAGATCTCCCCCAATCTGTGTGTGCTTAGTTACTCAATTACAATCACACTCTCTCTGATACAAAAAAATGAACAAAATATAGACTCCAAAATATAAAATATTATAATTAGATCTTTATTTGAAGTCTTCAACAATCTGAAGTATGATTTTCCTGAAATGTTAGTACACACAAGAGCCAAAAACACTTCTTCCAAAATGTGTTAGGAGAAACTAATAATCAATACAATAATATTTGGAATAATCAAAATAACAAGTTGCAAGAATATAAAGCATGCAAAATGCTAAGTAGCAACTCTCTTAACAATCTCCCCCTTTTTAATGATGGTAAAACAATTATTATTTATGTAATTTTCAAATTTCTAATTATCTCCTAAGCTCCTCCTTAATTAATAAGCATGAGAGAATAAGGGGCATTTAAACATTAAAAAAATTGTTTTAAAATTTTTAACACACAATCACTTAAACACACATAATAAACAATGAAAAAATAAATGCAACGATAGTTACGAATATGAACAATATTTTCTCCCCCTTTTTGACAATAGCAAAAAGAGAATAAGAAATAGAATAATACATAAATGTTAGAAGTCATATGAAAAGCCTTGGATAGTTGATCTTTTGAAAGAGATTGAGATATATTTGCAAATAAAAATAAAGTTCATTAGAGAAATATAAGGATTCATATGATTTAAGAAGAGAAATAATATAGATAAGAAAAAAATTATCAAAAACATGAATCAATTTAGACAATGAGATAAACAAAATCATTGCAAAGTAGATGAATGTAAAATTTATATATTTCAAATTTCAATATCAAATAAAATCATACCGAAGATTAATTTGAATTGAAAGATTGAAAGATTAGGGAAAGAATCAATTACTACTTGTGGCGCTTTGCGTATCTTTTTGATATTTATGGCATATTTTGTGTATCTTTTATATTTTTGGGCTAATTTTGTGCCTCTTTTTCAATTTGCTAACCATTGCGCATTCTTTTAATATTTTGTATATTTGTACATTTTTAAGTGTAATCTTGATCTTTATAAAATCAATAATCTAAAATCTCAAATTTCTCTAAGTACAATAATATTTATATTGATAAGAGAAATACAAAATAAGAAAATATCATAATTGCAATAATAATATAAAAATTATATTAGTCTAACAAGATACATGAGATTGACATTCTTAACTAGATCAAGTTATAATCACAACTTAAATTTAGAAAAAATAGATTTTTCTAATGAATTCAATTTTATGTTGCAATTTGAGATATAGCACTTGTAAGATCAAATATTTTGAAGGATGATCATATAGACTAACATACATTTCAGAAATAAAATCAAAAACACTAAACCAAGATAGGATAACTTTTATTGATATCATAATAAAAGATATTACATCGAGTACGATTGATATCAATAAACATATTTTTCAAAATACTAAATAAAAACTAACAACATAGAACATGACATAAAATGTAAAAACAAAACAGCTAATAATCACACAACATTAAATCTGGTATAGAGAATCAAACAGAAATTCAATCATCACTCTGAAGGACCCGATTTGGAAGAGGCTGAGGAGGGTTAAAGAAGTCAAAATAGTTACTCATAATAGCCATATTCATGTTAATTGAATCAAACTAACCTCTAACCCAATCCATATCCTACTGATGTTGATAGTCCTGCTGCTAAAGATGAGTTTGAATTTGATCAAAATGTTGATCAAAATGGCTCTCAAGCCGATCAAATTGCTGGACCATATCCTAAAAATTTAGAGTACCAGATGGTTCAGGTGGAGGTCCTCTTCTTTCCTCCTCTGAGTCACTACTTATTACATGTGGATATTTATTAAAGATTGCTTGGAAAGATCCATCATTGTAGTAGATCGACTCTTCTAGATTTTGAACTAGATGGACTAGGTCATATTTCTTCTCTAAAATCTAGGTCATAAGATGTCCTAAGACTATATTTTTCTTCCTCTTATGGGAGACATGGCCAATCTCAAAAAGTCCATAAAAGTAGTCAATGATTAGTTGGGATTCATCTATTGGTTGGCTTGTCATAATCAAATAAGTCACTGTAGAAAGAAGAGGTGTGATATTTACTCTATCACCAGCTTTAGGAATAATGGAAGTGCGAAAAATATGCTGGATGATACGGGCATTACGGTTAAGAGAGGCTACCTTAGGAAAATGGCTTGCTTAACTACATCCTCTAATGACTTGATTTATTGCAGTTTAGTCAAAGTTAGTGGAGGATGTCTAAGTGTGGGCTCTAATTCCTTGAGTCCTTAAGTTCAAAAATATTCCTAAGTCTTCTTTAGTGATCTCCACTTTCTTCTTAAAAACATACGATCTAATCACAGTTTGGTTAGAGTTGAAGGACATATTGGCAAGGAAGTAGTTGAAAGTCTCCTTGTTGTAGAGATGGATCAGAGTGAGAATAAGACCAAACTCGGTGGAAGCAAAAAGGTGCATTACCTTAAAAGTGAGTTGTTCTTGGAGAAGGACTCTAGAGGGAGTGATTTTGGCGGATGCGAATCTAGGGAAGGACTCCTCATTTGCTTTGGGCAGAAAGTTATCTCCTAAAATTTTAGGGGGTCCCTTAGCAAGAACCTTTAGCCTTTTGCTTGAACTAGCCATGAAGAAGATCTAGGAGAATCGAAAATTGAAAGTAATTTTTGAGGGGATGAATTTTGAGTTCAAAACCTTCCAATTTAAAGAGAAAATGATTTTTTCATACGAACAAAAAAATTTAGTCCCATGCGAATTTGGGTTCGTACGTACGAAAAATATTTCATTTGGACGAATAAATGGGTCAAAAAAAATAGAAATGGCTTTTCATAAGCATGTAAGTTATGTGGCATCCTTTCGTATAGACTTTTGACCAAAATGATCGTACAGAAGAATAGGTGTTCGTCCGGGATGATGAGTTATTTAAGATCGTTTTAATGACAATTTGAAACATCCCCTACATTGAATCGCAACAAGTTCGTATGTATGAATGGAACGTTCATACGTATGAACAAAAATAAAGAAATTTATCTTGTCCATATAACCGTCTACATGCGTACATACGATTAAATATACATCATCCAGATGATCGTGACGATTGTACAGACGAATGGTGATACGAAAACCAAAAAGCTGCATGCAAACCGTTCAAATTGACAGTTAATACGCTACACTCTTCATCCTGTACAAAATTAATTTCGTACAGATGATATACACTTAAATTTCCAAGTCAACATTCAAAATCTTGAATCTAGATGTGAGAGAACCCAAAACAAAACAGACAGAAGTTTGCAAAATCAAATATGAACAAAACAATAATAATAAAAATATATATATAGAGAAAATCACAAAATCAAAAGACACACAACACACTAATAAAAATACACATAAATGTTACAGAATCATTTTAATTAAGCATTCAAATCAATCACACCAAGCCTTGTTCTTAATGTACTGAAAGTATCAAAGGTTAATAGTTTTATAAAAATGTCTGCAAGTTAATTTTCTATTGTAACATGAATGTGTTTAATTTCTCCTTTGGATACATGATCCCTTATGAAATGATGCATGATGTCTATGTATTTGGTTCTTGAATGTTGAATAGGATTTTAAGAAATGCAAATAGCACTAGTGTTATCACAATAAAT
>NW_021319083.1:3973996-3980876 GCF_001605985.2 Dendrobium catenatum | reverse complement strand
ACAAAACATGAGTCATGAAAATAGATTTGCAGCAATTTTGTGGGGTCTTTCAACTTGTAAGTTTCCTTTTATTTTGCTTTTTAGCTCATTCAAGTATTAGAGAGCTGAAGGTCCCCTTTAAAGACTTTAAAATTTTCCTTTTTTTAATGTGTAGGCCCCTTTATGATATAAATCGTACTATATGATTAGTTCAAAAAATAAAAAAATTTTTAACTCTCTGGCTCACGCACTTAAGTGTGTTTATGCAAGGTTACTTAGCTTTTGTATCCACCACAATACATTTTTTACTCAAGAAAGGTAAAATAGCTTTAAAATTAAGATTACAGACTAACTTAACCCTAGTCTACCTAGTCTTGAGCTGATTGACATTGCAAGTGATATGTGGACCTGAAATATTAGCACACATATAAAACATATATATAAATAAACTCAATTATCAGGAAATAACATAGTAAGAATATAATAATATTTGTTATCATCAAAATCATACTACTTGAGCCCATATTTGCAACATTTGTTCATTCAAATCTTAATTAGACATGCCCCTATATCTTACCTACTCAATTTGAATGCATCCATTTACTTCTAAACCCTAAAACTTGTTAAGAAAGTTGCTACTTAGTGTTTTGCATGCTATATATTCTTGCAACTTGTTATTTTGATGATTCCAAATGTTATTGTATTGATTATTAATTTCTCCTAACACATTTTGGAAGAAGTGTTTTTGGCTCTTGTGTGTACTAACATTTCGAGGAAATCATACTCCAGATTGTTGAAGACTTTAAAAAAAGATCTAATTATAATATTTTATATTTTGGAGTATGTATTTTGTTCATTTTTTTGAGTCAGAGAGAGTGTGATTGTAATTAAGTAACTAAGCACACACACTATGTGGGAGATATTTAAAAGTCAAAATTTCTTATACTTATCGTATGGGATGAACCATGATCGTACGGGTTGAACCATGTTCATACGGGACGATCAAGTCAGTCATACCCATCGATGAACAATGGAACGAACAATAAGTGAGAAAATTTTCTAAGTCTTAATCATCTAGATGAATTATCCTATTCATCCCTAGATGATGTCCTCTAAATTCTCACTTTGAACTTTTCATCCAGACAAATTGTCCCATTCGTCCTTGAACGATGTCCTCTGAATTCTCACTTTGAATTGTTCATTCAGACGAATTGTCCCATTCGTCCGTGGATAATGTCATCTGAATTCTCACTTTGAACTGTTCGTCTAGACGAATTATCCCATTCATCCCTGGATGATGTCCTCTAAATTCTCACTTTGAACTGTTCGTCTAGACGAATTATCCTATTCGTCCCTGGACGATGTCCTCTGAATCCATGACTTAATTAATCTTCCAGACGAATTGTTCCAATCATCTTAGGATGATGTTCTCTGGACCCATGACTTGAACTAATCGTTTAGACGAACTTGTACCTTCATCCCAGGATGATGTCCTCTGTTCCTTAAACTTTTGGACCGTCCTGCAATTATCTTCCAATGAAGTCTGGAAATAACTGTTCGTACCGGACGAACTATGTTCATACGGGATGATGATCGGGTACGAAGTCATTTCATACTAATGCATATTGAGTTCATATGAAATAGTTTTTACACTATTCGTACGTACGAATTACGATCGTACGGGACGATCGAGTACGTATAGAATTAAAAAATTGCTATTTTTGGATGGTTTTTTCGTGTCTTTCGTATAAAAGGTTCAATTAAAATTGTCCTGTAATCTTTTTGTCCACTGGTCATCATGCAAACTAAAGAGAGACTGAAGGAGAGATTGTAAGAGAGTGTTTGAAGAAGATTTCTTACTACTGGAGAGTGAAGTGCTCACTTGATACTCAAAGATAAGGATCTTCATTTATGAATTGTGATTACTTCACTCTTTTCTCTTGTCCTTCAAGATTTCTCATGAGAAGATCTTGTCAAGGAGATCCGATTCTCTGCCGACACTCAAGGAGTGTGAACAGCGGGAAGGTTCTCTGCCTACACTTAGAGAAGTGTGAAAGGATGAAGGGTTCTCTGCCCACACTTGGAGAGTGCGAAAGGATGAAAGGTTCTCTGCCTACACTTGGAGAGTGTGAACAGCGAGAGGTACTCTACCTACACTTGGAGGGTGTAAAAGGATGACGGTTCTCTGCCATACCGAGTAGTAGTGGAAGAGAGTTTTTGTGAAGGCTTCTCCACCTTGTTGTGGATACAAAAGGAGAGACACTAATTGGTAATAGTGCAATACCTGAAGTGAGAGACTACAGGGAGTGGATGTAGGTCGTGTTTGACCGAGCCATTATAAATCTTGTGTCTTTTTATTTTTCACTGCTTATTTTACTTTACTATTTCTGTGTGATTTGTGGTTGAAAAATCTTTTTCAAAAACTTCATTAAAAAGTTTGAATCGGTTTAAAATTTTAAGAGGGAAAATTTTTAAATTATCAATTCACCCCCCTTGGTTAGCTGCTGGGACATAAACTTAGATCTAACGACCTAATTCATAATTAACAAGTCTCAATAAGTGGTATTAGAGCTTAGTTTCAAAATCATAAGTTTAGACTATTTTTTTATTAATGATCATGGCTACATTTGAAAACCGAAACAAACCCGAGGGTTACTCTATAACTAGACATCCATTGTTTGACAATATTCCTTTTGATTTTTGGAAAACACGCATGTCTATATTTTTACAGTCACTTGATTACCATATGTGGATCTTAGTTCAGGAAGGGTATACAAAATCAACTAGATTAGTTGACAGAGTTAGAGTTAAAACTCCCTCTACGGACTGGACAGTAGAAGAATGTGACTTAGCACAACTTAATGCTAAATGCCTGAATAGTTTCTTTTGTGCTCTTAAATCTGAAGATTCATGCGGGTTTCTACTTACAAAAGTGGAAATGACATATGTGATAGACTTTGTATAACTTATAAGGGAACTAATAAAGTTAAATAATCTAGACTTAATATCTTATTGCATGACATTGAACTATTTCGCATGAAACCCAATGAATCCATTTCTGATATGTACACAAGATTCATACAACTAGTCACCTCTTTATATGTATTAGGTAGGAAACTAACGAATGCAGAAATGGTTAATAAAATACTTCATTGCTTACCTACTGCTTATGAAGCTAAAATAACTGCAATTATAGAGTCTAAAGATTTAAACATTGACAATCTTCTTGGTTCACTTATTGCTTACGAGCAAGGGGTGAGTCAAAGAAAGATTAATTCAGGTGAACCACGAAGGGAGAAGAACACAACACTGAAAGTGGAGGAGTCAGAGAGTGGACTCTCACAACCTGAGGATGAAGACGACATTACACTGATGACTAGACAGTTCAGAAGCTTTCTGAAAAGGAAGTAAAAGAGACGCCAGCAATGGAATCGAGATAAATTTAATAGAAATGTTAAAGTTTCAAATGATGTTATTTGTTATGAGTATAGAAAACCCAGACATATTAAGTTAGATTTCCCAAAAATTGAAAGCCACTTCTAGCAATGAGAAGGTAGAGGAGAAACCTATTATGAAGAAGGGCAAGAAAAAATTTCAAAGAGCTTTCTGGGCGGACTTAGCTTCAGACTCAACAGAGACTGAAAAGGAAGAGGAAGTCACTAATCTATGCTTAATGGCCAATAATCTTGATCAGTTAGATCAAGAAGAGGTATGCGACTTGTCTTATAATAAACTTTTTGATGTCTCTTAACACATACATGATGTATATAGAAACTTAAAGAAAATGCATGCTAGTCTAAACTTAGAATTTCATGAACTATAAAGAGAAAAGGAGATCCTTAGGAAAAATCATGCTTTAATTGATAACAACCATATGAAATTGCTTGATGAGTTTGATAATTTGAATAAGAACCATGAAAGTTTAAAATCATCCTATGCAAAACTTCAAAAAGAAATAAAAAATAATATGGATGAATTTGAGAGCAAAATGTATCGAGTAAATTATACAAATCGTATCTTGGAAGATATGAATTCATTTTATAAAATAAAAATATAAGCTCTCAAGGATAATAGGATACCACCAAGACTTGAAGATTTCACCAATCCTATTTTGTTTCCTAAATTTATATAATCCCTGAATAAATAGAAGAATAGTAAAAGACTTAGGAATCCATTTCTGGGAGTCAAATATAATAATTGTGGATTATTTGGACATATATCTCACACCTGTACATTAAAGAAGAAAAGCCATTTGGTGTGGAGACCTAAGATGCATAAACCTAGATATATCATACATGCATCTGTTTATAATTTTCAAAAAGGTGAACCCAAACTTGTTTGGGTTTCTAGGTCTAACGTTTGATAATTTTGCAGAAATGCTCTCACACAAGGCCTCGTGAGAGCATATGGTACCTGGACAGTGGTTGCTCAAAGCATATGACTAGATATTCTTATCAATTCATATCGCTGGAAGCTAGAAATGGAGGCAGGGTTACACTTGGAGATAACACCATAAGGAAAGTGGTTGGGTCATGTATGATTGGAAATCTTAAAAACTTTTTTTATTGAAAATGTACTACTTATAGAAGGCTTAAAGCATAATTTATTAAGAATTAGCTAGCTATGTGATAAAGGATACTGTATAAAATTTTTCCCTTCTAGCTGCATATTAAGCCTAAATGGTAATAATGTTTTAAATGGTATACGAGTAAATAATGTGTATATGCTAGACTTAAATTGCATTAAAACACTTACTGCTTTTTGTTTAAAATCTATTTCCGATGAAACATGTCTTTAGCATAGGAGACTTTATCACTCTAGCATGAAAAACCTTAGGAGGATTACCCAAAAGAACTTAGTGAGAGGTATACCAAAACTAGACTTTACTAAAGATCACCTTTGTGATGCATGTCAATTAGGAAAATAGGTGAAGTCATCTTTTCATTTCAATAAGGATCTTAGAACTAGTAAACTGTTGGAGATATTACATATGGATCTTTTTGGACTAGTTGGAACTGTAAGTCTAGGAGGTAAGGTATACGTATTTTTTATTTTGGATGATTATTCTAGATTCATATGTGTTAGATTTCTAAATCATAAGAGTAAATCATTTGAGGAGTTTAGAAATTTTTTGACTTGGATTCAAAGGAAACTAGGATGTGAGATTATGATAATTCAAAGTGATCATGGAGGAGAGTTTGAGAATAAAATATTTGAGGATTTCTGTAAGGAGAAAGGAATTGATCACAACTTTTCTGCACCTAGAACCCCTCAGCAGAATGGGGTAGTTGAAAGAAAAAATAGAACATTAATAGGAGCCGCCTGAGCCATATTGGCAAAATATTCACATCCTAAATATTTTTGGGCTGAGGCGGTTAGCACTGCATGTTATGTTCTGAAAAGGATAAATATGAGATCAAACTTAAATAAAACATCCTATGAGTCACTAAAGGGGAGAACACCTATTTTGCCACATTTACATGTCTTTGGATGTACGGTGTTCATTCATAATAATGGAAAATCTGCCTTAAAAAAATTTGATCCAAAATCATATGAAGGAATTTTTATTGGATACTCAAGTGTTGGAAAATTTTATAGAATATTCAATAAAAGAACTTTGGTAATTGAGGAGACCACACATGTTGTATTTGATGAATATGAAAGTTTGAAAGAGCCAATTATTGAAGAAGATGAGATAGAAATTAACTCACAAAATATTGAGAAAGTGAATTTGGAAGAAAATTTGGAGGTAGAAAACCCAGTGCCTAGAAATTTGAGATTTTCTAAAAATCACCCAAAGGAATTGATTATAGAAGAACCTAGTGAGGGTGTTAGGACTATACATGGATTGAATAAAGAAGTCAATCATTCAGCCTTTATTTCAATGATAGAATCTATAAATATTGATCAAGCACTTTCGGATGAATTTTGAATATTGGCTATTCAAGAAGAACTAAATCAATTTGTAAGAAATTAAGTTTGAGAATTAACTGCAAGGCCAAAGGATTAAAGTGTAGTTGGAACTAAGTGCCTTTTTAAAGGGGATAATTTAAAAGGATGTTTTTGTAAAACAACCTCCAGGGTTTGAAAATTCTGAACACCCAAATCATATTTTCAAATTGAAAAAGGTATTATATGGATTGAAACGGGCACCTAGTGCTTGGTATGAGAGGTTGAGCACCTTCCTACTTGAGAAATTTTTTGAAAAAGGAAGTGTGGACACAACTCTATTTTTGAAGAAATTGAGAGAGGATATACTCATTGTACAAATTTATGTTGATGATATCATCTTTGGATCTACAAATAAAAATTTTTGTGATGAATTTTCTAAAATAATGAGTAGTGAATTAAAGATGAGTTTAATGGGAGATTTGAGTTACTTTCTAGGCTTTAACATTAAGCAAATTGAGGAAGGCACATTTCTTAGTCAGTTAAAGTATTTTAAGGACATCCTCAAAAAGTATGAAATGGACAATGTTAAACCTGTTAGTACACCTATGAGTTCCCAGTTCAATTGGATAAGGATCCTAAGGAAAAATCAATTGATCAAAAGAAATTTAGAGGGATAATTGGATCTTTGCTTTACTTGACATCTAGCCGACTTGATATCATATTTAATGTTTGCTTATGTGCTAAATTTCAATTAGATCCAAAAGAATCACACTTGATAGCAGTGAAAAGGATTTTACGGTATCTATTGGGAACTCAGAATTTAGGAATTTGGTATCCTAAGTTTAGCTATTCATTTGAAATAATTGGATATTCAGATTCAGATTTTACAGGTTGAAGGGTTGATAGAAAAAGTACTTATGGAACATGTCAATTCATTGAAAATTCTTTAGTCTCTTATGTTGGAACTCGTTTAATATGAATTAGGATGTTAAGCCTAATTAAATGTCCC
>NW_021319083.1:3970890-3973896 GCF_001605985.2 Dendrobium catenatum | reverse complement strand
GGGGCTAAAGGAGAGTCACATTTGTAGTGCAATACTCAGAGGGTGCCTCCGGGGAGTGGACGTAGGTCGAGTATACCGAACCACTATAAATTTCTGTGTTTTTTTTTCTTGCTTCCGCATTTTAATTTCCGCATTTATTTTTCTCATTGTGTGATTTTGGTTTATGTGATTTTTGTTCTTTATGAAAAGAAATTTTTAAAATACCAATTCACCTCCCTCCTCTTGGTTAGCTTGGGACTAAGTTCATAGGGCTTAACATCCCTAACAAACTCTCAAAAATAGTAATACAAAATAACCTAGTAACATGGTAGGGCGACTAGAAGCTAGTCCTCAAAAAAGAAAGATACATATGAGAACATTAAGCATGAACTTTTTGCAAAAATAATGACCATAGCCAAAAGCAAACCCACTTGAAAAATAATAGTTTGCAGGACAAAAAACTAATGCACAAAATAATATATAAATATGAAAGATAAATATCTAAGTGAAAGGAAAAAATAACATTAAGAATTAGCATAAAAGGATATCTAAGCCAAACACCAATTGCACATGAGAAAAACTTGAAACCACACATTATCAGTACATATATTTAAAATTCTAAAGGGGATGTCCAGAATATAGTTACTGGAGAGCATAAGGGACATAATAAGCAATGGTATGGTATTGGACATGTCTTAGCAAGAACTGATGCAAAATAATAGGGAATAGAAAAGCAAATAAACATTTAACCAATTTGTGAATTTGAGAATGCTGCAAAAACCAGTCTATTACCGAGAGTCCACACATAAAGCCAAGCTAACACATTCCCACCAACCTAAGGAGCAACCAAATAAATGTTCTAGGTAATAGAGGAGATGATAACCCAAGCCAACCAAAGCCTGATATTAAAACTATAAATAAACAAAAAAAATGAATAACCCAGGGAAAATAATGCCTAATGATAGGGTAAATGATCAAAAGCATCACATCCAAAAAGATATTGAATGCTAATTGGATACCTTGAAAAGACTATAGGTGATAATCAACATCTAAAAGATAAATATCACACAAAAAATGCCTCATATCAAAATTATCAGGATACTGAATCTCAAGTTAATAAAAACAACACTTAAAAGGAAAAAAATCCAATAAACTAGAGATAATAACCCCAACAGCATCAAAACCATGCCAAATTAAGTGAACCAGCAAACAAGAGGTCAAGCTTAAAGCCAGCATAGTCACACTAAAATTGCAGCTCCATATGCAATCAACCATAGATCAATGATGGTATTATTTTGAAAATTAATTTGGCTCAAGACAAAAATAAAAAGAAAATCAAAACCATTAGAGAAACACATGATGCTCAAATCTTATCCATCTCCAATACAGGAAACACCCGTAAGATAAAGGAATAAAACCAGGAGGCACACAGCCACCCAAAAACCTATAGGAAGGGTGAAGGCAAGGAACCAAAAAACCAAAAATATATTAAAATTTAAGTCCTCATAATGATTAATACAACTGAATAACTTGATAGAGAAAGAATATAAATAATCCACAATAAAGAATCCCCATAAACACCCCACCAATAAATGGACACTTCCAAAAAAAAACAATAAAGATGCCCACCCAACTACTTAATCCTCTAAGTAATAGAGGAGGATCATATGAGATACATAGGGTCCAAAATTTAATATCCATAAGGTTGCAATCATAGCCAGCCATCATGAAATTCTTGGTCACCTGGGCCAAAAGCCCAAAAACACTAGCCAAAATAGCAACAATCATAAATATACACCAAAGCCAAAACCCAACCAACCACAAAAGATAAAAATCTAAAATTCAAACAGCATCATACCAACACTAAAGAGAAGAGCAAAAGAAAAGAACTTAATAAAATTGAATGTCAGGCAAACTAGATCGATCCAATCTAACCAACCCTCTTGGCACTTTAGGTAAAGATAACTCAATAAATTCATTGATCCCATTCAAATTACAACCAATTTTAGTAAGGAAATCAGCTACCACGTTGCTTTCCCTTAAGTTATGAGAAATGTTGAAGGTTATGCAAGAAAGCCAATACTTAATATCCCATAACATATAATAGGATTGAAAATAGAATCTCGCATAATATCATGCTGGATGATTTATTAACCATAAAACCCTAATTAGGGCATCCCTGTAAATTAAGATTAATTAAGCTAATCTTCCTGGATGATCTGTATTGTATAAGATGATACATTTTAATCAAGAAATCAACCACCAATCATAATTTAGAAAAGATTTTATAATTCAAAATTTGTTTATATCGTACAGGATGATCCTCATCGTCCTAGACGTTATATGAAAATTATGCCTAAATCAATCCTATTATTAAGAGAATAATTATGGTAAAATTGTTCAATCCGATCATACAGGATGATCGATAATGATCGTCATGGATGATACAGAACATCAATGAGATGATAAGATATTGTCATCTATTGTACCAGACAAAGACCATAGTTTTTAATAAATTATCTAGGATGATGAACCATTTTTGTACTAGACGACAAAGAATTGTATGGGACAATAAGGCATTATCGCGTATTATATAAGATGAAGTTTAATAGTTTTATACTAATCCTCTTAGATGATATTTTAATTGTTAAGGATGATCAGTCTATTTCTCTTGAACTAAACATACACAGTAATGCAATTCATACTGTCTGAATTGGTGTTTTTTGAACTAATCATACATGATGATCGTATGATCATACAGGATTGTTGCGGATCTATGGTTTATGATTTTGATGATAGCAAACATTCATTATTTCTATATGATTGCCTTATGTGCTAACGTTTCAGATCCACACGATCAGACTGCAATTTGGAACCAGCTAAAGATTGGGTAGACTAGGTTCGTGTCAGTTTGTAATCTTTTTTCTTTCTTGAGTATGTTGTATTTGGTGTGGCATCTGATGATTTGTAACTTGGAAGATTTTCTGTTATGCCCTAAAAGATTTATATTTTTGGTAACATCGTCCG
>NW_021319083.1:3945807-3970790 GCF_001605985.2 Dendrobium catenatum | reverse complement strand
CTCCAAGCCGTCGGATCACCCGCGGTATGAGATCAACGGCCCGGATCGTGCCGGACCGCGCGCGGAACCGCAGGGTTAATTCCCGCGGTCGGACGGAACCGCGGAACGACGCGGTTCTGACTTTTGATCACGGGATCAACGGTCCAGATCCCGTGATCCCAGATTTAGGGCGAACCCGAAGACCCAGTCGGTTTTTGGCTTCGTTCTCCCAAACCACACGATGGATTTCGATAAAATTTAAAACACATATAGCATGTATGAAGAGCATTCGCAGGGGGTACTTTTCGAGATCTAAAACACTATTTAGAAAGAGTTATATTATTCTAAGTGTTTCTAGCTTGGGTTGACGGTATACCTCAATCCACTCGGTGGATCCGGTCGATCTTGGTCTTGTTGGACTTGTGGGCTCTCCAGGAACAACTTCGCTCTTGAACCCGAACTCTGAAACGGCCTCGATCGACTGGAAATCTTCCCGGAGGTTATATGCTCTCGGTCTCGCCGGAATCCGGCCGCCGGCGGGTTGGGGAGGCCGGAGTCTGGTCGGGAAAGGTGGTGGGAGGTCGTGTAAGAGCTCTCCCAAAATCTCAGAGGCTAGGAAAGTCTCTCTGGAAAGCAAGAGCAAAAAGATCTTTAATTGGACTTGATTTCTCCTATTTAAATGCCCTAGACCTAAAGTAAACGGCCAAGATTAAATAAAGGGTTAATTAGGAGGGAAATAGGTCGGTTTAGGCCGTGGTTTCAATTTGAAATCAAGGGGAGGAGTTAATGGCATTGATTAGGCTCTTAATAAGGATTTAAATGGGTTTTAATGGGTCGATTTGACCCATTATGACTTGGATTGACCAAGTCATGTGCTGACTTGGTCAACTCAGTCAAATGGGTCTAATGGGTATGAGGTTTGAGCCAAGAAAAAGATTGGATATGATTTAGGCTCTAAAAGGGCTTAATGGGTCAAATTGGTCAACCCTGGTTGACTTGGTCAACCGGGTTGACTCAGGGTCCAAGCTCGGGCTCAACAGACTCGACTCGACCCACTGAACCCAATGGGGAGGGCCATAGGGTCTAGCTTGGTCAGTTTGACCCAGTCAACCTTTTGACCAAGGTTATCGGCAAAATCGAGGTCAACAACAGGCATCACAAAAGTTGCCCTTAGTGAAATATAAATTGTGTATGACTCTAACTACGTCTTTCTGGGTAATCTCTCTAAGGGTCCTCATGCTTGCATGACATAATCTCCCATGCCATAACAAGGATTCATCAATAGCGATTTTCAAACATAAAGAATTAGAGTATTCAATGCAACTTAAATCAAGCATATAAATATTATTAACTATTTTTCCTTTTAAACCAAATAATTATTCAAACTAATAATATATTTTGTGGGTAAAATTTTAAGGTTAAATCCTTTATAACTCATCTGACTAATGCTATGTAAACTATGTTTTAAACCATCTACAAGTAAAATATTCTCAATGATGAAATTCTTTGAGTTTCACTTAAGCTCACCACTTTCCTGATAGTGTTGTCTCCTAGTATGAACTACTTCAAATCTCTACTCATATGCTTTGCGCATCTATTGTCCAGGTATCACATGCTCTCACTAGTCCTTTTGTGAGAGCACGTCTACAAAATCAATCAAATATTAAATTTGGGAATCCAAGTGAGTTTGGGTTCCACCTTATGCTTTAGTGGCTGATTTGCATGTATGTTATACTCTAATGTAAGTGATTTCAACCTCCACATTAGATGTATCATAAAATGTATTGTGCAAGTGTGGACTTTGTGACCATGCATGCCACAAGAATGACAACTAATCCCAGGGAATAGTTTTACTAGTTTATGTTGGGGTCTTTGCCTCTTTCTAAGGGTATATAATGCATGCATATATGTGGGGATATACTATTGTATCAATTTAGGTGGTGATTTATTATGTTGAAGTGCATGTATTTTTTCTTTTAGGAATTGATTTCACTTTCAAGATATGCAATTTCCAATTTTAATGCATGTCATTATTATCTAATTAGATTGTAAATATTTCTAATTATTTATATGAATTTTCTATCTCAAGATGTATTGTGCAAAGGATTTCAAGGAAGAATATGCATTTATTAGGTCAATATGCTTCTTATTTAATACATCAAACTCATCAAGCAAAGACATGTGATTACTATCTAAAGTAGAATGTTTAATAATCAAGCTACCATGCTCTTTTTGTAAAGTATAAAAGTCAGCATTTAAGCTAGTATACATTATTTTGTTTTCTTTATGAATCACGAATTGACATGCCTCATCTTGATCTGTCTGATCAAAAATATTATTAGCCATATGACACAGATTAGTTACCACCTCCTCTTCCATATTCAAATGATTTCGAGGTAGAGTCAGCCCAAAAAGCTTTATGTGTCTGTTACTTAACCTCTTTGAATTTTTTCCTTCTCTTCACCCTTCTCCTTGATTGGCTGAGTTTTTAGGTTGGGGCATTCAATTTGCATGTTACTTGGTTTCTTGTATTCAAAATAAATTGTGTCAGTAGATTCTTTAAAATTTTTTACTATTCTTACATTTGCTCCATTACTGGTGATGTTTCTTCTTTCTTTTAAAGAAATTTTTGAACTAATGAGTCATCAGTGAAAATTCATCATCATCCTTCACTATAGAGCTTTCACTATCTGACTCACTAGCTTTAAAGGCCATAGTCTCTCTTTTTTTCCTATCACTTGCATCGATGGGTGGATCCCCCTTGATGTCAGGGTGGGAAAATGCCCACCCTAAAGAAAATAAATTATGTATTAGCGAGGAATTTTTTGAATTCCCCCCCCCCTCAAAAGAACCTTTTTACCCAAATATTATCATCTTAAGCATCGTTACCCATCCCACAAGTTTGAATCCCGCAAGTTCCCACTTTATAATTGCTTTTGTGATTAGTGCATTCAACATTAAAGATGTCACTTCCTCGCAGCCATCTTCTTCCCATCCTTATTTGATTAAAAAGGTCACTCGACGCTCGCAATTTGCACTTCGCCCTGCTGCCCTAGACTTCAACCATCAATCTAATTTGAATATAAGTATGTAATTTCAATACAAATTTTAAGATAAATATGTAATTGGAAGATAAATGATAAAAAAAATTTTTATAAATTTGATATCATTATGTTAGTTATTTTTTATTTAATTTTATTAATATTAATATTTGATGTTTTTATTTTATTATTATAATTTATTATTATTTTATTTTATTTTACTTTTGTTATTATTATTATTATTGTGGTTATCTAATTAATTAAAATTTTCACACCCTAAAAAAAGAAGTTGGATCCATCCTTGCCTATATCAAGCAGTCTTTAACTCATGTCTTGTTCATAAGCAATGAGTGAACCAAGCAAGTTATATCAATAGAATACACATTCAAATCTTTAGATTTAAAAATTACAGTGACCTTAGCATCATAAGCACTAGGTAGGCAACATAAAATTTTGTTAACCTTTTTTAGAAAAAGAAAGTTCTCTACCAAATGCTTGCATGGATGTCACTATCTGAGTGAATCTAGTGTACATTTAATATAAAGTCTCATTAGGTTTCAAGTGAAATAGTTCATAGTCATGCAGTAAAATATTTAACATGGACTATTTGACTTCACTAGTTCCCTCATATATGATGAACAATTTATCCCATATTTCCTTCCCCCATAATATATGTAGACACTCTTATATAATCTTTAAATTTTAATGCATAGAAAAAATAATTCAAATATTCTGCATTCAATTGAGAGAGTTATCTATCCTCATTAGTCCATTCAGTAAATGGGAAATCAATTTTTACTCCATTATATATACGTGATGGAAGCGAATAACAAATTTGATTCATATGCCAAATTCTAAAAACAATAAATTACTTAAATATAAACATGGGAATTTTACAAAAACTAAATAGAATATTTTCAAACCAAGGTGAATGGGTTATAGAATAACCCACCGTAGTATTTATATTACCAAAATGTGCCATAACATCCTTACTTGGGGATTTTGAAATTGTGAATTCCAATACTCACTCTAATACTACTTGAAAGTTTGGGAGGTTGTAAGGCCTCGTTGAACTATCTCTAGGAGCATCAAGAGGGGGCTAAATTGGTACTTTAAAACATGTTAACACAAAAACTTCTTTTTTTTGTTTTATGCAATATAACAACTTTTAAAAAAATTAGTTGAGTACCAAACACAAGAAAAAGTAATTTAAAACTTGATTTTCTTTTTCAAAAATTTGAAGAAAAAATAAATCTAATTATAACTTATAATGAAAAATTAAACTTGTGAAAGAAATTTATTGTGTAAAAATAAAAGAGCTAAAAATAAAAATAAGAAAGAGTATATAAAAATTTTTATAGTAGTTCAGTCAACCTTGACATATGTTCAATCCCTGGAGTATGTTGGTGGAATTTTGAAATCAGTTTTTGAAAAAGATTATTTTTCTTTGGAAATTTAAAATTGACTTTTAGGTTCGAATTTTGAGATTGAACAGCTCATTGGAAAAGTCATACCACTTTGAGAAGTGGAAATAAAATTTTAAATAGACTTTAATTCTAAAATTACAAATCATACTTTGAATATCTTAACCAGGTCCAAGATAGAACTGCATATGACCTCGAAAGGTCAAAAAGGAGTTCGATCTAATTTCCAAGTATGGTATTCTAAGTATATTATCATTGATTTCATACCCAAAGTCTTATGAACAAATGATATAACTCCCTTAAGGAAGGGGATCAGTTGCTTAATAATTATCCGGGCATGACGATAATGATCATTGTTGGTCAGATTTTTCCAAACAATACTTATTTGAGTTTTGAAAATTTCTCTCAGGAAATTTGAGACTAAGTCTAGATTTTAATTCTGAAATTAAACAAACCATTAGAGATGATATATCACCTTGAAAGGCAGAGATATAATCTCCTAATACGTTTAGATCCAGAATTATAAATTTTCTCTAGGCTATCGTAGTATGATTTAAGGGAGAACCACATATAACCCCAGGAGGATCAAGATGGGGTTCAATCTAAAATTGGACCATAATAATCAAGAGGATATGATTGTTAGTTTCATATTTAAATTGACATTAACGCATTATAAATCTCTTTAAAGAAAGAAAAAATTAACCATTTGCCATTATATGATTATGATGATAACGATCATTATGAGTTTGATTTCCCAAAAGAAATGTCAACTAAGTTTAAAAAATCAATTTTGAAAAACAGGTGTGTGTGGTTCTAAATCTCCTATGAGCGCAAGCCCTCGTAGTTAATTATATCGTAGGGAAGTGAAGCCTCCTACGAAAACTCTTGATTAAAATAGTGGTGATATTTGTTAACATATTTTCTAAGAGTGATACAAAAGGAAGTAAATTTTTGAATCTCAAAGGGGAATGGATCAAGGTTGAACACATATTAGTAGAGTTAAGGGAAGAAGAGTAGGGGACACTTTGAGATTTTAAAAACATATGGAATTGTCCCAACTTAATCTAAGTTTTGAGCTTTATATTTTGGATTGAAAGAAGATTTAGTTAAAGTTGAGTATTTTATTAGAAATTTGGGAATATATTCATGGAGGTTGGGGTCTTATGATCCAATATCTACCTAGAATCCTAAATCTAGATTTAAACACTGGACCACAGTAGTTCAAACCTAACTAATACAATGCAAAGTCTGGACTTATCCTGGCCTAGATTGGGGAGCCAGCTAACCACCTAGTTCATTTTAAATACATGAATCTGGTCATTTTATGAAAGAGTGGTAGGGACATTTTTATTAAAGTTTTAGAGAGTAGTGGCTGACATCTAGAGATGGTCCTAGGTGGCCCCTTTGACTTATGCTGGGTGAAAATACTAAAGCTAAACATAATTAAAATTTAGACACTTTTAAATATATTTCTAATGCAATGCATGCTGGTCTACATACCCAAATCATATATGCTTGAATTTTTTGAAAAAACATTTAAATATAGTTTTTTAGATGATTATGCTTCCCTAGGTTCGGAACCTCATCCTCATAGGTCGAATTATCTAAACTCTATTCGCAGGTGAGAAAGTGTCTTAAAATAAGGAAAGAAAGTCTAGTAATATGCAAGCAACCCCGGGGGTGATCCCCGGATAATTCCCTAGATTTACTATCTTTCTATGTTATTTAACTCCTAAAATTTAAAACTTTTGATTACGAGTAAAAAAAATTTTCACACCCTTACATGCCTCATGTATCTAGGCTATAACAAAAGGACCACATAAAAGCCAAAAAACTAAGAGAAGTAAGCAATACTATATGCAATCACATTAACACATCATATATAATCAAATTAATTAATAGTCCATAGGAAAATTTCCTTGCTTATTACCACCAAGGGTCTAAAAAAGGTAAAGTGGCTGAGCACCATTGACAACAACTCATATTCTAGTCCTAATAAAGACACATGTGACTTTGAGTGGGATACTCTTTATCTTAAATTCTTTAGTCTTCTCTCCTTCAGGCTCTTTGAATTCTTCGTAGTTAGCTACCCAAATAGAAAAGAGAGCTCTTCCTTTAAGGGGAAGGCCACCCTTTCCACTTCGGGTATGAAAAGTGATCCAAATTTGAACTTCCAAGTAGGAAAGGACTATCCCCCAAGGGGTATCTTTTCCTCTATGGAATCCAAACTTTGGATCAGTGTATCCCAACTCAAATGTGCACTTTCACAACTCAATACCTTTAAGCATATTACATTTGATATAAAATAAACAAAAAAAATTTTCTAGACTCTCCTATAAGGTTATCCTAAATATTTAAATATAAAAACATATTTCCAGCAGTTATATATGTGTGGAAAAGAAGAAAAACACATTGGTCATGCTCTTTTTATTTGAGGGATAAGCAACTGAAGCACCTGTATCAAGCATATTTATAATTGATTTTTATTTATCCCCTTTTATGCCCTGCATGAGTGTGTCCACCTATAGAAAAATTAGTGAGCATCTAGATCGTTCCTATCCTAAGGGTCATATAATCACCAAACACATCAATAATTTATAGAGCGCAGTAAAAGTAAGCAAATACACCAGATAGTTTCATCTACAGCATGCAATGAAATTTCAAAAAATTTGACACACAGCATAAAAGTAAACATCAACCTAGCCTAGTTCTAGAGTCGATGGTCCTAGCAAACCATTTAAAGTGTGTGTAGAAGGTTGTGTAGCCGGGTAGATCCTTGGTTGGGTAGTTAGTTGAAGTAGTCTAAGAATTTATTAATGTTTTATGTTAGAGTTTAAGTATTAATGTATAAAATATTAATTTAGATATCTTTTAATCATTAAATGACTGCTACCTTTATTTCACACCAAGACCGAGAAGTTTATTTCACCTTCCTTGGGGCTAAGCTAATAGTCTCGTAGGCCTGGGTTACCCAGTAGCAATCGGGTTGATTAAGTTGATTTAGTTGGTTAGAATATTTTTATTATTCAAATAAAAGATATCTATAATTTTAATGAATTATTGAATTTTTATGAATTATTGGAATTATCTTAATGTGTTAATTAAGGGGTTAAAAGGTGACTTTTAAAATTAAAGTTAATTTTTAAAGTTTCTAATTTTTAATAAATGTTAGGACTTATGACAAGTAGTTGGACTATTATTACGTTTGATTTGGAGTCTTCTACAAAAAGTTATGAATTTTTGAAGTTTTGAGTTCATTTTGACCTATGTTTGACCAAACTGTTGACTTTTTTTACTTTGATTAGATTTTGAAGGTTTGACATTTTTGTAAAATATTAGATTTTATTTTGAGTCATATGTCTTTAAGTTTGATTGATTTGGAATTTAATAGATTTAGTTATGATTTTACAAAATTTTGGTATTTATTAAAATTTTTAATTATTTTAATTAAAAGGCCTTTTAATGATTTGAGCCCCAAATGAATCTAAACTCCTTGAAATCATGTCAAAAGATCAGAGATGATCTAAGGAGGGATCAGTAAGTGTTTAGAAAATTTTTTGGATTTTTAATTAATTAAATTGATTAAATATTCTTTAAATTACTATCAAAATAAAATAAATTTGATTTTCTCTCATTAAGGGATTAATTGTGAAAAGTTATACGTATTATGTGTAATTTTTATATTTCATTTTGATTTATTAGAATTTTTAGAAGTTTAGGAGATTAATTGGTCTTAAACTTAAGTAACTTAATTAAGAGGACTAATGACTTCTAAAGTTAGTTGAATAATTTATATGAAAGGGTGATATCACTCTATTTATTTTTTCAAAATCTCAAGTAAGTGGGACATGTATATTAATTATTATAATTTTTTAAGTTCTCTACATAAATCCTTAATTATTGTCCATAATAGTGTCACTAAGCTATATAGGATCAAATTGATGTTTCTAACTTAAGGAGATTATAGGCTAAGTGATGTGTGTATCCTATGCATGCAAGAGACTAAACCTAATTATAAATAAATAATAAGATGATTAATGAATAATTATAATAATTATTCACTAACCATCCCCATTAATTCCATTCATTCAAGCATAACCTATGCTTAAAATTTCATGAGATCTCTCAATTTAAAGTTTAAATAGATTATTAAAATATCTATATATTTCCAAACCCATATATATTAAAAAAATTATTTAAAAATAAAAAATTTAACTTAAGAGATCCTCTGATTTCTTTTTTAATGATTGGAAAATAATTTTAATTTTAAAATGTAATTGTGAGAATTTTATTTAAATGCTTCGATTCTCACATGATTTTCTTTATTTATATTTGAATGTTTTCTTTCAATTAAATTCGTATAGTTAGACATTATACCACCCCAAAGGGTAAACTAATGTCCTTCTATCAATTTGAAAGAGAGAAAACTATAATTTATTTCTCTAATCAAAAATAGTATAAGGAAGATACAAATCATCCTAACAGATAATTAATATCTTCTCCTATCATTCTAATTAGAAAAATAAATTATATGTTTACCTCCATAATCAAATACAGGAGATATTGGATTCATTGTAACAACAAATCCAATATCTATATATTATTGATTATGGAGCTAAATTGTGAATAGAGATAAAGTAAATAGTCTAAATTCATAGATCTTTCCCCTACCTTAGAAAGGAAACTAAGATAGGGTTTAGATTATTTTGGGATCTAGACTCCCTATAGGGGCAAGCCCCTATAGTTATGCTTAAAATCTAATTAATATTATCCTTAAGCCTTTAAAAAATTCTAATATTTAGACAACTCTAACAAACAACCCAATTTAGGATGTACCCCAGCCACACGACCTTCTACACATACTTTAGATGGTTTCCTAGGACAATCGACTTTAAATTTAGGTTAGGCTGGGGTTTACTTTCTATTGTGTGCCAGATTTTTTGAGATGTTATTGCATGTTGTGATTGAAACTACCTAGTGTATTTTCTTACTTTTGTTGCACTCTATATATAATTGATGTGTTTGACGATCAGATTACCCTTAGGATAGGAATGATCTTGATGTTGACCAAGTTTTTTGCAGGTGGCCACACTCATGCTGGGAAATAAAGGGAGAAAAATAAATAATAAAATATAACAGCAATAGGTGTTTTAGCTTCTTATCCCCCAAATAAAAAGAGTATGGCCAGTGCATTTCTTTTCTACATATAAATACAACTACTTGGGAATATTTTCTAATATTTAAATGCTTAGGATAACCTTATAGGAGAGTTTAGAATTTTTATTTTCATGCATGTGTAATTCATTTGAGTATCGCGCTATGAAAGTTGAACTTTGAGTTTGGGATACATAGGTCGAAAGCTTGGATTCCACAAAGGGAAAGATACCCCTTTGGGGGATAGTCCTTTCCTATTTGGAAGTCCAAATTTAGACCACCTCTCTTGCCCAAAGAGGAAATAGTAACCTTCCCCTCGAGGGAAGAGTTCTCTTTTCCATTTAAGTAGCCAGCTATGAAGAATCTAAGGAGCATGAAGGACAAAAATAGAAGAATCGAAGATAAAGAGTATCCCACTCAAAGTCACTTGCATTTTCACCCTGTATAAGAAAAACGGACCACTTAGGACAATATTTAGATGTCAGCCCTAACTCTACAAAACATTAATAAAAACATCCCATACCATTCTTTCATATAATTACCAAACTTATGTATTTAAAATTGATTAAGAAGTTAGCTGGCTCCCTAATCCAGGCCGGGGTAAGACTAGGTTCGCATTGCATTAGTTAGGTTCGGGTCACTACTATGTGGTACCTATTTTACTTTAGGATCTAGGGCAGATCTTACATCATAAGACACAACATCTAGAAATATAATCCCAATTTTCTAATAAAATGTTCAACTCAAACTAAAACCTCTCTCAATCCAAGATTTAAAGCCCAATAATTAAATTTGGTTAGGGCGCTTCTGGATGTTTCCAGAATCTCAAAGTGTCCCTACTTTTTTTTCCTTGAAATAACTGCTCAATCTTGATGCATTCCCATTTAAAATTCTAAAATTCAACTTCTTTGGTATCATTTATATAAAATCTTTTAACAAAAACTTGCCATTATTTTAATCAAGAGTTTTTATAGGAAACTTTATCTTCCTACAATGTAATTAACAATGAGAGCTTACGCTAGTAGGATATTTAGAACCGCACACACCTGACTTTCAAAAATTAATTTTTCAAAACTCAAAATTGATCTTCTTTTGGAAAATCAAACTGATAATGATCATTATTGTCAAGCCGCGTCAATTGATAATAGGTGATATCTTCCCTCTTCTGAGAGATATATCTTATTTATCATGATATTAAATATGAAATTAAGGATCCTACATCTAGATAATAGTGGTTAAATATTGATAGAACCACATCTCGACTCTTCGGGATCATTTAAGATTCTTATCTAAATTTGACTACTATAATCGAGATGATAGCCTTCAGTTTCATAATTTGAGCAAGTTAGCAAATCATATTCTTTGCCTTAAAAGGAAATATATTATTTATAATGAGATGTCCGATCTTTGAAACTAAATATTCAAACTCAAATTTCTCAAATAAGATTAGAAATTTGAGTTGCACCACCGACAAAAAAAAGTCACGCTCGATTAGACTAAATCTCTCTCTCCATCTTTAATAATTGTGAAATTTTATTTCATCGATAGTCCTAACTACCTTTTCTTCCATTGGTCCCTCTGCCCATTTCTTCCTTGGGTGAGTGTGGCCAAGATAAAAAAGAAAACACATGTCACAAAAGAGAGGTAAAACCTCTACAAAACTTTTTTGATTTTGACCCTCTACCCTGAGGTTAATTAGCAGGGCGATATTGTCAAATCAGCCTTTAAGATATCCTTCTCAATTTTATGAATTTATGCAATAGGATTTGTCAAATCTCAACTTGAAATCCACATCACTATATGCTATCCCACAAATACCTTTTTGTGGGCTAGTGTATATTGGAAAGATTTCATTTCTCCTTGAATCATAGCAAATCTTTGTATTTTATTGTTATATATCAAGTTGTAATTCTCACAACTCGGCATATTGATATAGCATCAAGATTCTAGTATGATTTTCAATTCTTTAAAAGAAGATTTCTTTCAAAAATATCTAATTCCAATCTTCTTCTTCAATTCCAGAAACTCAAATTAAGCACCAATAGCTGTCAAGTTCATTTTCTCCTTTGATTGAGAGATATCTTCTGAAGTGATTCATCTGGGAAGTAATGTATTATTTGGGATGGGTTTCAGTACACTTGAGCTGTCGATGGAAAACTATAAGATAATTAATCTAGATGCTAGTAAGGAAGTCCCCCCTGCAGTGGAGCTAATTGTGGGGATGGGACCTATTCTGCCTGTGATTAATAATGAAGAAAAATAACTTGAGGTGACTTTTGAGCCTCCTATTACTATGCAATCTATTTTTGAGGAGGGATCATGCTCTGGATTAACTTTCACTACTAAGAATCAGAGGAAGAATTACTTAAGGAGGGTGAGGAAGAAAATATCTAAGGCAAGAAAGGTTATGTTAGTTAAGGCTCTAGGTCAGGTAGAGTCTGAGGCTGTTAAGGAGCTACCTATTCCTTCTTCTTCTCCCCTTCTTAAAGGCCGCTGCTCAAGGGGAGGAGAGGGTGGCTAGGAAAGCCCATTCCACGTAATGCCCTATTAACTACTCGACTAAAAGCTGTTGAGTCTAGTAAATAGGTTGTCAGACCTAAGTTAATGTCCCAAGGCTACCAAGAGGGGGAGAATTGGTAGTTTAAAAATTTAAACCCTCTTTGAAAAAGTGTTGAACCGAAATGAAAAAAAATTAAAGGCCGCTGCTCAAGGGGAGGAGAGGGTGGCTAGGAAAGCCCATTCCACGTAATGCCCTATTAACTACTCGACTAAAAGCTGTTGAGTCTAGTAAATAGGTTGTCAGACCTAAGTTAATGTCCCAAGGCTACCAAGAGGGGGAGAATTGGTAGTTTAAAAATTTAAACCCTCTTTGAAAAAGTGTTGAACCGAAATGAAAAAAAAAAAATTATTAAGTTTTTATAGAAAACGTTTTTCAACCACAGAGTTTTTTAAACCAAAAATAAAATGCGGAAAAATAAAAAAATCATTAACGGACGATTGCTCTCTGTAAGATTTTCATCCAAACAAAATAAATTATCGTACATGTACGATTTGCTTCTCGTAAGATTTTCATCCAGACGAAATTAAATATCATCTAGGATGATCTGGTTTCTGTAAGATTTTTGTCCATACAAAATTAAATTATCGTACATGACGATTGTTCGCTGGAAAGGCTTTTGCAAGAGTTTAGAAACCATTTATGTAGGAAAGCTTTAGCAGCACTTTTATTTTGCCAAAAAGCTCTTTGAAACTTCCTTCTTGCCGTTCTTTACAATTGGTTTTATCCTCTACCTTCTCCTTTGCTAGAAGTGGCTTTGAGTTTTGGTCGGACTCAGCTTCAGAATCATCTGAGACTGAAATAAGAAGAAGAAGTCACCAACTTTTCTTGAGGAGACAATGTTGATCGAATCAGATCAAGAAGAGGTTTGCTCTCACACAAGACCTCGTGAGAAAACATTATGGTACCTGGATAGCGGATGTTTAAAGCATATGACTTGGAGATACTGCCCCAATTCATAACGCTGGAAGCCAGGAGTGGAGGCAAGGTTACACTTGGAGATAATACCACAAAGAAAGTGTTTGATCAGGTATGACTGTGAAATTTGAAAAACTTTTTCATAGACAAATGTGTTATTGGTTGAAAGCTTAAAGCGTAATTTGTTAAGTATTAGTCAACTATGTGATAAGGGCTATAATGTAAAATTTTTACCTACTAGCTGCCATATTAAGCCTAAATGGGAAAAATATTTTAAATGAAAAAAGGGAAAAACAATATTACATAACTAAATTTTAAATTGTATTCAATCTCCTACTGCTTTTTGTTTGAAAACTGTTTCTGATGAATCATGGCTTTGGCATAGGAGACTTTGTCATCTAGTATGAAAAAACCTTAGGAGAATTCCAGAGAACTTAGTGAGAGGTTATACCAAAACTAGACTTTACTAAGGACCACCTTTGTGATGCATGTCAATTAGGAAAACAAGTGAAGTCCTCTTTTAAGTCCAATAAGGATCTTAGGACCAGAAATCATTGGATTTAAGGATCTTTTGGACCAGTAGGAACTGTAAGTCTAGGAGGGAAGGTATACAGATTTGTTATAGGTGGATGATTTCTCAAGATTCACTTGGGTTAGATTTCTTTTTCATAAGGAGTGAATCGTTTGGGGAATTCAGAAATTTTTCAACTTGAATTCAAAGAAAACTAGGGAGTAAAATAATTTCTATACAAAGTGATCATGGAGGAGAATTTAAAAATGAAAGATTTAAAAAGTTTTATAAAGAAAAAAGAATTGATCACAATTTTTCTGCACCTAGAACCCCTCAACAAAATGGGATAGTTGAGAGGAAAAACATAACATTAATAGAAGCCGCCCGAGCAATGTTGGCAGAATACTCAGTTCCTAAATATTTTTGGGCTGAGGCGGTTAGCACTGCATGCTATTTTCTAAATAGGGTGATGTGAGATCAATTTAAATAAAACACCCTATGAGTTGCTTAAAAGGTAGAACACCTAATTTATCTCATTTGCATATTTTTGTTGCAAGGTGCTTCATTCATAATTAATGAAAATCTGTCTTAGGAATAATTTGATCCAAAATCAGATAAAGGAATTTTTGTTGGATATTCAAGTGTTGGAAAATCTTATAGGGTATTCAACAAAAGAACTTTGGTCATTGAAGAAACCACACATATTGTATTTGATGAATCTCGAAATTTGAAGAGAAAATGTTGTTGAAGATGAGATTTGAGAAAACTCCCAAAAGATTGAGATAAGAATAATTTGGAAGAAAATGTGGAAGAGAATTGGAAACAGAAGACCCTTTGCCTAGAGATTTGAGATTTTCTAAAAACCACCCAAGGAATTAATTATTAGGTGAACTAGTTGAGGTGTGTTAAGAACAAGGCGTGGATAAAACAAGGGAAGTCAATCATTCATCCTTTATTTAAAACTTAAACCCATCAAATATTGATCAAGCACTTTCTGATGAATTTTGGATATTGGGCCATGCAAGAAGAGTTGATAATTCATTTGTAAGAAATAAAGTTTGGAATTAACTTCAAGTCCAAAAGATCAAAGTGTTGTTGGAACCAAGTGGGTGTTCAAAAATAAAATGAATGACTCTGGAGTAGTCTTAGAAATAATCTAGATTAGTTGCTAAGGGGTATAATCAAATTGAAGGATATGATTTTGAGGAGACTTTTGCCCCTGTAGCTAGACTTGAAGCATTAGGGTTTTACTTGGCTTTGCCTGTTTTAAAGGTTTTAAATTGTTTCAAATGGATGTTAAAAGTGCCTTTTTAAATGGGGTAATTGAAGAAGATGTTTTTGTAGAACAACCTCCAGGTTTTTGAAATTTTAAATACCTAAATCATATTTTCAAGTTAAAAAAGGCATTACTGGATTGAAACAGAGACAATAGGGCTTGGAAAGAGAGGTTGAGCACCTCCTACTTGAAAGATCTTTGAAAAAGTAAGTGTGGATACAACTCTCTTTTTAAAGAAAATTTGGTAAAGGATATTACTCATTGTTCAAAATTATGTGGATGATATGCATTTTTGGATCTTCAATAAAAATCTTGTGATGATTCTTTACACCTATTTGAGTTGAATTTGAAATGAGTGCTAATTGGGAGATTTAATATTACTTTACTAGGTGTTTAGCATATAGCAACAGTGAGGAAGGTATATTTCATTATTTCAAACAAAATGTTAAGGACATCCTCAAAAATATGAAATGTACAATGCTAAACTTATTAGTACACAATGAGTTCCTGATGTCAGTTTGGATAAGGACGATTAAGGGAAAATCTGTTGATCAAAAGAATTTAGAGGATTTATGGATCCTTTACTATTACTTTGACATTTCTATTGGACTAGTTCGACCAACTCCAGAATTTATGTTCAGTTTTGCATTATGTGCTATGATTTCAATCAGATCAAAATAGATTACTAACTTATTTGACGAGCAGATGATAAAGATATAGATACTTATAGGAAACTCAAAAACTTTAGAGATTTGTCTATCCTACAAAGTTTATCTCTTCATTGAAATTTATTGTGTTATTCAGATTTCTGACTTTGCAGGCTGTAGAGTGGATACGGAAAAAGCACCTGGTATTGGGATCCTGGAACATGTTTCAACTTACTTGGAAATTCATTAGTTTCTTAGGTCGAGTAGAAAATAAAATCAGTAAGCATCCATATCTACTACAGAAGCAAATACATTGCATAACAAGTTGTGTGCACAAGTTATCATTTGGTTAAAACATAACAGTTGATTGATTCTAGGAGTTTAACTAATGTGCACTATTCCTAATTATGAAACTAAAAATACTAAGTGATATTTGCATTTCCAAAAATCCTATTTCAACATTCTAAGAAACCAAAACACATTGACATTAAAAGAGAAATCATTCCATCATAAAGGGATCATGTATCCAAAGGAGAGAAAATTGAACTTACGCATGTTTTCTAAATTCTGAAAAATCATCTTGCCAGACATTTTCAAAAACCTTTTAGCCTTTTGATACTGTCAGTACATAAAAGTAACAAGGGCTTGGTGTAAGTTGATTTGAATGCTTAATTTAAAAATGTTTTTGCAACATGATATTTATGTTTATATGATTTTTGGTTTTGTGATTTTTTGTGTTTTGAGTGTTTTATTCTTAGATAGTCTTGTGCATTTATAATATTAGTATCGTCTATCTTCTGCTCTGATTGATTTCCTTAATAACTAATAATAAACAATCACTACCAAAATGAACTAGATAAAATCCTGATCCCGGACGGCTAAAATCAAGTTCTCGTCTCACCGTTGGACAGTGTGAGTTAAAGTATCTCACTAATAGACATCAGAACTCTCTAACCGTGACTAGATCCAGTTATTAATGTAGTGACGTCATGCTACGCGAATCTGATAATAGCACTACAGAATCCAGGATCAAAATTTATATTTTTACATCCTCTAATCAAAACACGTCGGAGACAGATTGAACTTTCCGCCAAAGCAAGGTTGATATAGCGATAGGCATGATATTTATAGAACCTAGCACCTCGAAGTGTATCTCCAGTACACAGTACACTCAAGAAACTTTGGAATATGTGCACCAGAAAACGCAACTACTAAACCACTGTATGATCATACCGCGATCGGGCGGTCTCAATTGCAACTGAAATCCTGGACATGGATGTATACAAAATGAAACAAATAATGTTCAATCGTCTGATACAAATATGTTTGTAACTAGTAACGATCAGTTTAAGTCATAGTAAAGTTCTGTATGAAAGGATGTAATTCAGTAAAAAATGTATGGTATTTCGATTACAGAAAAATCAAGCCTGTTAACCTATAATACACATTCGACTGCTCCTGTCTAGAATCTCGTTAAGTACGAAATTGTTTCGTCCAGAACGAAGGAACCCGGTAGTAGACAAGCTTCTTCGTCCAGGATGAAACTTATTGATATGCTCCAGATAAGAATCATTAAATGAGGTTCTCATATTACAATCATCATTAGAGATAACGCTGTTGCGATATAACATAGCTACAGCAAAGGCTCTACGGATCTCCCAAACACTAATACTTATGTGAATGCGCGCTAGAGTTCAAACATATCCGTAAAAAATCGAACAATAATGTGACGTCATCCGCCCTACTAAAGTCAGAGTCGACAAGAGATACAGTGGATCGAGAGCAGAAGGAAAAAACACTACAAATAGGGCTGATGTGCTTCTGAAACACGGTTCCTTTCAAAAAGTCGAACATGAGAATCCTTTCTCTATGCATCTAGGGCTTCTGCAAATCAGCCGCAGATTAAGACACATCACATCTCACTGGCATATACTGATTCAAAGCTAGAGATAAAACTGATAGGCAGAAAAAGTTTAAGAGCCTCTCTTTGAGCTTGACCGCACATCACAGCTTATGGTGAAAATTCCATATATCTCTAGTACTCCATAGCGAGGTCCACTCTATCCAACAGATACCCCACCACGTGCCTTTTCTCCCCTTATGGCCAAATAAATTGAAAGTTACAGACACATTCCCGATCCGACTCTTGCTAGTGTACTTAATTATAGTTAATAACAAAAGTTTGTGATACGCAACGTAACCTCCGGAACTACATATGATATGTCTTATAATCTTTCAACAAGTCTAACGAGACTGCAAAGATATATGGTAGTGAAGCCAACATCATAATGATAGGAGACTCGGATAACACACCTCTGCGAAGTAGTTGATGAAGTGCTCAGTCGAGATTAGTGGTGATTAGCAGTATAATTGATCTTTAGTAGTTGGTATAAGAAACCGTGGACTTGCGTAGTGGAATTTCCATTTACATATAGAACCAAAACAAAATTAACTCCAGCCAGTCAGATAATAATATACATATATATATATATACATATATATTTTATACACAAACTGGTGATAGGAATCACAACATACTTCCAACTCCATTTCTAGTATAGTACAATTTTGAATATACAGCAAGTAAAATTACACACAGTATTAGAATAGAAAGCACACAACTAATCTAATAGGACCATAAACGGTTTCCATAGAGACTTGCGCAATGAAAAATATGCGCATCATCTGCTGATCAGAATACAGGTAATCAAATAAGGGAAATACAATATCTCTATAGGTGCATGAGTTCAGATCACTTGAATAGCAATCCCTCATTATTTTCGGACACATTAGAAAACTCATACAAACTACTAAATGCTCACTCAACTATATGATGACAGAAATTATGAGAAGAGATCACGAGAATGCCTAACATCCCTAACAATCAAATATGATCATATCATAATGTTTAGGCAGACAATCATCAAGGTAGCAAAAAGAGCAAAAAACTGACAATACCCGGGCCATTGATAAAACGTCTTCTGCTAAGAAGACATAGAACGTAAGAACCTAAACGTGCAGTGAGCAAAACTGAATCTGTATGCAGACCATCAAGTCTCTACAAATGGAGAATAGTCGGATCTCATGGCTACACGTTCATAGAACTCTCGAAGGAAAGTATTTATCAGACTCTGACGTAACTCCCAACCATTGCTACTGACACGAACATTCGATCTGGCCTTTCAACGTCGATTGTGTAGACGATCGCACTGTATCAAACGTACAGCAAACCTGCAGGTACATAGAACAAATGGTAGAGTTATCACATGAAAATGATAGTTCAGATGATATTCAGATAACCATTCTCGTATTAATGTCTGAATGTGACATACCCCTTCAGAAAACTTATATTGTGTGGTGACTATATCTCATACTCCTCACCGTTTCACAGATGCATCAATAGAGACTATTGGGTGATGATTTATCTACATGATGACTATGTAATTGAACGTAGGTTGCTGGTGATTATCCTGCGTAGTTGCCCCTCCCATAGCCTGCCATCTCCAGTCGTATTTCTATTGTAAATGCAAAAATTTAGATCACAACAATTAGAAATTGATTAAAAGACATCACTGTCACCTCTGTAAATAACGCTTTAGCCTGATTATAAATGACTTTCATACCTATAATACGTGCTTAGATCTGTGACGATTTTAAAGGTTGTGAATAGTTCTAAATTATTGAACAAGCTGTGTATTTAACGTGTTCTATGTAGTAATTCATGATATCTTTGTATTACAATCCTATCATGATGTGGTGCTTAGAAATTTTAAAATCTGATGAATCTGGAGACCCTCTAATGCCCTTCATTACAGTGAGAGCAACTCAAATTACTTTATAAATTTAAAATTTGTTTTAATGAACCTTGTTAATAATTAGTAGTTTATTTCATACTCCTCTATGCTCGAGTATATCATGTATTTAGGCCACCATTAAAAAAGTATACCATATAGGTCAATGGGAATAGGATGAACGTCTAATATGCAATATATAGAAAGGTGACTTCATAGACTATAGTTTTATATCTCTGGTTGTCTCAAGTGATATTTAAGTGCAATCTAAAGAACCACATTTTAAAAATATTATACACGATCTATTATGCTCTCTGGACAAAGAAAATTATCAAAGGTTATACCTAGAAATTTTACTCTGGTGAAAAAATTGTACAGAAGAGTACAAACCACAATATAGAAAGAGGCAATGCGCAAAGTGTTGGCAAATTGAAAAAGGGCACAAAATATGAACCTCGTAATAAGTAGAAACCCCAGATAGAACACCCACACTACCAATGATGTGCCAGAGAAATTTGTAAGAAAAGATGACTAGCAGAAGCAGACCCTGCCATATGTGGTATGATTCATCACATTCTATAGTGTCTCGCGCATTCTTAATCTACAAGTCTCTTACTATGGATCTAGAAACTATAGTATCATCGTCGAATCCTCTAATTTAAGTGTTCTATAACAGACGATATGAAAATATAGAGAATTTAATAGCCATCTAATTAATCTACGTTCATCCTGTCTAATGATATATCCCTAAAATACTCTCTCAAATGTCATGAAACTAATTCAATAATCCAATTGATGAATTCTCCGTATACTCACTACATCGCTTATATCACTCTTAAATCTAATGAATTTCTATGATATTACCTTAAATGTTAGTCCTATTTCCAGATCGACACAGATCACTATCTCAATATCACTCATTTAGCATCTAAATTCTCAAAAACGCGCTCATTACAATGAATAATCAACGATACAGCTGTATCACTACATAACATATCTCTTACTTTTGTGTTGTAAATAGAGCAGGAGAGACGAAAAATCTATTTTGTGCTGACGTTCTCTGATTATTTTGATTTTGTGTCATTTGGCTTATCGAATTATTGTCTTATGATCTTTATTCCTGATATTTTTAGTTCAATGCAAAATATTGAAACCAGGAGACCACAAAAGAAATAAACTAAGGTCTTATAGAATATCAAAATGCCTCCTTAATTCTCTCCCAATCTGTACACAATCTCAGGAGTCTTAGGAAGTCTATTTTTTAGCAAATTTCGAGATCTCAATCAATATTCCAAATCACATCCTATGTTGCCAATCATACAAAAAAAGGGGGCAGATTATTTAAGATAGTTGCTATTACATGCTTTCATAATTTGTTGCAACCTTGTATACTAGCTTTCTGTAAATATATGATGTCCATAATCATTAATTGTCAAATGTATTATCTCCTAACAATTTAGAAAGATAATCTATATCTGCTTCTCTGATGCCTGACTAACTATTGTATGGTTATTATAACAAGCTCTCAAATACAACGATAGTCTGTCACACCATAAATCATTATAACAATTAGAACTAAAATTTATTATGAAGTTTATTGAAGCTTTCAAAATTAATCATTTAAATTGAGATGGGAGTGATGTAATTGAAGTTGAATAATAAAACTATACCACACAACTACCAACCATACAGAGGAGATAACATAATAAGCACAAATATATACTGATCGTACGGGGACGAATCAGTTCGTACCCGGTTATCGATCACCAGACAGTCTTAGTTCTCCTATTTAAGATCACATGGAATGAATAGGGAAACTGGCTTGAAAAATTTCTAAAATCCTATTCATCCGGGATGAAATTTTAAAAATACCCGCTCACGGACGATTGCTAATACCCATGCGGATATAAGACTATCACATTCCAGAAAAGAATAACTAATAGTCGTACATGACCGCATTTGTTCTACTGTAACCATTTTCGATCATGACGAAATCTTAAAATATCTGATCCAGCCGATACTGGGTCTCTGTAAGATTTATCGTCCACAGACAAAGACTTCTCAAATATCGTACATCGATTTGCTGGCTCTGTAAGATTCATCCAGCATGAAAATAAAATTTCGTACGGACGATTTGAGGTCTCTATATAGACATTTTGGTATCCAGGACCATACCAGCCACCTTTTTGATCCAGATGGAATACGAACCCCGAGCGTTAAGTGACAGAATTTTTCTGTAGTTTTTGGAACTCTTACATACCTTCGTAATTAAACGGTATCGTAACCGGCGTACGAACTTGGGGTTCGATTACGCGAACGATCAGCTTGTTACGGATAATAGTGTAATATTAGTTTCACATTATACAAACAGGTCGTTTCAAGGCTTTTAAAGAAATATCGTCATGAGGAACGAGTCACTAACGATCACCCGATATATCGGCAACGATCCACCTGCGTATAAAATTAAAAACGTATACTAGTGGTCTTTGGGCAGTTTTTACTTGTTCTTATTCGTATAATGATTCTCCACGGAAATTAGACTGACCACCCAAATGATATTTTGTCCACATTGAGGGCTTACGTGATACACTCAATACGGAGAGACACAGACAAGCTCCAAGAAGAGAGCCTGGGTAAAGCCAGAGAGCTACATATGGAAAGGAGGTCCAACTCCCCATGAGTGAGACACTGTGAAGGACTTCATCCTCGAGAGGGTATAAGAAAGCGCTAAAAAATATATCTACTTTGATGGACCTAATGTGAGGACTCTAATCTTCAACTCACTTTTCATTCCTTCCCTTCTTAGATGTACTTATGGAGAAGACTCTATAGTGCAAGGAGGATACGCGTTGTCTCGCTGCCGACACTTGGAAGAAGTGTGGAACAGGTCGAAGTGATCGCTTGCTTTTACATTCTATGGAACGAGTATAAACAGTCGAAGGTTCTTCTCGCCCTACAACTAGAGAGATGGTTGAACAGGTATCGCAAAGGTTCTCTGCCCACAACTAGGACGATGGTGAGAAGAAGGACGTATGGTTTCTCTGCCCAAATCCAGCTGCAAGAATTTATGTACACAAGGTATCGACAAGGTCGTCTGGCTCCTCCCTGGGTAGTGGTAGAAGAAACATATCGTTAGTTTTTGTAAAAGGCTTTCTCCGCCTTGTCTTGTGGGTAGCACAAAAATTGAGAGTTCACAGTTACCGTGTATGAGATATGCAAAGTATCCCAGAAGGTGCCTCTAGGCCGAGTGAGGCATGTACGTCTGGTTTTATGACCTGAACCACTAAAGAAATTTCGTGGTGTCATTCTGACCTTATGTTTGTTATTTTTCCATGAGGTTTTATGGGTTTTGGAGTTAACTATGAGAACACTCTGTTAGGTATGGAAAAGAGAGACGTTCTCTATGAAAAACATGTAAATAAGATTATATTTTTTTTCAATTTCGGTTCAATACATATATATTCAAAAGAGAGGAGTTATAAATTTTTAAAAGCTACCAATTCCCCCTCTTTGGTAGCCTTGGGACATTAACTTAGGTCTGACAACCTATTTACGACTCAACAGCTTTTAGTCGAGTAGTTAATAGGGCTTACGTGGAATGGGTCTTTCCTAGCCACCCTCTTCCTCCCCTTGAAGCAACGGCCTTAAGAAAGGGGAGAAGAAGAAGGAATTAGGTAGCTTCCTTAACAGCCTGAGGGACTCTTACCTGAACTAGAGCCTTAACAACATTAACCTTTCTGCCTGAGATATTTTTTCCTCACCCTCCTTAAAGTAATTCTCCTCTAATTCTTAGTAGTGAAAGTTAATCCAGGCATGATCCCTCCTCAAAAATAGATTGCATAGTAATAGGAAGGCTCAAAAGTCACGCTCAAGTTATTTTTCTTCATTATTAATCACAGCAGAATAGGTCCCATCCCCACAATTAGCTCCACTGCAGGGGCGGAACTTCTTACTACTTCTAGATTATTATGTTATAGTTTTCCATCGATAGGCTCAGTTACTGTAAACCCATCCCAAAAAATAAACATACTTTCCACAGTATGAAATCACTTCAGAAGATATCTCTCAATCAAAGTAGAAAATGAACTTGACAGGCTATTGGTGCTTAATTTTGAGTTTCTGAAATTGAAGAAGAAAGGATTGGAATTAGTATATTTCTGAAAGAAATCTTTCTTTAAAGAATTGAAAATTCATACTAGAATCTTGATGCTATATCAATATGCCGAGTTGTTGAGACATTAACATATTGATATATAACAATAAAATACAATAGATTTGCTTATGATTCAAGGAGAAATTGAAATCTTTCCAATATTACACTAGCCCACAAAAAAGTATTTGTGGGATAGCATATTAGTGATGTGGATTTTCAAGTTGATTATTGACAAATCCTATGCATAAATTCATAAAATTGGAGGAAGGATATCTTAAAGGCTGACTTTTGACAATATCCCCTGCCTAATTATATCCTCAGGGTAGAGGGTCAAAAATCAAAAAAGTTTTTGTAGAGGTTACCTCTCTTTTGTGACATGTGTTTTCTTTTTTTATCTTGGCCACAACTCACCCAAGAGAGAAATCGGGCAAGGAGGGACCAATGAAGAAAAGGTAGTTAGACTATCGATGAAATAAAATTTCACAATTATTAAGATGGAGAGAGAGATTTAGCTAATCGAGCGTGACTTTTTTTTTGTCGTGGTGCAACTCAAATTTCTAATCTTATTTGAGAAATTTGAGTTTGAATATTTAGTCAAAGATCGAGACATTCTAGAATTATAAAATAATATATTTCCTTTTAAGGCAAAGAATATGATTGCTAAACTTTGCTCATATATTATGAGAACTGAAAGGCTATCATTCGATTATAAGTAGGTCAAATTTAGATTAAGAATCTTAAATGATCCCGAAGAGATCGAGATGTGGTCGGTATCAATATTTAATCCGACTATTATCTAGATGTAGGATCCTTAATTTCCATATTTAATATCATGATAAATAAGATATATCTTTCAGAAGAGTGGAAGATTAGTCACCTATTATCAATTTGAACGCGGTGACAATTAATGATCATTATCAGGTTTGATTCAAAAGAAGTCAATTTGAGTTTTTGAAAATTAATTTTTGAAAGTCAGGTGTGTTGCCGGTTCTAAATATTCTACTAGCGTAAGCTCTCATTGTTAATTACATCTGTAGGAAGAAGTTTTAACAGTTTCCTATAAAAAAAACTCTGGATTAAAATAATGGCAAGTTTTTGTTAAAAATTTTATATAATGATACCAAAGAAGTTGAATTTTAGAATTTATAAATGGGGAATGTATCAAGATGAGCAGTTATTCAAGGAAAAAAATAGGTAGGGACACTTGAGATCTAAACATCCAGAAGCGCTCCTAACCCAAATTAATTATTGGGCTTTATATCTTGGATTGAAGAGTTGTTTTTAGTTTGAGTTGAACGGATTTTTATTAGAAAATTGGGATTATATTTCTAGATGTTGTGTCTATTGATGTAAGATCTGCCCTAGATCCTAAGTAAAATAGGTACCACATAGTAAGTTGACCCGAACCTAACTTAATTGCATATTGCGAACCTTAGTCTTACCCCGGCCTGGATTAGGTGAAAGCTAGCTAACTCTTAGGATCAATTATAAATTATCCGATAGAAGTGGTATTATATGAAAGAATCATGGTT
>NW_021319083.1:3911151-3945707 GCF_001605985.2 Dendrobium catenatum | reverse complement strand
AGTCGTCCTGGACGATATTTAATTTTGTCCCGGACGAATAGGACTTAGAAAATTTTTCAAACCAGTTCCTATTCGTTCCAGGTGATCTTAATAGAAGATAATTGTCTGATCGTACCGTACGAACTGATATCATCCCGTACGATCAGTATAAATTTTATATGATCTCCTTATATGTGTGTGTATATTTTTATTCACTCAATTACAATCACTCCCTCTCAATTTAAATGATAATTTTAAGCTTCAAAAACTAAAAATATTTCTTGCTGAATTTGATTTGAAGACTTCGTGTTTGAGAGCTTGTTTAACCTGAAATGTTAGTACACACAAAAGCAAATACAAATCTTCTAAAATTGTTAGGAGATAACTACACATTTGAACAATAATATTTTGAATCATCAAAACTATACAAGTTGCACAAATTTAAAACATGTAAATAACAACTATCTTAACAAAAGCAATCCTAAGGAGAGACACCTCTAAAGGATGATGACATTAAGGAACATAGTCCACTCTTTTGTTGCCCAATCTAGATTAACAAAGGAAGAATATATGAAACAATGGAAGGGAATTATTGCCAACCACTACCAGAAAGAAATTTTGAAGGAGGAAATATCTGAAGCTAAGAATCTAACTCCTCAACCTGTTAGAATGAATAAGAAGTTTATTTGACAGCCTGACACTTCTGTATTAGTTAATGATGGGTACAACAGGGTGCCACACCCTCCGTCTTCCATAATGGAGGGTATCCTATTTACTAGGTTTGAGAGAGGCCACCATTCTAATGGATGCCCCTAATACCTTCTCTAAAATTCCAAAGGTTATCCTCAGTAGTGGTAAAGGCTAAGGAAATTTTTGAAGTTCAAAAGACAATAGATGTTACGGGCAAGATGCCCAAGTCTCTTGAGAAAAGATATGTTCCAAAAAAGACTAAGTTGGATACCCCTCCACTGATCTCTAGAACACCTGAGTTCACCCTCCAGTTGATACAAATTACAGTCACTGTTCCCCCAACCCCAATTGTTATAGTGGATAGTACTCCTACTGCCACTTTAGTTAATACTTTGTGTTGTAAACTAGGTTTCATGTAATATGATTTTGATGTTAGCAAACACTTTGACTGCCTTTTACTACTGACATTTTTAGGAGTCAAAGATCGGACGAAAATCAGAACCAGCTCAAGACTGGGTAGATTAGGGTTGAATCAGTCTGAAATTTTCTTTTTTCCCTTTCTTAAGTCAATTGTAAATGTTTGAAGTAACTGATGTTAAGTAACTCTACACACACACACACTTAAGATATTTAGAATTTCTATTTTTACCAACATCGTTCCGGACAATATTTACATCGGCCTGGATAATCGAGATTCAAAATAGAAGTTCTAATCATGATTTCTAAGTTAAGGCAGCCGTAATTAACTGATCGTCCTGGACGATACATTTATTGGACAGGACGATAGGCTCAAAATAGAAAGAAATAGCCGCCATGATCAATTTAAGTATTCTATATTTTTGGAAATCGGACAGGACGATCGTGAGATCGGCCATGACAATATTGCACAATTATGTCTAAATTGATTTGACAATCAAGGAAGAAATTAAGGATAAATTGATACGATCACATCATCCTGGATGATCATGGGATCGGACGGGATGATATATTCAAAAACCCTTAGTTGCTCCTGGATGATAAATATCGGCCAGCACAAATTCAGGGCGATATTTTGGCCGATCAGGATCGGACAGCTCAAATTCAGGGCGATGCTCTGGACAATTTTTTTCCTATTTGAACTGATCATCCGGGACGATCGTGAGATCGGCCGGGACGATCAAGCCAATTTTTAATAGTCTAGTTTATTTTCAGAGCGGTGTTATGGTCGATTATATGTGTTTTAAACTGATCGTACAGGACGATATTATTATCGTCTTGAACGATAAAGTCGGCAACTTGTATTTATTGAGCTCCTTTGAAGCTCTTCTATTTAAGAGCTATTGTTCAACATTGTTTAACATCTTTTGCTGTTGTCTTGACCTGAGAAAACCTAAGGAAGAGAGAGAGAGAGGGAGAGAGAGTGAGAGGATCTTATGAGGGGGAGCTTGTGAGGGAGTTCACAAGGGTTGCTCCAACCATTATTCCACTTCTTCTTCCCTAGAGTCACTTGTCCTTGGAAGGGTTGGGAGAGGTAAGCTTCAGCGATCGATCGAGGTTCTCTGCTTGCTTCAGGAGGAAGCAAAAGGAGTGGGGTTCTTTGCCTTGCCGGGGGTGGCAAAAAGGAGGTGTTTTGTAAGGGCTTCTCCGCCTAGCTATGGGGGCTAAAGGAGAGTCACGTTGGTAGTGAAATACTCGGAGGGCGCCTCCGGGGAGTGGACATAGGTCAAGTTGACTGAACCACTATAAACCCTTGTGTTCTTTTTACTGCTTCTTCACTTTAATTTTCCGCAGTTGGTTTTTTGTGGTGACTTTGGTTTGTGATATTTGTTCTTAGTTTTAAAGAATTTTTAAAATACCAATTCACCCCCCCCCCTCTTGGTTAGCCTCGGGACTAGTTCATAGGGCCTAACATCGCAAACGAACTTTCAAGTGGTATCAGAGCGGGATTCATAAAAACTGAGTTTGAAAACTTTTTGAATTTTGATCCATGGATAACTTTGGGAATCGTAATATAACTGAAGGATGTTCTATTACACAACCTCTTTTATTTGACAACCTTCCTTTTGATTTTTGGAAAACCCGCATGTCTACTTTTCTGCAATCAACAGATTATCGCATGTGGATGCTTATTAAAGAAGGATATTCTCCACCTTCTCGTGAAATTAACAGAATTAAAACTGAAGTTTCTTTTAATGAATGGACTTTCGATGAAAGAGATTTAGCTCAATTGAATGCGAAGTATTTGAACTATTTTTTCTGTGCTTTAAAGTCTGAGGATTATATGCATGTTTTTACTTGTTCTACTGGAAAAGAGATTTGGGATAGGTTGTGCATTACTTATGAAGGAACCAATGAAGTTAAAAAATCTCGTTTGAATATTCTCTTGCATGACTACAAACTTTTTCGTATGAAACCTTCTGAAAAATTTCAGATATGTATACAAGGTTCACTCAAATTGTAACTTCTTTGCTTGCCTTAGGAAGTGAACTTTCAAACTATAAAAAAGTGAACAAGATTTTGAGATACTTACCTTCTTCTTTTGATGCTAAAATCACTGTAATCACTGAATTTAAGGATTTAAACCCATACTCGATTGATAACTTACTTGGCTCACTCATTGCTTACGAGTAAGGGGTGAATTAAAAAAATCTTGATGCAGGTGAGAAAAGAAAAGAGAAAACTGTGGCATTGAAAGCCAACAACACAAATTTTGATTCTTCCGGGTCTGAGAGCGATGACATTGCCTTAATCATAAGTGATGAAGAAGATGTATGTAAACTAACTTATGATCAATTGTTTAAAATTTGTGAGAAAATTCATGCATCATATAAAAAACTTAAGAAAACACATGCTAGCTTGAAGTTGGAACTTTTAAATATACCAAAAGAGAATGAAATCATTCTTAAAGATCATTCTAAAATTGATTCAAATCACATGGCTCTACTTGATGAATTTGATGATTTAAACAAAAAGCATTTGGAATTAATTGATGAGCATAATGCATTAAAAGTTTCACACACCTCACTCAAATTTGATTTGAACAAATCTAAAGAGATAGAGTGCAACTTGAGGATTGATAATAATGCTTTGGAAAATACTAACTTGAGGCTTAAAAATGAATTGGACTCAATTAAGAGAAATTGGATGACACTTACTTTTAATGTAAAGCCAAGACCTAGGAAGAGGCATTACAATCCAAACCATTTAAGAAATCCTTTTCCTGGTGTTAGATACTTTTCATGTGGCATGCTAGGACACATCTCACACACTTGCACTGTTCACCATAGTACACACTGGGTGTGGAGACCAAAATTGCATGATCACAGCATAGCACACAAGCATCGCTTTCTACTATTCATAAGAAGGGAGCCAAACCTTTTTGGGTTCCTAAAGCTGACAGTTGTTGATTCTTGCATGAGTGCTCTCACCCAAGACCTTGTGAGAAGCATAAGATACTTTGACAAAACAGGAGGCTCACATCTCATAAATTGCTTAAACTTGCCGCTTTATAACTTTTTGAAATGCTTTGTTATTAAATGATTGTTTTGTTTGTTTTTCGAGCTAGCTTTTTGTTGTTTTAACTTTTTTTTTTTTTACTTTGGTTTTCTATATGATGATTTTTTTTCAAGCTTTTTAGATTTTGGAGATTTAAAGCCAATGATTAGCACCTCTAAATCAATTAAAGGGAGGAACACTGTTGATGTTTTTCCTCCTTCTAACCTCTTTTAGTAGGTATAATTTATCCTTTTCTAAAATAAAAGTCTAGCCCATTTTAATAAATGGTTTTTGAAATTAAGATCTTTTTTATCTTGATACAATAATCTATCCTATATATAATGTCCAAAGTTTTTACATATCTTTCAAGTTAATTGAAATCTTGTCATTGCACATATCATGTGATTTTGATTGTGTTTTGTGATTAGTTCTTCCCTATGTTAGAGAGAGAGCTCCTGTTCTCTAATATCTAGAAGATATACTCACAACTAAGAATCATTTTTAAGAGATTGTAAAAGAGAATTTAGCTTATAAAAATATAAAAAGGGGAAGTGGCAAAGACGCCAAATTGAAATAAAAAGAGTATACACAAAAGTGTATCAAAAATCAAAAGATGCTCAAAGAACAAATCAAAGTGACAAGAGGCATAAAATGAGCCCACTAAAAGCTAACTATCCTCTCTTTTCAAAACTTTTAAAACTTAGAAGAGCTCATGGGTTATTTAATATTTTCAAAAGCTTGATTCCATGATTGAGACAAATTACTTTGGTATATTATCTATAAGATATTTTCATTGTAACCAAGTTTTAAACGGATCTTCTTTTTACCCAATTAAGTTATTCTGAGTTAATCCTTTTGTTTTCAAAAGATAATTTTTACCCTGAAAGAAGTTCAAGCTAGGGATTAACAGGATCGGATATTCTACCATTTTCAGATTGTGACATTGTTAACTCATTGATCTTTTGAATCTCTAAAATTTAATGTTTTGGGAAATCTGTCATATGGATGCTTTGTTAAAACAAAAAAATAGAAAAATAAAAAACAAAAATTTTATTTTTTCCTTTGCTGGTTTTTAGTTTTTATGTTGTTTTTTTTTTTACTTTTTATTTTATTTGTTTTTGGGGCTTTCTCTGATTATCTCCATCTTTCCTTGGTTTCCAATTTCTTGTCACATCGTCCTAGTCGATATCTCTTTTGTCTTGGACGGTATGATAATTTCTCTTCAAAATCTCATCTGCTGAACTTTTCTGAGCTTGCTGTAAATCATCTTCCCAGACGATACCTTATCGTCCTGGATGATCTGATCGAACTCTGTTATAATCATCTTGATTGTCTTGGCCGATACAATTTTTTTCCTGGCCGATGCATTTATGGTTATCATCCTGGCCAATACACTAGATCGTCTTGGACGATCCACGTGTTAGTACGTTTAAATCCTTAAAATTAGCCCCAGATGATCCATTATTGGACAATCATCCTGGCCGATCCACTATTCATCCTGGACGATACACATGGCACAGATTTAAAACATTTTAAATTTGGCTGGTACTATCAATTATTGTGCATCGTCCTGGACGATACACCTAATTGGCCCGGACGATCTGCTTTTTCAACGGTCATCCGGCTTGACTTCTCGGGACGATCGCCTGTGTCTTATCGTCCTGGCCGATATCTGATCAGCCCGGACGATCGGACCAACTTTTTAACCAATCAGCCTGTACGCAATAACTGAACTAGATCGTCCTGGACTATTCTACGATCGTCCTGGATGATGTGGCTGTTTCTTTAAATTCAGGCCTTCCAGCCATTGTTTTTCACCTTAAGCTTCTCCTCTCTTATTTTCTTACTATTTTTTTGCTAAGGCTGGTGGAAAGCGAGTTCGACAAACTTTCAGGAGCACTTCAAGGGCTGTGCTTGATCCTCATTTTCAGGAAGGAGAAGATCAAGCTGCTTATCACTATTACAAGAAATGCAGCATTACTCTTTCAAGAATGATCAATCCTGCCTACCTTTCTTATCCGGTTCTAGATCTTTTTGCCCATACCTTCCTTTGCTTCATTCTTACCCTCACAGTCCCTTTTTCTTTTGAACTTCTTCTTGAATTATTTGCAAATCTTTACATGAACTCTGCTTACACAGCCCTGACCTCCTATGTGGGGTTCTCTGCCTGCTTCAGGAGGAAGCAAAAGGAGTGGGGTTCTCTGCCTTGCCGGTGGTGGATAAAAGGAGGTGTTTTGTAAGGGCGCCTCCGAGGAGTAGACGTAGGTCAAGTTGATCAAACCACTTTAAACCCTTGTGTTCTTTTTACTGCTTCCGCACTTTAATTTTTCGCACTTGGTTTTCTGTGGTGACTTTGGTTTGTGATATTTGTTCTTGGTTTTAAAGAATTTTTAAAATATCAATTCCCCCCCCCCCCCCCTCTTGGTTAGCCTTGGGAGTAGTTCATAGGGCCTAACATCCCTAACGAACTTTCACTTTGGTCGCCGACCCTGTTGATGCTTTGGGTGACTTTTCTCAAAGTCTATATGTCATTCTTGAGCTCCCTACCTAGAGATCTGAGGACCTTACCTTACCTTACCATATGTGGGAGCTATCACTCTTCAAGATTTTACATCGCCCTCTAAGGTATGTGTCTCTCACTTAGTTGAGGATGACACCCATTTAACTACCAGTCCCGAGACAATCGAGGGGGAGGGGATAGACTTAAACCAAGAGATGGTTGACAAGTCAGTTTCAGAGTTTTAGCCAGATGACAATCCTAAACTTCAAGCCATTATTTCTAAGTTAGATTCAGATGAGCTCTTTGATATGCTAAATAATAAAGGATACTTACCTCTCGATCTAGGATCAATTAGGGACAGACCGATCAATGAGGTAATATAAGAGATTAGAGACATCCTACAAAAGAAAGAAGGAACAATGACCTTCGACCCTGATTTGGATGATTTATTAGGAGAAGAAGAAGAAGAAGAAATCATTGATAGTATTTGCATGGTTGAGACTAGATGATCTAATAAAGAGACTGAACCAAACAAATGCTGATCTAGCAAAGAAGAATGTTTAAATGCAATTGAGTCAGATTCTGATGAGTCAATAAAAGCCAGAGATAAGAAAGATATAAAGAACTTGAAAACACAGGTTGCAGACATATTATCATTAGTTAGAGAAAAGCAAGAGAAACTAGACAAGTCGCAAGAAACCTCTTTCAAACTATAACAATCTAGTTGAGAGATCTCTAAAAAGGCTAAAAAGGCATAATCTAATTCTAAAGCCTCTAAGTCAGCGCCATTAATTCCTCCTTTTCCATAAGAGGCACCTCTAATCCAGCCTATAATCCTTACAGTTCCTCCACCACCACCTCAAAAGGACCCTAAGCAACTCATTGAAGATCAGGTAAGGGAGGCCTTAGCCCATTCGTAAGGAGCTATATCTATTTCAAAGTATAGGCCCTACCCCTAAGAGTATGATTTGGTTCCTTAACCTAAGGGCTTTGTGTCACAGTCTTTTATGATTTTCACCGGTGTTTAAAACCCAAGATAACATCTGGCCCACTTCAGAGCAAGTTGTTGCAATGCATGAGGGTCAAATGCTCTATTATCTTGCTAGTTTGTTAATACTCTCTCGGACATTGATTTTGAATAGTATGTCGATCTGCCTAATGATTTGGTGAGGACCTTTAATGAATTAGAAAGTCTATTCTTAAAGATATTTTCTAGAGCGCAACAGTGCACTATAATGGGTGATCTCTTTGTTGTAAAGCAAAAGCAGGGAGAGTCATTGGTTGAGTGCATCTTTAGGTGGAAAAACCTCGCGATGAAGTATAAACCCTAACTACAAGAGCAAAATGCCATGGAGATCCTTATAAAGAATATCCATGGTCTGGCTGCTTTTATCCGGAAGGGTTTAATGATCAAAACTTTTGAGAAACTTCTAAATAAGGCTAGTAATATGTAGGAAGAGACTCCTAAGATGTCTTCTTATAAGAGCGGCTTGAAGATAAGAAGGGTCCTAAGATGGTAAAATATTTTGAGAAGAAAGCCACAGTCTCAACAGTTGACAAGGGGAATAGGCCAATGGTCAGTCAGTCTAATGTTTCACCATCACCACAGATTCAGAAGCAACAATACTAGCTCACTACCCAACTTTCTAAAGAGTCTTACTCAATCTACATTAGAGAGAGGTTTTCTAGACCATACCCCTTTAAGAAAGAGTCAACGAGAAAGATCTTTAAAAGTCTACAAAAAAAAACTAAATTGTTAGTTATCTAAAGCTAAAAGGCCAGAAGAGCCAGACAAGAAAGATATGGCAAGTACTATCCTTACCATAGCATATTGGGTCATCTGATTGAAGAATGCATTGTATTTAAAGACGGGGTAGAGAAGAACTTCAGGTAAGGTAACATCATCATTCCTAAAGAATACATGGTAGATTCAGAGCAAGCATCAATCTTTTCATCTTTCTCAATAGCTGGCTACAATAGCCCAGGGCCCAATTTGGGAAGTTGACCTGGATGCTTCGTAAAAGGATGTTGAGCCTCTTTCCTCTCTAGTAGTCATAAAAATTATTATATTACATGAAACAGAAAAGAAATATACTTTTGTAGAGAGGGAGTGTATAGATGAGAGATGTATCTGAGCGATGGATGGTGGTGTGAAAACCCTAGCCCCTCTCCTGTTATCTGACTTTTACTTTTCCCCATCAAAGGCAAAGGATCAAAAAATGAATAAAAAACATCCTTCTGCCTCTGTCTTTATGATTAACCATGAGTTTGAAATATAAATTGATAATTTTTTTATTCTAAATCAAAATTATGCTGAGGTCAATATGAATGTTAAACAATCTAACCTTACTGAATTGACTTTTCAAGGAGATGTGGAATTTGAAGACCTATCAGAATGTGACTTCTCCCAAATTGACTTTTAGGGGAGTCCTATCATGATAGATCTTGAAAATTTTGACTCCCTCTCACAAAATGATAGCCCAATGCCTACGGTGAGTGTAGACAACACCATAGTTTGCCATCCCGAGGATATCGAGCAGGTGCAACTTCATGGTGGCAAGCTCTTATCCCCTAGGCTTCCCCCTCAGGATAAAGGCAAATAAGCTATCTCTGAAGATCTAAATCTAAACTATCCTTAGCAACCCGACTTTCCTTTAATTCCTTTGGGTTTCAAATCTCTTATTTCTAAGGTTGATTACAATGTTTTAGCCCATCTTATGAAGTTTCCAGTCAAACTGAGCATCTATGACACCCTTCTTCTTTTCAAAGAAATGAGGGAATCTTTAATCAAATCACTTCTCGATCCCTAGATTTGTTTAGCTAAATTGGCTTTGACTTCAAGAGTTGAGGCACTGTACTTCAAAGAAATCCTTAGGGTGACTTTTTTAGACGAAGACCTACTCCTAAGAACTGCTAACCATAATCGCCCGCTGTACATTATTATAGATGTGGGCAACTTCAAGTTATCAAGAGTTCTTATTAATCTAAGTGCAACAATCAATGTAATGAACTTAAAGACCCTCGCATACCTTAGAGTTGATACTAGCAAGCTCTCGACTTATAAGTTGGTGCATCGTGGGTTCAACGAAAAGGGAAAGAGTAGGTTTGATTACCCTTCTTTTAGAGATATGAGAACTAAAAACTGAGGCTAAGTTTCATATAATTGACTCCATGACATCCTTTAACGCACTACTAGGTAGGCCTTGGATTCATGGATATAGAATGGTTCCATCTACCCTACATAGTGCATCAAGTACCAACAAAACATCATTGAACATGTGATTAAGGGTGATCTACAATCATTCTCAATTCAAGAAATCAGGATCTATGAGGATGTTTCATATTTCATACCAAAAGGGTTCTCGTCCCACTCTAAAGTTGAGATAAAAATTGAGGAGAAATTGATGGACCAAGTTCCAACCAAGATCAAGAAATAAAAGAAAAAGGAGAGGATAAAAATTAAGAACTGATTGAATCAAACCGTAAAGATGACCTCAATATTATTGTCCTTAGATCTCTAAACATGTTGCCTCAAAGAGGTGGGAGGATGGCTTTAAGGGCACGAGGTCGAGGCTATGCTTCCTTTAAAAGAAGAACAACCACCATATATATTGATCCAGAATTAAGTTCCGATGATGAGTCAGAAATATGGGTGTTGCAATTCCTCTCGATTATCAAACTACAAATACTCCTCCAAAATTTGATCTCACATTGGATCGGGATAATAACCCTGAGGTTGATGTTTCAAAAGCTAAAACTGACGAGCCTAAATTAAGTATGTATGAAAAGCTTAGTTGAAGGATTGAGGCCCTTTCCTTAACCCCACTATTTGTTGTCAGGATTGCAAGGTTAGAGATTAAAGTGGCCCCAAACCTGAACGGTAAAGTAAAGAAAGTGCATAAATTTTTTTCTAGCTCCTATTCCTCAAGTGATGAAAGTGATGTAACCCTTAAGGAGGCATATTTTAATGAGTTAATGGAATTACCCTTTGGCTTCTTCCCTGTCTACGTGAAGAATTCTTTCTCTAAAGGCCTCATACCATATCGATGGATTGAGGGTCAAGCTAGATACCATGAGAACATTTGATAAACTAAAATTAAGAAAAATCTAATAAGTGGTATTAGCTTTAGTATCATTAGTTCGTTGGATGATGATGAATACTATTTAATGATAATTCACCATCTTGAATCTCAGAATGTCCATAGCAATATTGTCGGTCCCCTCGACGGGCTCTATTTGGAGGCTTTATATGATTCCAATGAACTTCAAGTTCAGGATGCACCCCCTAAATTTGAGAAAGAGATTAATTCAACAGTCGATGAGTTAAGAGAAATTAACCTGGGAACCGATTATAACCCTTGCCCTACTTTCATTATCACCCTATTGAGTGAGGATTAGTCCTAGGATCTAATTCTACTCCTATCCGAGTATAGGGATTTCTTTGCCTAGACCTACGATGAAATTTTAGGTTTGTCCACTAATGTAGTAGTTCATAAACTTGGAATTCAACATGATGCCGTTCATGTTAAACAAGCTCCTCGGCACATGCGCATGGAGATTGAGCAACAAGTCATTTTTTAAAATTAAGAAGTTGGCTAAGGCAGGGTTAATCTAAGAGGAATAATATCCCTCTTGGGTGGCCAGCGTTATGCCAGTTTGAAATAAAAATAGTCAAATTCAGATTTGTGTCAACTATAGGGATCTGAATAAGGCATCTCCCAAGGATGAATTTCCTTTGTATATACCTGAACTTATAGTGGATATTACCTCTTTGCATGTTATCTTCTCCTTTATGGATAGCTCTTCTGATTATAATCAAATCAGAATGGCCTTAGAATATGAGAAAATTATTGCATTCAGAACTCCCATAGGATCATTTGTTATAAAGTAATACCCTTTGGCCTTAAAAATGCTGGGGCAACTTACCAGCGGACCATGACTCACATCTTTGACGACTTAATCCACAATCAAGTCGATGCTACATCGATGATTTAGTTGTCAAGAGTAAAGTTAAAGAGGCTTACCTATATGACTTCAGGGTTATTTTTGAGCGGTTGCACCACTACGACCTAAAGATGAATCCTCTAAAGTGTGCCTTTGGCGTCACTTTAGGAAAATTCTTAGGATTCGTAGTGAGACACCACAAAATTGAGATTGACCCCACTAATATTAAAGCCATCCAAGATATGCCTCCTCTTAGGAGCCTTACATAATTAAGGCCTCTTCAGGGTAGGTTAGCGTACATAATGAGGTTTATCTCAAACCTCTCTACAAGATGTCAACCCTTCACTATCCTATCCAAAAAGGATGTTAAATTAATATGGGACGAGAAGTGTCAGAATGCCTTCGATAACATCAAGCAATATATTTCCAATCTGCTGGTTCTGGTAGCCCATGTTCTAGAGAAACCTTTAATCCTCTACACTGTAGCCCTAAATGAGCCTTTAGGTGCCCTATTAGCTCAAGTAAATGATGAAGGCAAAGAAAATGCTCTCTATTACCTTATGCAAAGGCTCCTACCCACTAAAATTCGATACCCATCGATCGAAAAGAATTATCTTGCTATGGTTTTTATAGCCCAAAAAACTATGCATAATATGCTTTCTCATTCAATCAATCTGATCTCTAGAGTTAATCCTCTGCAATATTTTATGACATGACCTACATTGTCATGACATCTGGCTCAATGGTTTATGATATTACTCTAATTTGAGATTACTTTCACTCCATTGTGTGTTGTGAAAGGACAGACCATTGTCGAGTTTCTGGAGGTACACCCGCTGTCGGTGGATTCTTCTTTAAATGATGATTTACCCGACAAACAAATCATGAGTTTAAAGCAATCTAAAGATACTATTTGGGAATCATATTTTGATGGTGCAGCATCCTCTCGATGGGGCACGAGCCAAAAATCCATGATCCTTGGAAAAGTTAGAATTTGCCTAATTTTCATAACACCGGAAAAGAGAATGATGCTATTTTTCCTACCAATTATTAAAGCCTTGCACGAACAATGGAGCAGAGTATGAAGCTCTGATAACCAATTTGGAAGTTGTAATTTTAATAGAGATTAAAGTGATTAAGATCATTGGTGACTCACAACTGGTGATCAACCAAGTTACAAGAACCTATAAGGTCTTGAATCCTAACCTTCTGAAATACCACCAATACACTATTCACTTGCTTGAATAGATTCCCGTCATAACTCTATATAGGGATCCCCGTAGAAGGAATTCTACGGTGGATGCCTTAGCAAAGCTTACAATGGAATTTGCATGCCAGAAAGAGGACTCCATCCCTATAGAGATCCAACGTCATAAGGCCCTTTCCCCTATAAATCTAGAGCACATCGCCAAGCAACCTCTTTAGATCATTTCTTCCTCTTCGACAATTGACTAAGAAGGAAACTAGAGAAAACCATTAATCGACAATCTTCAAGAGGGAAAACTTCCCCAAGATAAGTTTTGCTAATCAAGTTAAGAAACGTACCCTATCATATGCACTAGTTAATAATGCATTATACCATCGATCGTTCGATTAGATGTGGCTGCATTATTTAAACAAATGAGAAGCCATGAAGATTGTTAATGAAGTCCATTCTGTACTATGCGGTACTCATCAACTAGGTCCAAAAATGAAGTTTAAAATCAAAAGACTTGGATACTATTGGCCAATGATGATTAATAATTGCATAAATACTATAAAATATTGTCATCAGTGTCAGGCTCATGTTATTGTATTACATCTTCCGCCTAATAAGTTGCACCCCCATGATAGCTTTGTGACCCTTCAAAAGTTGGGGCACGGATGTTATCAGGCCAATTAAACCTCCTTCTTCGAGAGGTCATCGTTTCATATTAGCAGCGACTGATTATTTTTCAAAGTGCGTGGAAGCAATTCCCCTACCTAACGTAACATCCCACCATGTTTTAAAGTTCTTTCATGACTATATCATATATTGATTTGGCATACCTCGCATAATCATATCCTATAATGGTTCTCCATTCAAGTATACGAAGATCAATAATTTTTTAAGACATCATAATATTGATTGGAGATACTCAACGATATATTACCCCCAGGCTAATGGGTTGGCCGAGGACTTCAATAAAACTTTGGTGCAAATTATCAAAAAGACCCTTAACAATAATAAAAGATAATGGGATGAGCGGTTGGTGGAAGCTTTGTGGGCCTATCAGACTACTTATAGAACCCTGACCCAATCCACTCCATTTGCATTAGTGTATGGGTTTGAGGCCATACTCCCTTGAAGATACAAATTCTCTCACTCAGAGTTGCAATTCAAGAGCAAATCATAATCGAGAAAAATGAAAAACTCTGACTAGAATAACTCAAAGACCTTAAAGAGTGATGTCTCCAAGCTCAACAAAGTCTAGAGTTGTATAAGGCCCGAATGGTTCAAGCTCATGATAAATTAGTGCGACCTGGAACCTTCCAAGTATGAGACTTGATATTGGTTCTTTGGAGACCTATCTTAGCTCACCGAAATATTGGTGGGAAGTTTGAAACAACTTGGGAAGGACCCTTCATTGTAGAGACTATCTATGAAGGAGGCTCGTATTAGCTAGTGGATTGTAAAGGAAATTACCTAATGTTTCCTGTGAAAAGACATTTCCTTAAGAAGTACTATGCTTTATGTAGCTTGAATTTCAATCAATAAAATTCTATTTTTGACCCTTGACTCGTGTTAACTCAATCTTATCCATGCAACACAAAATTCCAAAAAAAAAAAAAAAGAAGAGAGAAAAAGAATAACTGTTCTACAAGTCAATCACTTGACTCTTGTCCCTTTTTCCTTAAGGTTAGGTCCCTCCTTCCCATAGGATTAGATCCGCTAGTGGTGGAGTACGCCCGTCATGGCACCATCCTAGTTTTAATTCATTTCAATCCGCTATGATGGGCATATCTCGATCCCATCATATGATCACTCGACCCTCTATATTGGGCATATTTCAACCCCCCCACAAGATCATTCAACTCGATCCTCTATGTTGGGCATATCTCTACCCCACCACAAGACCATTCAATCTAATCCTCTATGATTGGCATATCTTGATCCCATCATATGATCACTCGATCCTCTATGTTGGGCATATTTTGACCCCACCACAAGGTTATTCAACCCAGTCCTCTATGTTGGGTATATCTCGACCCCACCATAAGACCATTCAATATGATCTTGTATGATGATCATATCTCAACCCCATCATATGATCACTCGACTCTCTATGTTGGGCATATTTCAACCCCACCACAAGGTCATTCAACTCAGTCCTCTATGTTGGGCATATCTCGACCCCACCACAAGATCATTCAATCTGATCCCTTATGATGGGCATATCTCGACCCCATCATATGATCACTCAACCCTCTATATTGAGCATATCTCGACCCCACCACAAGGTCATTCAACCCGATCCTCTATGTTGGGCATATCTCGATCCCACCACAAGACCATTCAACCTGATCCTCTATGATGGGTATATCTCAATCCTACCGTATGATCACTCAACTCTTTATGTTATGCATATTTGGACCCCACTACAAGGTCATTCAACTTGGTCCTCTATGTTGAACATATCTCAACCCCACCACAAGACCATTCAACTTGATCATCTATGATGGTCATATCTTGACCCCATCATATGATTACTCGACCCTCTGTGTTGGGTATATCTCAACCCCACCACAAGGTCCTTCAACCCCGATCCTCTATGTTGGGCATGTTTCGACCCCACCACATAATCACCTACTTGTGGTGGATGATGCCCTTTGTGGCACCACTCTAGTACCCACTCAACCCCCATTCCCTAAGGTTTGGCCCTGCCTCTCCTTAGAATCAAAATATTTGTATCATTCTTCCATTCATTTAATGTCAATATATGTACTAGAACTTCATTCTACTACATATATTGGGGGGTCCATTTGTTGACCTCATTTTTGTATGAGGTCACTAAGACTCACTTGGATTTCTTTCTAGTGAATTAATGATTGGGAAGTATATACTCCCTAGTCATATAGGTCTTGGATAAGACCCAAACCAACCTCAATCAAATTCAATTCCATCTCCTAATCCAGTCCTTGGATCAACCTCCAGTCAACCTTCAATCAATTCCCATTCAACATTCAATCAACTTCAAAATCTAATCCAAACATTAATAATCATCCCATTAATTTTTAATGATATGGATAATCCATCCTTAATCATCTAAGTCCAAAACTCAGTCCAATTCCAAAGTTTTAAAAATAAATCTAAGTGCTAAGGACTAAGGTCCTGAAACCCTTTCCAAGGGAATTTTCAAACCCCATGAAACCTATTCTAATGACCTTTGATTTGAGGTATATAAATTGAATCTTATTCAAGAATGTTTCTAAGGTCAACCATCCAAATTTATGCTCAATCCAACATTCATAACTCCTCAAACTGAGTCTTTTTCCAAAGGCTACAAAACCTCAATTATTTACAACCCATACCACTAGACTTTCCACCCTTTTGATCTTGGCCTTACAATCCTTTTCAAACTTTCCAATCACTTTCATGACCTTCCTTAGGACCTGTTGATCAACACTCTACATCTTTTTTTGATCCAATTTGACCCAAAATTGACTAAGGGGTCAAAATGACCAAAATACCCCTTTAAAGGGGTTTTTAGACTTTTCCCTTAAGCTCAATCCAACCCTTCTATCTCAACCCTCGAAACTAATTCCAATGGGTCCTAAACATCACTATGAACACATAGGATCCAAAACCACACTTTAGTTTTACCTGGTTAACCAAGTCAACTATAGTTAACTAAGGTACTCCCTTAGGGATCAAATGGTCATTTCAAACCAAATGCCTCCCCCTTGGCAAGATACCATCCCCCATTGAGTTTATATGATCAATTTGAACTTAATGGACCAAATCTTGACCCTAGTTCAACTTGTTTGACCAAGTTAACCAAGTTTGACCAAACCTTCCGTACACCTCTACCCATTCAAATCCCTTAACCAAAACCACTTCAATCCTATTTAGACCCATGGGGTGACCCCTTAGGCCTCCAAGAGACCCCTCTTGGAGACCCAAGCCTTGGGTTCACTTGGGTTAACCATTTATCTTGACTCAAGTGCCCAAAGAGCGGTTCCCCTTGAGCCATTTTCGAATCCTAGGCCAATTGGACCCAACCAATGATGGCATTGGGTCTCACTTGACCAAATTCATCTTCTCTAGCTAGCCCAAGTCTTGGGTCAACCTGGGTCAAGGGTTAGGCTAACCCAAAGTGGCCAAAACAACTTGGGATTGAGCCAAATCCTAACCTAAGCCCAATTGGACCTAGCCAAAACCTCCACTATGTGGCACTAGGTCGAGCATATCTTCCCTAGCTAGCCCAGCCCATGGGTTAACTTGGGTCAACCTCTAGGTATAACATAAAGTCGTAAAAAACATTTGACCCTAGCCATCTCCCACCTCAGGGTATTTCAAACCTAATTTTTATTTCCATTGGGTGCACTTGACCCAGACCTACCTCCCACATAAAACCCAGGGTCTAGCCTGATCTAAGTGAAGCCCAATTTGACCCAAATCGAGCACGTTTGGGCCAACCCAAGCCATTCCATCAAATTAGACTCCTCTAGGTCCAATTGAGCTCACACTCAAGCTCATCACATCCCCATCATCCTTTTTAAGTCAAACCAACCCTAGGCCATAGTCGCTGGCAGTTAGAAGTCCCCCTACTTTGAGACCCATTTTGAGCTTTCCAGAGCCTGGCCTCACGGACTTCAGGCACACGATTTCTTTGGGGGAATGTCTCCTACCACTTGGAGCCAATCCAATGGCCAGCCCAATCGATCCCGACCGTTCATGCCTGCAGGATTGAATTGAACATGGAAGCTCATTCTAGAGGGAATCATTAACATCCAACCTTTCAAAATCATTCCCTAGAGCTCCCTCGACCTTCCTCTCTCATTTACCAATCTCCCAACCTTACCCGTCGATCCGTTCGACCAAGCTCCAGCAAAATCTGTGTGTGGTCTACTCGAAGTCATACATCCGGCCACCCTCCAGTCCTGGTGTTTAATGGGGATAATTTCACCTTCATCCCCTTAAGCTTTCAGATAGATAAGCTTATCCATTGAGACCTTCTTTATGGTAATAACCCTATCCTGAGCTCCTTGTTAGGTAGTGGTGGTCAAGTTTGAAGCAAACCATCAAATCGATAGAATCTGGCCATTAGATTGACAGTTTATGATGTCCTAATCCTTCCCATGAAGTTTGGTGTAAATCTACTTATGAGATTGCTTAGATCACGCTAGAATAACTATACGGCTTTGGGTTCATGCTGGAGGTTGAAGATACAATCCTAGCCATTTATTTCAATCAATGGTTGGGATTAGATACCGTGGTTATAGAGGCTGTTTGACCTGAGCCGTCCGATCTCTCATCTGATGGATATAATTAATCTGATGTTATCCAGTTAGCTACTAATGATTGCATTGCCAATCATAAGGCACCGCGTATAAAGTGCTGGCTGAGTGGATAATTAGGGGATGAATTTCATTTCATGGGAAAACTAAAAAATTCATCTCTCAATCCACTTGACCATTTTAGGTGTTCTTAGGCTCATTGGAAAGATCTCAGAGAGATCTACAAAAGACCTATATTCTCAAGCCCTAATTACATTTATGTAGAGTTTAATTTTAGTTTGAATATTATATCTATTATTGCATTCATTTGTTAATTTGAAGTCACCATGGCTTGAGACTTTGGGAGGGTGAATTTAGACATGTCCTTGACATGTCTAAATTTTCTCTCCCCTGTTTGAGGTGTTTAAGGGCACTTTCATGCCAATTTGGGTTCAAGGGTCATGGTTTGACCATTAAATTCAAATTGGAGCCATGATCTCTCCATTGAGAATTAGGAGATTTTTTTTGATGTGATGGTGATGATTAGTATAGGGAGTTTAGGGCCACTTATTTTGCCCCAATCCAACCCTAGGGTAGAACCCTAGGAATTTTTTAAGGTGACTTAGAGATAACCTTAGGTGGCTTGGTTAGCCCCCTTAGAGAGCTCCATTTGGGATCAAATTTAATGCGTTTAGACCCTGAAATCTGGTGATCTCATGGTCCAAATTTCATTGCATTTGGTGCCCATTTGGTCCCCCAAGTAGGAGCTTCAAAATCCCTTCCTAGAATTAACCTAGAGCCTCAAATAATACATTAGTAATTCATATTAAATCTCAAAAATTCACTTAAGGGCTCTAATTAACCATGGTTTAACCCTCTATCTAAGAAAAATGAAATCCCAATCAGTTAACCTTAATTTCACTATAATTTCAATTTTAAGTTAAATCAATAATTAATTCTAATAATTAATTAAAAATAATTAAAAACCCAATAAATTATCAAACATTTGATAATCCCTCCTTAGATCCTTTCTGATATTTGGGAGTGATTTCAAGGAGTTTGGAGTCTATTTGGGTTCAAATCACTAAAAGGGGCCTTTAATTAAAATAACCTAATAAATCACCAATCTTCCAAAATTTCTAATCAATTCTAGAAAAAATCAATTTAATCAAATTTAAAGGCATCTAACTCAAACTAAAATCTAGTATTTTTTAAAAATATCAAACCTTCCAAATTTAGTCAAACTTAAAAAGTCAATAGTTTAGTCAAACCTAAGTCAAAATAGAGGCTTAAAACTTCAAAAATTCAAAATTTTTCATAGAAAACTCCAAATTGAACATGCTAACAGTCTAACTACTCATCATAAGTCCTTATATTTATTAAAAATCTAAAATCTTCAATACTAACTTTATCTTTTAAAAGTTAACTTTTAACCCTTAATTAATATATTAAGGCAATTCTATGAAATTTAAAAAACTTGTTAATTCATAAAAATTCCATAATTCTCTTAGTCTAACCAACTAAATTAGTTTAACCAACCTAGGTTTTGCATTTTACATTTAGTTGGATATTTTTTGTTACTTACAATGCTTGTATATGCATATGATAGGAATATATATATAATATTACATAATTGACAATACATTATTTACATAACATATAGGCTATGATTGGTATAAGTATTTAATAGGACTAATAAAACTAATATAAAGTAATTTGATATATATATAAATCACATGATTTATATGATATACATGCATAGTATATACATTATATGAACTACATATAATAATGACAGATGTACTATTATAATAAGGTGTTATATAAACTATTGAGTATGGGATTGACAGAACTTACTCAACATTGTTTGCTTGGTTACTAAGCACTATTATTAAGATATACAATAATACAAAATCATATGATTTGTTGCTATTTCATTGATCGTTACATGCTTTTATAGTTATATATTCATGTTGATAGTTACTAAATGATCACATGCTTACTATTCATATTACCTTATATTGATTTCAATTATAGATTATAGTAATCTACCGAGCTGTTAGCTCACTCAACAATTTTACCCAATTTTAGGAATGTGTCACGATTTAGTGAAGTGATAATAGATATGAAATTCAGATTTATTTATTTTTATCTTTTTATAATCAAGAGCTAAAGATAGAATGATGAATATATATATTGAATTCTTGGCTATTGTATATGATTTTGAGAAATGAATATAGTCAAATATTTTGATGAATATGATTTATTGCTTCTTCAAATGATGATTGTATTAATTAAAAGGGATTAGTGGCTTTGATAGATTAATTAAAAGATAAATAGACAATTATTCTAAAATTAGACCCTAGAATGTTGCATATACCTTCTTCAATCTTGTCATTCGAGAAAGCAATAGTGCCAAAAGAAGAATGAATATACATGAGGGAGAAGTGTTTGGTCGATGGGATGTGAGAAGTCTTTTTAAGTTTATAGATAGGTGAGAAGCCATTGGTTGTTAGATGAGGGAGGGAACAAGGAGGGATCCATAAAAGACCACCAAGGAGTTGGTGGCCCTAGGCTTGGTCAAAGACTTGAGAAGCTCAGACCAGGAAAGTTGCATGCAATCAGATGGCAAAGGGAGGAGAAAAAACTCTAGCATAGCACATTCATATCACTTTAAATGTCTCTAACTCATTATTGTTTATTGTGCATAGTATTAAATTTACATAAAAAAATTTTGTGGGATTTACATACGTACCATTTTATTTCATGCTATTTATATGTCTGATACCTAAAATTTTAATATTACATACCTATCACTCATAGAATAAATATGGACGCATGGAATGAAATATTAAATTTTATAGGGTGATATGGATGGTAAGAATGAAATATATGAGTGATATATTTGATATTAAAATTTTATATGAGTGGTAGGAATGTAATATTAAAGTTTTGGGGATTAGATATGTAATAGCATGAAATAAAGTGGTATGTGTAAATCCCCCAATAATTTTATATTTGAATATCTTGAATAATAATTCGTTAAATATTTTTTAATATAATATTATAAATAATTAATATTACACTTATTTAAAAAAAATAAATTTTTTGACTCATTACAGTTAAAGTTTATTTTGAAAACCTGATATGCTCGACAGTTCAATCAGGGATGAATTGAGGTTAAATCAAAGATGTAATGTATATTAACTATATTAAAAATTATTTATAGAACCAAAGTTGCAAGGTAAATTATGTCTACAATGTATATCCTAGATGTATCTGAGAAGGTGACTGGAGGAGAAGAAGAGAAATTCCGAGAGAGAGAGAGAGGGAGACAGCCAAACCAGTTGAGAAAGAAAATGTAGATCTATATTATTATCTTAAAGCTAGTTATAGGTTGTCTTAAATAGACACAGTAATGGTATAGAAGTAAATACATATGGTACAGAATAAGGTATAGTGTTCATTCGCTAACAGCCTCCCTCAAATTAAGCATTCAGTGGTTGAATGGTTAATTTGGATCATAGATTGTTAAAGCGAGTGATAGAGAATGGTTTGGTTAAAATATCCGCTATTTGATTTTCAGAAGGAATGTGCTGAAGTGTGATGTCGTCGGAGGAGAGATGTTGTCGAATGAAGTGATAGTCAATTTTGATGTGCTTTGTTCTTGCATGAAAGTCTGGGTTCTTGGCAAGAGCTATTGCGAAGACATTGTCACAGTGAATGATGGTTGGTGAGTCTTGCGGAAGCAGGAGTTCGGCAGTGAGGCGATGCAGCCATAGTACATCATAAGTGGTGGCGGAGAGTGCCCGGTATTCTGCTTCGGTTGATGATTTTGCAACGGTGACCTGTTTCTTGACTGTCCAGGAGATTATATTAGGACCCAATAAGGTATAGAATCTGGAGATGGATTTCTTGTCCGTGTGGTCCGAAGCCCAGTCGGCGTCAGTGAATGTCTGGAGAGTGAGATCGCCCGGGACAAGTGGTAGGCCAAAGGAGATTATGCCTTTGATGTAGCGAAGGAGTCTTTTGAGGTCGTGGTAGTCATGATCAGTGGGCTGGTGCATTTGTTGGAAGATGCGGTTGGTGGCAAACGCAATGTCCGGTCTTGTGATTGAAAGGTATTGTAGAGCACCGGCTAGTCGCCTGTAGAGCGAGGGATCGGCGAAGGGCTTGTTGGAATCTGTTTTGTGAGTGTTGTTTGGAGAAAGAGGAGTAGGGGAGGCTTTGCAGTCCGCGAACCCAATATCCTTGAGTAGCTTTGTGGCGTAGTGTTGCTGAGTTAGGAAGAAGCCATTTGAGGTATGTAGAACTTGTATGCCTAGAAAGAGGGAGATGTTGCCGAGCTGTTTGAGAGAAAAGTTGCATTAAAGGTCATGGAAAAGAGACCGAATGGAGGATGAGTCGTTTCATGTTAACAGAATATCATGTACGTAAATGAGCAGGAATATATGAACATGATTTTGATTAAATATGAGTAAGGAAGGGTCATAACGACTGAACCTAAAGCCTCGTGTTTGTAGAAAGGAGGCCAGCTTTTGGAACCACTGTTGTGAAGCTTGCTTAAGTCCATACAGTGATTTGTTGTGCTTGCATACGTGTTCGGGCAAGTTTGGATCAATGAAGCCTAGTGGTTGACGCATATAGATTTCGTCCAGAAGATCGCCATGTAGGAAGGCGTTGGAGACGTCCAGTTGTTGTATTTGCCACTTTCGGTGAATGGAAAGGTTGAGAAGAAGATGGATGGTGGGCATCTTGGCCACCGGACTAAACGTCTCGGTGTAATTTTCGCCGTAGATTTGATTGTAGCCTAGAGCAACGAGGCATGCTTTGTAGCGATCGACTTGGCCGAAGGGGAGCATCTTTGTTTTGAATGTCCATTTGCATCCAATTATTGGCTTGTTCGACGGAGGAGGCACCAGGGACCATATCCCTTGGGTTTGTAGTGCGTGGAATTCGTCAGCCATGGCACGACGCCAGTGATCGTGTTTGAGTGACTGAGTGTAGGAAGTTGGGGTCGGAGAGGTACTCAAGCTGCTCAGTAGAGACAGAATGTGCTTCGGTTTGGAAATGCCAGACTTGGATCTGGTTGTCATGTAGTGGACGATGTTGGTGGGAATTGCGGGAGCGATAGTTGGGTTAGCCGAATTATCATATTATGTATCAGACATAGTGGGCTGAGGCTGGATGGGAGCTATAATAGTTTTGGGATTGGTCTGAGGTTGAGTGACCGCAGGTTTGGTGATTCGAGAGGAAGCTGAGGTTGGGATGAGAAGGAGAGGAGATGTGAGATGGTTTGTGGGTTAATGCGGTAAAGCGGTATCATTGTTGTAGGAATGATAGAGAAATATGTTTTCTTTGAAGATTACATGACGTGAAATGTGAGTTTTCTTGGTAAGGAGGTTGTAGCACTTGCAACCTTTGTGGCTCGGCAAGTAACCGATGAACAGGCAGTCGGTGGAGCGAGGGGAAAATTTGTTGGAGGTATAAGGTTGAAGCCAGGGATAGAAGAGACACTTGAATGTGCAAAGATGTGTGTAGGTGGGTATCTTGTTGTAGAGCATTTGGTAGGGAGAATTGAGTTTTAGGGATATAGAAGGGAGCCTGTTTATTAGATAGTTTGCAGTTGAGGTTGCTTTAGCCTAGAATTGGTTTGGGAGATCGGCAGCATGAAGAAGAGTTCGAGTGAGTTCGAGAAAATTGCGGTGCTTCCTCTCCGCCAGGCCATTCTGTTCTGGTGTATGAGGGCAGCTCAGTTGATGAATGATGTTGTTGTTTTGGAGAAATTTTTGAAATGCGGTGCTAACAAATTCTCCGCCTCCATCAGAGCGAAATGTTTTGGGAGTGGTGGAGAATTGAGTGCGAACTAAGCTGCATAAAAATTAAAATTTTGAGAACGTTTCCTGTTTAGAATGCACAAAATAAATCCAAGAAAAGCGAGTACAATCATCAATGAAAATCACATAATATCGGAATCCATCTAAGGAAATTTGATGCGCCGGTCCCCACACGTCCGAATGTATTAGTTCGAACGGTGTTGAGGATTCGGTGATTCTTTTATTGAAGGGTAGCTTGTGGCTTTTGGCCACATTATAAGATTTGCAAAGAGAGGAAATAGAGAGGTTCTTGCATTCCGGTATGTGACGGGCAAGAACAGGAAGTAGTTTGTTGTTAGGATATCTGAGGCGGGCATGCCAAGTCTGAGACATCATGGTGCTGACGTGAAGCACTGTAGGCGGCTCCTCCGGTGCCGAATGTATATGGTAGAGGCCTTTATGAAGGTGTCCATGAAGAAGTAGACGTTGTCCAGTGAATCCTTAATTTCAAAGCCGTTAGTATTGAATGTAATAGAAATTAAATTATCAGAGATTAATTTCAAGACAAAAAGGAGATTATGCATGAGAGATGGAACGTGTAAGATATTATGTAACCGGAGCTTACAGGGAGTATCCGGTAATGGTAGCAAACCTTGGCCGGTGTTCTGGATTGGTAATATGGAGCCATTGGCGATCGACACAGAGTCTTGGCCGGAGTAAGGATACGAATGTTGAAGCTGATTCATGTTTGGCGTTAGATGCGTTGTGACCCCAGTATCAAGAACCCAGTCTTGATTCCCCTAGGGAGAAGGTTGCACGAGTATTGCTCTGGGTGCGGCGGCGGAGTTAGGGGCATATTTTTTAGTATACCTGTGCCAGCAATTTAAGGCACTATGCCCTGTTTTACCGCATATTTGGCATACGGACGCTGAGTTTGAGGTGAAGCCGGAGTGGGAGTTTGAGTAGTCGGAGGCGGCATGGTGAACGAAGTGTTCTTGTTCTGGTTTGTGAGTCATTGGGTGCGACCTTTGGATTGATTAGAGTATGTGGTGTAGAGAGCGGATGCGGAATAGGAGGAGGACTGATCTTTTTAAATGTCTTGATTGACATGTATCTCCTCACTACAAAGTAGTGACTAGAGATTGTCAATATTGGCAGGAAGCAGTGAAGTACGAACGGCTGTCTTGAATGAATTCTAGGTCGGCGGAAGCCCATTTAGGATGTATATCACGATGTCCTTTGAATCAATCTTGGAACCTGCGGCGGCGATGTTGTCAACGATGTTCTTGATTTGGGACAGGTATTGTTGCATTGTGACGTTGTTCATTTGGAGATGATGAAGTTCGTTCTTGAGTTGAAGAACGCGCGAACGGCTTGAAGGCTGCAGCCGGCGTTCAAGAACTTGCCAGATTTTATTTGACGTGGTGGCAGTGATGACATAGGGAAGAATCGATGGCGATATTGTGGAGAAGAGGGTGGAGATCAAGTTGCTGTCAATTAGTCGCGAGCAGATTGATTCTTGTGAGCTTTCATCAGGAGGATGAGGTTGGGCACCCATGAGATGTCCTGCGTAGCCGTTCGCCGTGAATTGCTGAAGAATTTGAATACGCCAAATGGCGTAGTTTTCTGCATTGAGCGGATGAGGGAGGAGGTTCTTGATGTTGGAGACCAAGAACTTGAGTGGCACTGGGATGCAGACGTCGGTGTGATTGTCAGCCGGGTTGGAGGAGGAAGAGGGAGGGAGGGAGGAAGTTAAGCTCTGGTCCCCCATTAATGGCTCTGTGATACCATGAGAAGGTGACTAGAGGAGAAGAAGAGGAATCCCGAGAGAGAGAGGGAGACAGCCAAACCAGTTGAGAAAGAAAATGTAGATCTATATTATTATCTTAAAGCTAGTTGCAGGTTGTCTTAAATAGACACAGTAATGGTACAGAAGTAAATATATATGGTATAGAATAAGGTATAGTGTTCATTCGCTAACAGTATCTATTGATGATCAGCCTAATTATACTAATATATAATTATCTACAGTAGCAACACTAACATAAAACTAAAACTAAGCTTGCACGGTAACTTCAGAGTACTATAAGGTTAATAGAAGCGTATAACAAATCTATCCAATTGATCTAAATGAATCATAATTGCACCAAGTTTATACGAATGAATTAAACATATCATGTGAGAACTTTTTTTTGTTAATATCAGGTGAGAAATGAACACAAAAAATAGTAAATATAGATATTATCATGAAACAAATATAAAAGCAGTAAATATAGATGCATAATTGTATCATAAATAAAGAACATGAAAAATCTTGAAAAGAAACTAAATTGTTCAAAGCGCACGAATTGGCTATAACAAACATAGGTTGAAAAAAAAAACTAGCAAAACAAAACCTAGAAAATAAGTATTACCAAAAAATTTACATCCCATATTTTGAATAAGATAGAAGAACAGAATATGATGTCGAAGAAAGGAGATGTCTTTGTAACGATTGTAATCCTCACAAGCTGGACGTCAAATTGAGCAAACGATAGGAAGTGTCAACACATCACATATTGGCCTGTTGGTTGTGAGCTTAGGCATTCAAATAAACGGTCTTAGGTTTGAGTCTTTGTGTATGCATTGTGTGTGTGAGTTTGCCTTAAATGACCTAAATGTCAAAAAAAAAAGTGTCAGATTAGGACAGAGACAAACGGGGCAAATAAAAAAAATTATCTAGTTGGGGAGAAGTTGAATAGCAATTTTAGATTTTTTTTTTCTAACTTTCTTCATAGACTGCTTGATCGATAATTAACTAATAATTCATTTAATTTGAACTGCTCAGGTTTCAAAAACTGAAATCAATTCTCCAATTCAATTAGGGCTGCAAGCGAACCAAGCGTTCGATGAGCTATTCGTTGCTCAGTTCGATTAAAGCTCGTTTGTGAACATTTAATTAACTAAACAAACATACTTGAACCATATTTATAATACTCGATACTTAAATAAATAAGCTTGAACACTAATATGTTCAGCTCATTTATATTCATGAACAACATCATTTAAAGTTTGTGAACAAGCTCAACATTAGGCTCGATAAGAAGCTTGATAAAAGCTCGATTCGGGCTCGATTCATGTACAAGAGATATTTCATATTTGTCCATGTTTGCTTGATTGTTTGTTTAAAATATTCATGAAAAAATATAAGACGAATCATAAATCACTGGTTCGTGAATGAGATCATTTGGTATTTTTAAAAAACCACTAAATATGTTCACAAACATGCTCAATGTAATTATTTGTTAAGAGATTTCATAAAGCTCGTTTGTTAAGTTAATGAACATTTAGAAGTAGAGCTCGTTTATAGTTCATTAAGGCTTGTTTATTTAAAAATCGATAAGCACTAAATGAACTGAACTTGAATCGAACATAAATCAAACATGAACACTTATTAATTTAAATGAACCAAACATGAACACGAACAATAAAGCTTGAATCAAACATGAATCAAACTTGAACAAGTTGATTTTTTTTTTTTATAAATGAACACAAACATGAACACTCACATACTCGACTCGACTCGATTTCAGCCCTAGATTTAATGGTCCGGCCATTGGTCATAGTAATTTTTGTCCAAATTTTTTACAAGACCGATTTTAAAAATAAACGGAACAGCTGACTGATTCACCATTCAACCGACCGGTGCGGTCCAATTTTTAAATCTTTTTATTAGAACATCCGAACATCAGGAGAAATTATTCTGTGTGGAATCCAGTCACAAAGATGTGTTCGGTTGCCAATAAAACATTACGCGTGTTGTAATTACTTGGAAAGTTAAGACCCGACCCGCTTACTACAGACTTCGAGACACCTGCCCGCCCATCAAATTTAACAGTAAAAAGATGAAAAAGGCGGAAAATTTTTACATTTTCACGTTTCGGCCATTCACTCTAGTTCTCTCGAGGTTTCTGTTTCTGCAAAAATTTCTTCTCAAAAACATCCAGCAATCTCTTCTGCTCAAGTGGAGGAGGGAAAGGATTCACCAGCAAAGAAAAAGGTACGTTAATTCTTACATTGACATAAACTGTACTCCGTATTTCTTTGGTATTCAATGCATATTTTTCGAAGAAACAAAAAAAATAAAATCATTCTGAGAACAAGAACGATAAAAGATTATATTTATCTCACCCTTTACGTTCTTTCTACGTATATTCTTTGTATATTATGTGTATATTTTGCTTATTTTTCGTGTATATGTTGAATACTCAAACCTTAACATTTTGTAATAAATCCTTTGGATCTTAAATCATAAAAATAAACTTCCAATAAAGAAAAATAATTAGCGTAAATAATTATTGATTTCTGTTGTTATTTTGTACTCTTTGCGTACCGTATGTGTATACTATGTGTATGGTTTGCGTATATTATGTGTATACAATGCGTATACTATGCGTATGGTTTGCATATAGATTGCATTTTATATGTGTAATTAATTTTATTTTCTTACGCAGATTTACGTCTGTCCTACATCGTATCGCTGCTATGTTTCCACGTTTAGAACATTCTGTGATACGTTCTCCGAGATAATTCCTCCAGAAATTGAAGAAAAATTGATGAACCTTAATATCTACCAATTTCTTAAATTCCCTAGATTCGAGCAGAACGCCCCATTGATTTACCAGCTCATGACAATGTGGAATATTCAAAAGCAAAGTTTTATAATATAGGGTCATGTTTTACCTTTCACAACTGAAGAAGTGGCCCTCCTAACTGGTCTTCCTAATAAAGGTGAGGTGATTACATGGCTTACCTTGCCCACTTCAACCATCACTTCCAAGGATATAAAGGCTGAAATGTTTGAGTTGAGTAGAGAAAGCGCCCCAGAGACAATGTTGAAAACTTTTATTATGTATTTATGTTCAAATTTATTTTTCCAACAAAGCAACTTCAAAGTCTCAAGGTTGTTAAAAACAATATCAAATAATGTTGATGATTTTTCATCAATCAACTGGGCATGATCGATTTGGGAATGCCTGGTAGAAGAATTTAATAATATTTCTATGAAGATCTCAAACAACAAGCCAGCAGGGTACATCAATGGTTTTGTGCCTCTGCTAATTGTGAGTGCTAAAACAATTCTAATTTAACATTTAATTTGATTGTTGATTTGATAAAATTTACTTTTATTTTATGCAGGTTTGGTTCTTAGAGCACACTTCCATTCATTACCTGAAGTACCTTAGAGAAGGCCCCGTTTCCTTCAATGGGCTGATGACATAGTATATAATACTGAGAAGACAGCTAAATATTTTGTTAATTTAAAGACAAAATAGGCATATATTATGAAAATATTGCTTACATATTACGTATGGAGTGCGTATGGGGTGTGTATGTATTGCGTATGTTTCGCGTATGTATTGCGTATGTGTCGCATATGTATGGCGTACATAATGTGTATAATTATGCAATAATGAAATTATTTGATGACAAATTTGCTTACAAATTAATTTTTCACAGATTTTTGTTGACCTCCAAGGAGTTACCCCTGAAGAAGCTAATCTTCTGGGAATCAAGAAATATCTATCAAAACCTCATTCTCCCATTCGTTTCAACACACTTGAACATGATCTCCCCCCCAATCTCCTCAGCAACCCGAACCCAAATCTCCCCAGCAACCCTAATCAACTCTTCTTGAAGAGAAAATAATAAAATTTGTCCAGGATACCTGCAAAAATCTCTTCCAAGAACTTGAAGCTAGGCTGAGCAAGAATTTTGAGCAAATTGTGAAAAGAGTTGATCTTATTGATAACAGGCTCCAAAATTATATTGTTCAAGGCAATCTTAATGCTGATTAGTAAGATGCTCCCTCCTCATCATCATTCATTCCTCATATAATGAAGAATATTCAGATATCATCTGAACACACAAAGACCGACGCCCTAGAGAAAATCAATGATGTTGAGATAACCAAGGCTGCAAAATAAGAGATGACCCAGGCCGCTGAAAGGGTTTACAAAAAGCATAAATTAGATAGAAAATCAATCCCAAAGAAAAAAAAGAAGCGGAAAAGGGTACACCACCTCCAAGAAGAACCTGCCCAAGAAGATCCATCACAGAAAGTTCCATCCCCCAAAGCACCTCCATTAGTAGAACCATCCCATCAAGTACCATCACCTGCCAAAGAAGAACCTACCAAAGAACCTCCTCCAATAGAAGAACCAAATCAAATAGTTGAATCCTTAAAAGAACCTCCCCCAGTAGAACCAGCCCAAAAAGAACATCCCCAAGAATAACTAACCCAAATTATTCCTTCCCAAGTAGAAACAGTCCTAATTGTTCCATCACCAAAAAAAACTACCCAATAACCATCCCCAAATGAACCTTTGGAAAAAAAAAACTGCAAAAAAAGTTATGCAAACAAAAGAAATGATCAATGTTGATAATGTTATAGTAAAGGGTTTCCCTGCTAGTCCTACAGTGAACTTCAAAGGCTTGGAGATGTTGAGTCCAGATAAGGAACTTTTTATCAGGGAGAACATAAAGAAATATCTTGACATGTATTTTATTTGCGTATTGTATGCATATGTATTGCGTAATTTATGCGTACTGATTGCATAGGAAATGTGTTTTATATGCGTACTGATTGCATAGGAAATGTGTTTTATATGCATACCTAATGCGTATTTTTTGTTTAATGATTTCAGTAGCATGCAAATATTTGAAGACGTGGGATGGACGAAATATTATCCGACGGATACCTTGACAATGATCATGTTGATTCCTTTGTCATTTTGTTAAGTGAGAAGCCTAAAATTTCACCAGAATAGTATCATAAATATTTATACATCTCACCAATGTATTGGGTTAGTATACTAGTTTATTTTATATATAATTATATATTTTGACTATTTTATTCTTATATCTAATTCTTGCAGCATTACAAGTTGAAGGATGAAAGTTTAAAATTGTTCATCGAACATGTAAATTACAATTCTATTCATTCATACAGCATTATAATTAATCTAATTATTGATGGTTCGCACTGGACCCTTCTGGTTGGTTACTGAAATCAGAAAAAGTGGGAATTTTACGATTCTGTACCCAACTCTATGCATAGAAGTGTTGCTATAAAGATTGTGAGTTTAATTGTGAGCTTATATTGCTAAAAAATTTCGAAATTATTTTTCAGTGAACTAAATTATATTCCATATATTGTTCAGATTGCAAGCTTATATAGGGATTACAAAGAAGTTTTTGATGATAATATCAACAAATGGAGTTTCAAGACAATCAAGAATGCGCCAACACAGTCCAATAATACAGATTGCGGAATGTTTGTTTGCAAATACATGGAAAATATTATTTGACAAAAAAACTCAAAGTGGAGAGAGAGTAAAGATTGGCAAGAATAAATGCCAATGTATAAGGCAGAATTCGCATACGGATTGTTTTGTGCTTCGTTGAAATGAACTTTTTATATTTTATTTTTGTGTAAATAACTGATATATGTAAATTATATGTGCATGAAATATAAATTATCTGCGCATAAACTGGAGTGTTTAGGGCCGATGATCCTTTATGCCTTGTGATTAAGAATGATTTCATAATGTTTTGCAAAGTACGCATTCTATATGCTTGTAATACGCTTATGATACACATTTGGTATTCCTCGAATACGTAAAGGTGATTGGAATTCTTTGTCTCGTGAACAAAAGAGTCAGGAAGCGTTGAATATTGGGTTTCTCTACCTTAATACAAGCTTCAAATTTTAAAATATCTCATGCATTTCATGTTGAATTTGATTTGAAGACTTCAGTAGTCTGGAGTTCGATTTTCCTTAAATGTTAGTACACACAAGAGCAAAAATAAATCTTCCAAAAAGTGTTAGGAGATAAATACACATAAAATAATAATATTTGGAATCATCAAAACTATACAAGTTGCAAGAATGTAAAACATGCAAATAGAAACTCTCTTAACACTTGGTTCTCTACTTTCACCAAGTGGGTGAAAAAGGCTTTGTAGGTACTCAGCCTTCACCAGGTGAGTGAAAAAGGATGAGAAGGTATGCTGTCATCACTTGGAGAGTGTAAAAGGCGACGGCTCTCTATCGCACAGAGTTGGTGAAAGAGAGTTTGTAATGGCTTCTCCACCTTACTATGAGAGAAAAAAGAGAGTCACTGTTGTTTTGTGCAAAACCTACAGAAGGAGTCTCTAGGGAGTGGATGTAGATCTAGTTGGACTAAACCACTATAAAATTAGGTGTTCTTATGTTAACTTTTATTTTTCCTGCATTTTATTTTAATATTCTTTCTATTTATGGTTGAAAGATTATCTGTGAATGCCATTTTTATAAACAACTACATATTTCAATCTTAATGTTTTTATTCTTCTAAAAAGATTCTAAATAAAAAAAATTCCAAAATCCAAGATTTTTTTTAAAATAACCAATTCATTCCTTGTGATAAATAGGGATTTCTTTGGGTTGTCATAATACGCAGTAAATACGATTACGATAGACATTTGGTACTCCTCGAATACTTATACCATACGTAACTCACAGAAATTGTTTTTTTTCTTAAAAAAATTATTTAATTTGAATTCAATTGATTTGATCCAATCCTTCAGTATGAATCGTGTAAATACTCATTTTGCACTTGTTATAAAATGATTATAAAAATTTTCATGATGAGACTTAATATTTGTGTACACCCTTGTGCTACACAATTAATGGTTCTAGAGTGTGGGTGTTATGCTTCACTGGTTTAGCAATCATTGTAGTATAGGGAGAATCAAAGGTGATTGGAATTCTTTGTCTCGTGAACAAAAGAGTCAGGAGGCGTTGAATAATGGGTTTCTCTGCATTTGAACATTCATTCCTTATGATAAATAGGGATTTCTTTGGGTTGTCATAATACGTAGTAAATACGCTTACGATACGCATTTGGTACTCCTCGGATACGCATACCATACGCAACTCACAGAAATTATTTTTTTCCTTGAAAAATTTATTTAATTTGAATTCAATTTATTCGATCCAATCCTTCGGTATGAATCGTGTAAATACTTCGGTACACCCTTGTGCTACACAATTAATGATTCTAGAGTGTGGGTGTTATGCTTCACTGGTTTAGCAATCATTGTAGTATAGGGAGAATCAAAGGTGATTGGAATTTTTCGTCTCGTAAACAAAAGTGTCAGGAAGCGTTGTATATTGGGTTTCTCTGCCTTTGAACATTCATTCCTTGTGATAAATAATGATTTCTTTGGGTTGTCATAATACGCAGTACATACGCTTACGATACGCATTTGGTACTCCTCAGATATGCATACCATACGCAACTCACAAAATTTGTTTTTTCCTTGTTAAGGTAAATTTCTTATATAGAGAAAATGAGTCAAACCAATAATAGGTAAACATTATGAATGTAGTAATGGAGATCATAAATTGATAATGGGTTAAAATTCTTTATTAATAATTGAAAATATATTGCATTTTCAGAAACATAGAAAATACCCTCTGTATACGTATCCAGTACGCATTGTATACGCAATCCACACGCATATATCCAGAAAAAAATAATCCTTATAAAATAAATATCTCTAAAGATAATAGTACAAATATTCTTATTACATAGAATTTTTTGATTTAATGATATCCATCATCAACTTGAGGTACATTGTTGATGGCTTTTTTGAACGTACACCTTTTATGTGTTCCTGAGTGAAGCATTTGGGTATGCTTGTGAAATTAGAATGCTTTTCTCGCTTTACTGATGGCTGACTGGACAGTTCCCCGGCTATGAAATTGTCAGTCATGCACTCGGGCATGCTTATGAACTGCTGTACTGATGCCTGACTAGACGGGCGTGCTTGTGATATGAAGTCCTCCGTTAACCATTCCGGCATGCTTGTGAAATTGTACTGCTTAGCTGGAGATGGCAGACTGGACTGTACAAAATTTATGAAGTCCTCATTGAAGCATTCGGACATGCTTGTGAAATTACACTGCCGAGCTGATGGTTGGTTGGAGTGTACAGAATTTATGAAATCCTCCATTAAGCATTCGGGCATGCTTGAAGGAGTTGGAATTTTTATTGTGTTTTTCTTCACTTGTGGTTTTCCTGTTAAAAAAATTAATAACAATAAAAAAAAAATCAAATTAGTCAGAAAATGAAATCATACTCTTTGGCTTCTTCTCCCAGTGGCTTTTCAGCCTAGCATTGGATATGCCTTTAGGCCAACGCTTTAGAGGATCTTTCAGTTGTACATTGCCACCTTGTGTAGACTTGTATGTCTTTCTCTTCCCATAAACAATCAAATCGAGTTTTTCAGATGTATCCCTCATCGAAGCCAATAGGAATTCTTCACCCTCCTTATTCAGCTGCGCTCGTGTGCTCATTTCATATTCAAACCTACTGATATAATTTTTGAATATGAATCCGCTACTAGCTTCAGAGCTATTCTGAGAATTTTCTTTCAAATTTAGACCATAATATATATCTTGTCGAGCTCGTGCTGACCATCGCAATAGTAGGTACTTCTCGAGGATTTTCCCAATAGTCATTTGCCTCAAAACTATTATGCAGTGAGAACACAATAAACCCATTGTTTCAAACTTTCTGCAGGAGCATTGAATGTTACCATTTTGTGCATCAAAATCAACAACCCATGGTTTAGAGTGATCCTTTTTCTCTGTGTAATAGACAAAA
>NW_021319083.1:3866020-3910243 GCF_001605985.2 Dendrobium catenatum | reverse complement strand
GATATTTTCTTTGAATATTAAGATCAGACAACTTCTTGAAACCAACTTTTGAACAAACAAAGTCCTTGGATTTTAAATTTATGGAATTTGGCCAGTAACTGTGATGATCCTTACAAACACTAAAACCAAGATTATATCCATATTTACGATAAGCCTCATATGCCTCTTTCTCATTAACATAAACCTTCTGATAAATACGCAATAAATGAATTATCCAATACGCAACCAATACGCAATACATACACAACCAATAAGCAGTAATTAAGCAAATCAATACTCAACCAATACGCAACTAATACGCAATAAAAATCCAACATATGTGCAATTAATGCGCAATGTATACCAAATCAATACGCAGATGATACTCAATGTATATCACACAGATAAGCAATACATACGCAATTAATACGCAACAAAACTTTGCAATAAGAAAATCGAACTACAAATTCGTTATTGTAACCTAGCTCAATAATACTTTAAAAGAAGGGAACATCTAGTCTTCTTTTAATATCAATTACAATTTAACATTATGTACATTATTGATAAAAATACGCATCTATGTTAAACACAATAAAAACATCAAAAATCTTTGTACCTTAAAATAATTACATCAAAAAAATGACTTTGTAAAGAGATCTAATTGCAACATTGCTATGAAGAAAACTTGGAAGAAGGCAAACTTTACCGGTAAGCTGAACTTTTCGTCCAGTCGCACTGATTTTAGGTGTTCTGCTTCATGTGCGCTTGTTTCCTGGACGTCGGCATTCTCCTGGTTATGGGCTTCCTCCGAGACCTGTGAAAATATTGTCTGCTCATAAAAACCAATATCCTCCTCCAGATCCAGATCAATCTCCATCTTCATTGGCATTTTTTCTGCTAAAATTTTGGCTCTAAGCGTTATATATTGCGGTGATTCGCGCCTTAAATTCTGAAAAAAAGAAGCGCCAACCTAAATTTAACGTTATCTCCTGGGTCGGGCTGGAAGACGGGTCAGATATCGTCGGGTTTACGCAAGTCAATTGACTTTTTAGCCCTTTTCACGTAAGCAATCGAACACATATTTATGACCGGATTTCACACAGAATAATTTCTCCAACATCAAAGGAGTTTTGACTGTTTCCATTCTTCTTTGGCGATGCACGCGCGGTGCACGTGCCAACGCCATCTTCGGAAGACAGTACGATCAACGCCCTTCTTCCTAAATGTTGGATCCTTTCAAAAATTCTCCCCATTTCTCCTTTCTTCTCAAATTCGTAGCTCCTCCTGACGGTGCCGGAAAATAGTCGCTCCACATCTTCGATATTTTTTATCTATTTTGTTCATTTCCCTCTGGAAGGCCCGAAGATGGCAGGGATCGACTGCGCCGAAATCGCTAATATGATCGGCAGTTAGAGTTGGCTCTTTTTCAATCGAAGCTTAGTTTTCGTTTACCTGTTGCAGTATGCGGCCGTGACGATCTTGGGAGAAGGGGTTTTTAGGGTTTTTTTTGTGGTAAATATGATCAAACAGATACTCGGCAAGCTCCCGCGCAAGCCCTCTTCGAAATCCTCCTCTAGCGACTCCCTTTCCGACGTAGTAATAGGCAGATCTGCGCCGGGTAGGAAGGAAGGTTTCATTGGCTCTTCTGCTGCCCCGTCAGTTGGGCTAGTCAACGGTGATGTGGGCCTATCAGCGTCGTACGAATCCCTCCCAAGCTTCCGAGACGTGCCGAGCTCGGAGAAACCGGTTCTGTTTCTACGGAAACTCGGCATGTGCTGCGTGGTCTTTGACTTCTCTGACCCAACAAAGAACGCGCGGGAGAAGGAGGTGAAACGGCAGATGCTGCTTGAGCTCGTGGACTACGTCTCGATTGTCACGAGCAAGTTCGGCGAGGCGGCGATGCAGGAGGCCACGAAGATGGTGGCGGCCAATATCTTTAGAACATTGTCTTATTCCACTTGCGGCGATGGGATGAAGGTTGTAGAGGGTGCTGAAGCGGAGGAGGAGGAGCCGGCAATGGAACCTGCCTGGCCTCACCTCCAGATCGTTTATGAGTTCTTCCTCAGGTTCATAGCTTCGTCCGAGACCGATGCGAAGATTGCGAAGCGCTATGTTGATCACTCCTTCATACTTCGGCTGCTGGATCTATGCGACTCCGAGGATCCACGGGAGAGGGAGTACTTGAAGACAATTCTCCATCGGGTTTATGGGAAGTTCATGGTTCACCGGCCTTTCATTAGAAAGGCCATTAACAACATCTTCTACCGATTCATATTCGAGACAGAGAAGCACAATGGGATTGCAGAACTACTTGAAATTCTCGGCAGTATAATCAATGGTTTTGCGCTACCACTGAAAGAGGAGCACAAATTGTTCCTTGTTCGGGCGTTGATTCCACTCCACAAGCCTAAGTGTCTTGCTCTGTACCACCAGCAGCTGTCCTACTGCATCACGCAGTTTGTGGAGAAGGACAACAAGCTGGCTGACACAGTCATTAGGGGAATCTTGAAATACTGGCCCCTAACCAATAGCTCGAAAGAGGTTATGTTACTTGGGGAGCTGGAGGAGGTTCTCGAGTTCACTCAGGAGCCTGAATTCCAGAGGTGCATGGTGCCTCTCTTCCGACAGATAGCTAGATGCCTTAACAGTTCACATTTTCAGGTATACCTTTTCACGTTGCTTGAAGGCGATAAAATATTTCAGCTTAGAATGTCTGTTACCCTCCAGTGTTATTATTTAAATTTTCAGCTTCGTTATGATGTTGTTTTTTGTTTCCACTAGCATGGTTGAGTCACCTTTACAATTAAAAGCTCCTAACAAATCCGTATTGCTGGTTTTCTTCATTTTTGCTTTATTGTGAAATTTGGTTACAGGGGGTGAAAAAGTGCTTATTTAGATGTACCTGCTAATACTTTGTCTGCCGAGTCAGGAACTTAACTATAGTTCATACCCTTAGCAAGTGGCTACACTACTGTGTTTGTTGAGGATTGGTTTATGGGAACTTACTCCTGCTTGGCACAAAAACCCGTGACTTTCAAGCAATAATGGCACATCTAAGAAGTGCACCCTGGTCCGGCCTTAAGAAGTTGAACAAAAGTACTTGAGATCTGGCTACGTCATAGAAAATTAAGCTGTGATTTATTGAGAAATCAACCTATTTTATTGGTCATTATGGTGATTGAGGATAATAGTATTCTTAGTGGATGAAGAAGAGGTTCAAGTCGCATATTTTTTATATGGGAAGCTATATTGGGAAGAAGTACTTGCAACCTTGCTATTTATCAAAAACCAGCTAGTTTTCTTAATCTTATAGGGAGGAAGAGGGAGGGGGCATGAGATAGTCTAAACCACTATTGCTTGCCTTCGAGATCTTTGATGAATTAGTAAATGGCACAAAGGACAAGTTAAATGAGAAGGAGATTGATATGCAGTGTAACTGCACCATGCTCGGAGTAAAGTGATGATTGAACTATATGCTACTTACCTTTGCCTTTAGTTTGTCACCTATAACATTGAACTGTTCTTAGTTCTATGTAGATTTTTAGTACTAATTTGCTACTTTTCCCTAGAGAGCTTAAAGTTTTTTTTTTCCATGTAATGAAATGTGTTACTTTTTTTTTTACATTATTTCTTTTATGACAGGGTCAATGAAAATGACAAAATTTCTGTAAAGATTATATTAAATCTATTCAACTAGTTAATTCTGTTATCCATTGTTTGAAATGGTTTTCATGGGATAAATAGTTCGTTTTTGTTTTTAGATTATCAAATTCACCAAGACAAATGATCGTTATTTACATGGTTCAATAAATTTGCTCTGATAATGCTCTAGATTCATATCAGAACAACTAAAGCTAAATTTCACATAATAAACTTGGTTCCACATGGTGCAAAATTAGGCTATGTGATGTGAAACTCAGTTCCAAGTATGAGAACTTGTGTTAGGAGGATTTATGCATAATAGATAGATGAAGTATGTGTCAACCTTTGAAATTAAGAGAGGATATCATAGAAATTCTGATTAGTATGCAAGAACTAGTCCTGATCCTTAACTGTAATGGTGTCCCTTGCAATATGTGGAAGCCAGTTAATGGTAGCCCAGCATAGCACTTTGGATCTCAGCTGATCATAAGCAGCTTTCATCTAAACCTAGCTATGATTTGTTTAAGCTTGTGCTTTTCTTTCCTAGTTTGTTTTATATATTTTGGGAATTGGTGTGTTCAAGAAAATGTGCTCTATTGAGTTCGGTGTGATAATGCATGTTTTTTCAGTTTTAGCATCTGACAAGGCCATATTTTCTTTATCAATGATGTTTGTTGAAGCAAAAAATGGAATTATTTACCATTTTATATGATCTGTTTCACACAGCATTACTGTAATGATTTTAAATGATGCATAAAACTATAATTTGCCATATATGCCATAGTTTTAAGATTGTTTGTTTTTGGCCTTGTTATACTAGACTAATGTTCTTGTGGGTTTTAGCAGAATCTGGGATGAGGGGTATTTAGATGTCTATATTTAATGGATCTTAAGTTGTTTTTTTTGTAAAAATAAGAAGTTATTATTTTTCTTCTTCAAGTCTTAAATCTTAAATTGAAATTGGTACATTATAAGGATGGGAGTGAATGCTATCAGTTGATGAAGATGCCTCTGTGCTTGTTTCTTATTTTTTCTCGTATATTTACAAGCTCCAAATTCCTTTTCATCATTTATAGCAGTTAGATTGCCTAATTAATTATTTTTAATTTATAAATGCAATAAAGTCTTGCTTTAGATTCATAGATTGACTAGTGATAAAGAAGTGGAAGATATTCAAGTTGGTGTGTGCTAAGAGTATAAGTAGACCATCATTAGCTTTATCATAACTATTTAGGTTTTTATAAATCTCTTTCAATTCAATATTGTTAAGTGCTTTTTGAAGCATTAAATTTGACCTCCATAAATCAATTTGAACAACTTCACATTATCTTAGTTCAATAAAATCAATATTACAGTTAAAAGATTAGGTATATTTTAGGCTAGATTAGTTGTTCTTAAAGCAACCTTTTTTTCTATGTAGTTCTTCCTATCATTGAAATAAATGATGTGATGCAAGTCTAAGTTGCCTTTTGTTATGCTTATAGTTTTATAATTCATGTTAGATGGTATGATCCGAACATTTATAGGCAATAAGTGAGCTACTAGAGATCTTTGTGGATAGTGTGGTTTGTACTAGGGAAAGAATCACGTGTAAATGAAGTTTTCTACATCATAAAGGATATCAAACAAAGCTCATAGATTTAAGAAGGATTTTTAAGAAGATTTCTTTGAGGGACACCTTGATAAAATGTTGGTTAACAAATTTTTGGCCGTTTTACCCTTCATTTGCATGAGAGTTGAACGATGGGTTGATGTGTTGTAAGTGAACCACTTAAGGTTTGTTAAATGTTTACCTCCTCCTACTGGCAGTAGTTTCTTAAAGTTCACCTTTATAAAGACATCAAAGGTAGCTTAGATTAATATGCATATATTATCATATGGAAAAATTGGTCAAAATTGATTTGACTAAAATAATTTCCCTCCTTCAATCATAACATCATGGAATTTCTGAGCTATTCCCTTTAAAAGACAATTTATTGCTACCCAAGGTACATAATGTTGATTGCTTGTTCATTGGTTGAAGAATTTTGCAACTGGGCTAGAAAGACTTATACATAAAATCAATTCTATTGTTTTATTCATTTTTTTAATGCAGTGGATGTTTCCATAAACCATACTTGAAATATTGTTAAAATTTTAATTTCTAACAATCACGTGAATTTATTTGGGTGTTCTTTGTAGAGGTTCCTTTCATTTATATCAAATATTGCTTGTTTAACTTTTTCAACCTGATTTCTTCCACGTAATTATCTGGATTTTTAAATCATATATATACTTATTGCATCATATATACCCAGATAACTTGCAGCTGATAAAATTTAATCTTTGGAAACAGGACATTGCTCTCTAATAATTTTTAAGAAAGGTTTTTGATTGAACATTAGTTACATTATTGCATTTATTTTAGTAGGTTGTGGCTTTGTTTTTTTCCATTGATTTCTTAGTGATTCTTCTTTTGACGATTCTAGTTTGGATGCATCTATTTCAAATACATCTATTAGTTATGGCACTCTTTGATTTAACACATTCATTTCTTCTAATTGGCGCTTCGCTGTTCTTTGAGTAGGGTATTACAATTTTAGTCTAGTTTTGCACTTGCTTTATATAGAATCTGGTCTTGGTTCCGTTTGTCATTGCTTTTTTATTACTTATCTTTCCTTGATCATCCGAAGTAGTTTGAGGGCGGTCAGAAAAGCACATATCCAAAAATGTCCTATTGTATAGAATGATAGTTTATGTAGCTTCTTTAGGAAAGCAAATTCATTAATTTTGCTTTATTATCTAATTAATTAATTTAATTATTTTGATTAACTAAGATTAGGGACTTTTAAATGATTGTTTTGAATTCATAATAATATTCATTTTGGTCACTCAATTATCTCATATTCATGTCACAATAATTATTTTAGAGTTATAGAGTTTTTTTATCGCACAACTCTAGAAGTACTTTAGAATTGTTTTTGCATATGTTTTACTTAAGAGCACAACTAAACACAACTCTGTACATGAAAACGCAACATAGTAGAAGTCAACATTGTCAACCGTAGTCTTAATCTACTCTAGATCTAGGATTGTGCTCTAAAATGTGGTACATATATAGTTAAAGACACAATTTGATAATATATTGGTGGTTCTTCGCTCCTACCAAAAGAATTTCACTTTAATAATCTTGTGCTAGCCTTAGTCAAAATCCTTGATACTCATATCCTTGAGCTCACAATTTACTGAACTTTTAACTGCAATATTTATTTAATATGATTATACTACTGTAAATCACAATCCCTAGGTGCATAGGTGCTGACCAATGTTTAAAATTGCGTAATCGGGTATTGAGGTGTAAGCCTGAAATTCAAAAAATTCCATAAACATAAAATGATAAATTTTGTATATACTAATGATTAAATAATATATAAAACATAAAAATGCACAAGATATGAAGTGAAATCAAAATATCCCAATAATAAGACAACATGAAATATAGTTCAACTCAAACTCCATCTTTCCCAAATCACAGTATTCTTTTCATTAACATATAATTCCAAAAATAAATAGCAATGACATATCACATTAGAACTCATAAGTCATCAGCACTATCATCACTAAGGGGGTCTTCATTTCAATCATCAGTATGATGAATTGCTCTCTCCCCTTTCTCCTCTCCCATAAAGTCCAATGTCCCCAATTAGGTCCTTCAATATCAGTTATCTTTCTCTTCCATAAATATTTTTGAACAATCTCATAATAAATAATAGTGCAATACATTAATAAAAGTCTAAATTTTTTTTATTATTTATATACCTTATTTGATTTATTCTTGAGTTGTGATGATGTAGATGCTTTAAGACTATCAAAGAAATCAACATTTAAATCTTCATCTTGTAATTCAGACGGCATCACTTTAACTTCATCATCTACAAACCACTCATCATCAGTTGCCACATCCTTGCAAAGCAAAGGATCTTCATCATCCATTAATCATTTTTTCTTTAAATTCCTATCTCTGAGTCTTTTATTATACATAATGTACACCAGTGAATTCATCCTCAATGTGGACAAGCGATTTCTCCTTTTTGTATGTACTTGATTGTAATTCTGTTTGGTTTGCTAAAATTATGGTCAATAGTCGAGAAGTGCAATCCTGTTTAGTTTGCTAAAATTATGGTCAAAATTAATTTTTTAATGCCTCAAATATATATTAAAATTGAAGGCAAACTAATATTGTATATTCCTCATCAATTCTTGAGGCAATTTCTTGTAATTTTCCTTGTGGAATAAATTATTGTTTTAAAAAAAATTGATGCAAAAAATTTTGAATTTGAAATTGCACCAAAGATAATTTTGAGATAATTCCCCCCATATTTTACCTAATGGGAAAAAGGGGCGGGGCGCATGCCATTTGTAAGTGCGTACTTTTGTTTCAACCCTATTATCTATGAAAATAGCTTTTTGTTAGAATTTAAAGGATGAACTTAGAAGCAGCACTATCCATTTTAATATCAGTTAAATTGTTTGACATTTCACCTCATCCTATTAGTTTCATTGGTTGGATGTTAGGGAATCATTTTTTGATTTTTTTTAAACATTAGGAGTTTTTAATTTCTTCTACCACACTGAAAAATCTTTACCTTCTGATTATAAACCCTTATGTATGAATTGGCCATTTGACTTTTCTCATAAATATTTTTTTTATGCATACAACCTGAAGTTTTTAAAATGTACTTTATATCCGTCTCCTGATATGATGCATCAATAGACTTAACAAAGGATAGTGCTAAATGGATTGTTTGCAAGAATCTTGATTAAATTCTTAGTTTTGATATCCCTCAATCATTCGACATTTTCTGACTTTAATTTGTTATTGTTTTCTTGATTTCCTGAATAATCTTTTCCGTGGTAGTCAATTCCTCTTTCAGTATCCAAATGGATTGCTTGCAAGTAAGAATTTTGATTAAATTCTTAATTTTGATATCCCCCAATCGTTTGACATTTTTTGACTTTGATTTGTTACTCTTTTCTTGATTTCTTCAATAATCTTTTCCGTGGTAGTCAATTCCTCTTTCAATATCCAAGTCTTATGTTCATTCATGGAAATGAGGTCTAAGGCCTCAGCCACATAAACTTATAGAATGAATCGTATTAAAATAAGATAGGATTGTTTCCACATTGAAAGGAATTGCATTCTTAAAGAAGAATCTATCAATACTCATATAAATATTCTTGTGAGCCTCATTTTTGTTTCTATGGGCTACTCTTATATCATCATTTTTTTTATCCTCTACATTCATTATAGATTGATCTATGGCTCCTAACATCTTTTTTTATCCTCTACATTTATTATAGATTGATTTATAGGCCCCCTAACATCTATATTGGAGGTTTTTCGCCTATTAGAAGAAAAATATTTACCAGGCCCACTAACATATTAGGATGCATTACCTCTGTCATCAAATCACAACGTGGTTGCTTTATTCATGTCAGCACGAATCTCTTCTTTTATTTCTTTTGAGTACTTTGGTACATGCTGCAATATTCTCATGAGAACCAAGAAGATGTTCATTCATTCTTGTAACACCTCATTTAACAATTTTATCACTATAGATGCATATCGAATAAATTTATATCTTCTCACTCTCAAAAATTTCCACCTGGTTGCAATCATTCAATATCAGATCTTTTCTATTTCCCATTGAACTCTTTTTGGAACCTTTAAAATTTAAAAATAATTCAAATTGAAAACCTCGTTCAAATTTGAGGAAAACTCATTTCAAAATAGAAAATTGGAAATATAGAATATCAAATAGCACAAAATTAATAAATAAAAATATAAGTAGGTTTAGGGAAGATGAAATTAAGGAAGGAAAAGTGCTACATGTTAGGGTTGGTAGCACAATAGCGGAGGCAATAAAGGAGTGCTGTTAAGTGTACAATAGAGGCGTAACAACAATAGAAATGACCTAGAAGAGGTGACAACACTGTAGTAAGGTCGTCATAGCTGTGCGCGTGGGTTTGTTTGTGAGGCTCCTAGAGCTCTTGAGGCCCTTATTGTATTATTTTATTTTTTTTAAATGAAATAAATTTGGGTTTAAAATTTGGGGTTTATATATTAATTAGAGACTGTGCTTATAAATTTAAAGATGTTAACATCATTAGTTTGAGGCTTAGGACTCATCAAAAAAGCATTGAAGCGCACCTCACTCAACTAAGGCGTATGCCTCAACTACTGTAATTTTAATCCATGGACTAAAGACTAGAGTATAAACAAGTTCATTTACAATTATAGTTAGGTTTTTGCCTTGATGAGGAAGTTATCTAAGAAAGTACTAATTAGACTTGCAATCATTAGATTTATTATGATGTATTTAATTTCAAATTATTTTAGAAGCAGGACAATTCTTGGATATTTTAGAATTTCAAATTAAAGACCTCACTTGGCTTTATCTTTATTTTTCATCATTCAATATATATTTTAGAAATTATTGATAATCTTTCTCAAGCATTATAAAAAAAAATCACATGAAATCCTGAATGCAATGCATTTAATATGAACAACTAAACTTAAAAAAATAGGAGAGAGAGAGAGAGAAAGGGGATAGATTATTTGTTTCAAATAATGATGTTTTTTTTTGAAAGATGAAATGTGCTTATTTAGTTATTAATGCTTCCTACTCTAAAAGTCGAGGCTTTCATCATAAAAAGGATATTATTATAATGTGTTATAAAGTTGATATTATCATAGCTACTTTTGATACACAATTGTGAAAAGGAAGAACATGTTTAATGGTCGTATTTAGTGGAATTGATTTTTAGTTCAGACATGGATGATTGAGATGGATACTAATCATTCAAAATTGATATTTTTCTCACTGCACATAAGTGTTATGCTAAAGTTTCACGAGTATAAAAAGTTACACTTAAAATTTAATTGTAGAATTTTGAAATTGAAGCCATCAAAATTATTTTCTTAAAAACCTCTTTACAATTTATTGTTTATGTCAAATGATACAAATACAAGAAAAATGACCACTTGTCCTCTTCTTGATGGTTGAATAAGTCGATCTTATCTCTACATGTTGAATGCGCATTTTCGGTCAAGAAAAGATTGTGAAATAAGATGAAAGATGATTTTTTTGCTTTGTCAGTAATGAAGATGGATGTGCATTTTTGATAATGATTTCTTGATCATTTAATTTCAGCAGCTGAATTTGCATTTTTTATAATGATGATTGTCAAGAAAAGATTGTAAAATAAAATGAAAAATCATTTTCTTGCAAATTCAATGATAATATATATCAAGAAGAATATTGTAATGAGTTTGCAAGAAAAGTTGGATACGAATCGATTGTTGATGACTTTGATGCAATGAAGAAGAGTTGGATACAAATTTAAGATGTCTAATTTTAACAATTAGATTAATAGAAGTATATATATATATATATATATATATATAGCTTTGCAGGTTCTTCATTACAAAGTTTTTTATTTAATCTTTTTTTCTACTACAGTTTATAAAGTAGAACTTCTAATTTCAATTTCGTCACCCCTCTTTAAATTTGATCGCGCCACTGTTTAGCTCTATATGTAGTGGTTAAGTTTTTTATGGTCTAAAAACCTAGTTACAAATGTTTTTATTTGGTCTTTTTCATCTACTTATGTTAGTTTGTTAACTAAAAAAAATGATGAAATAAAAAAATTTCGAGCAAATTGAACTCAAACGAAGCAACCCTTCGTTCAAAACTAGGCAACCGCCTGCTTGCTTCTTTAAAATGATCAGAGCGTCTAGACCCAAACGAAGCAAACCTTCGCATTTTTCATCTTCTCTTTCCTTTGTTGCCGTTTGGTTTCGTTGCTTCGCAGGAGGTGAAGAGATTGCACGGTCTCTTTATAGGCTCCCTCGTCGCTGTTCGGTTTCGCCACTTTGCAGGAGGCGGAGGTCGCACCCGTCGCTTCTCCTGCTCCTTGTTGCCGTCCGACTTCAGTGCTTCGCGGGAGGGTAGAAATTGCACGTGTCGCCTCTTCTTCGGCTCCCTGTTGTTCTCCGACTTCCTTCTTCGCAGGAGGTATAGGGATTGCACAAGACGCTCCTTCGACGACTATCCGTTCCTGTCGAATTGGAAGTTACTGCATTTTGATCGGAAGCAACAAGGAGAGCTCTCCGGCTATGAAGGTAACTTTCTACCCGTCGCACGCTTCTTCCGCCAAATCCCATAAATCCGCCGAATCGAGGGATTTATGGATTCAACCCATGCATAAAACCCATTTGGCTGGATTTAGCATAAATTCGACTCACATCCTGCTGTACATTTGATACCAAACTGCCCCGAAATGGACCCAATCTTCAAAATGCATACGAAGAAAGCTTCTTTGCTTCACAAGAGGTGTAGAGAGATTGTATGGGTGGCCTCTTCGGCTCCTTTAACTACACTCCTTCAACGACGATCTTAGCCTAACCTAAACATCCGATTAGCTCCTCTCTATTTGTTTTTCATGTAATATGTATGCATACATATATGATTATAATTATATTTATAATTAGAAAAATAACTATATTATAATTATAATTATAATATTAAAAAAAGGAAGAGAGAGCGATATAAAAAAAATATTTCAATTATCGAAGATCCCGGGCCGTTGTACCTTAAGTCCGGTCGGGATGGTTTAAAATTTGAAGACCCGCGCCATCGATCTTAGATCTGGGCATATGGTTTTAAATTTGAAGACCCCGGACCGTCGTATCTTAGATTTGGTCGGGACGGTTCCAAATTAAAGACCTCACGCAGTCGATCTTGGATCCTGGTGGGATGGTTTAAAATCGAATACCCTATGTTGTCTACCTTGGGTCTGGGTAAGAAGAAATTATGAGTGTCGTCCCGATTTTTCCCTCGGTGGGGAGGAGACGCCGGAAGGCTGCCGAAATTTTCCAGAAAATTATAAATTTTTCTTTTTGGACCAATTAGGGAGAGTCAAATTTAAGTAATCGGTTACAACTAAAATTGATTAATTAAATCATTTAAATTAATTAATCAAGATTAATTAAGTCAAAATAAATAATTTTGATTAGCAAAATTGATTTAATAAAAAAATCCGAGAGCATTTTTTAAATCCGAGAGTAAAATTTAAATCAAGGTGTTGTTATTTAAATTTTGAGAAAATTGATTTTTGATTAATTTGAGCAATTAAAAAAAATGTGCAATAAATGAAAGATGAGGGGGCTAGAAATTCCACTAATTAATATATACAACAATATTCTCAAGCTCTCAAACTCTCAAAAATCCTCTCCACATAACAACTCTCGAGCAAATTGTACAAACTCTCCAAACAACGATTCTCCAAAAACTCTCAAACTCTCCGATAAGAATACAAACAACTCAACACACTCAAACTGAACTCCTCTGCATGCTCTCCAAAGCTCCCCTGTACGAGCTTCTACAGTTATTGATGGGCTCTATCATCTGCAACTGCAATCCCCGGCCATTGCAATGACTGGCTACGAACATCTAAAAACAAACAAATGAAAAGTCGGTACATCATAAATAAATTAAATGAATGCTGATAAATCTAAGTTACTGCAGGTAAGATAGAGTACTAGAAAACAAGAAAAACTAAGTATGAAAAAGCTAGTATAGCAACAATGCTGAAAAAAACAGGTAGAGTAGTGGACTACTATAGTAGGAAAACAACTACGAGCACAGAATAACTAAAACACTAACGCTAGTATCAAAACTTCAAAGTATCAAAGTCACAAACTCAAACCAACTCAAACAAGTACAGAACAAATTTCTAAACATTGTACAAACATCTTTTATTTATTCAAACAATCAAATTTAAACTTATGGGCAGTCTCGTTTATAAGAACTTGGTTGTAAGACCCACTACCCGGCAACTTTCAAAGGAAAGCAGTAAGTCCGACCTTAGGGAAAAGTTTTAGGTAAATATTGACCTAACCCCTAACCTCCAATTAAAATGCCGGCCACTTCTAATAGAAGTCGTAAGTCTGACTTCTGAGGGAAATATTTAAGTAATAATACAACCCTAGACCCCTCACTTGGGCATCATAGTCTATAGGATTAGGTTGTAAGATCCGTTTATCAAGAAACTTCTAAGTTAAGTCGTAAGACCCGCATTTTAGGAGAATTATTAAATAAATTATAATGATCCTAAATCTCAAACAATCCAACCCAAACCTATGGGCATCTTGGTCTAAAGGATTAAATTGTAAGACCCGTCTTTTTAAGCAACTTTCTAAGGGAAATAATAAGTCCTATCCAAATAATTAAAAAACCTTCGGGCTACCTTACTGTAGAGTTAGGTTGTAAGACCCATCCTTGGGCAACTCATAAATAGAGCGGTAAGCCCTATTCCAAATCAAATCCCTGGGCTACTTTCTACGAAAGCCGGAAGTCCCAACCTAAATCCAAATATCTGGGCTACTTCCTAAAGAAGTCATAAGACCCGCTCTAATCCAAACTCCGTGGTTACTTCTAAATGAAGTCATAAATCCCCAAATTAAATTAATTTTTGGGTATTTTAATAGATATAAATCCTAAAACACCTATTCAAATTAAAACCCAAATCTCACCACTTTAATCTACTCGGGATACCAGAAAGGAAGCAACCCATGACTGCTAATCAGATTCTCTAAATACTATGATCAATGATTGTTAGTGTTAGTAGACTGAAAATTATAGTATACCCGGGATGACGGAGCCATGGGATCTTGATCGGATTTACCTCTATCTTCCCTACAATTGAGACTAAACACATAAAAATTATTTATCCTTAATCGAGAGTTCTCTCTTACGTGTTAAGAGGGGTAATTAACTATGAGTGCTTGCGCTCATAAAAAGTAAGGACCCCAGATCTAATTAAACCTTAACACTACCCTCAGGGAAAATCTGGTTAATTTCAATCCGACTTAAGGGAAATTGAATCCTATAGCTGCAAAGCGGGATTCATGCATTCGTTCCATTTTTCTTGATCCAACATAGTTTAATAAAGTAGAACTTTTAATTTCAATTTCATCACCCCTTCTTTTTAAAATTTGATTCTGCCATTGTTTATCTCCATACATAGTGGTTAAGCTGTTTATGGGCTAAAAGCCTAAGCAAAGTAGATTGTTTTGATTGATAGATTTTGGTTAAAAGTAAATTAGGCTATCTCAACCATAAAATGCTTGGTTCATGAATGATTGATGCAGAGAAAAGATAAGTTGTGTTTTATTTATAATGCTATGGATGTTACAAAAAAGTTGATAGCAAAAGGGTTTAGGTGGAGAGGAACGTAACTATAAGGAAATTTGGGATATTATACATGAGAAATGGGAGCTTCGATCGCATTAGTATTTGCATGCCTTTAAATATTGTCTAAATTCTCAATATCAAATATGATGAGAACAAATCCACCAATCCAGAGATCAAGTTTAGTTTGTACTATGGTATAGATAGACTGATTGCTGATTCAATAGAGAGGGGGAAGGTTGATGATGGGGACATCAGAGCATGGAAAGTATATCAGAGGCGTGGCCATCGATCTACGGCCACAATCGAGTCTATATATTTTTGAGTCATTTCATGTATTTGTTTTCTTTTATTATGTTATGTGTATTTGTTTTCCCGTTTTAACCTTTTCTTAAGGGAGGTCGTATGTAAGCCCTAGGGGCATTTTCGTCCTTTTATTTCTTGAGTCTTTGTACGAGGCTATTTATAGCCCTCATATTCTTCTTCTAAAGATAATGAATGATTGATTAATAAAATTTATTCTCTTTGTTTGAGTTCTCATGAGAGCTTGAGAGATTGGAGTGAGGACCCTAGGAGAGGGAAGTTTGGATCACCCACCAACCTTGGAGACGGTCGGGTTCGTGGTTCTTTCTTTTATCTATCTTTCTTCCTTTGTCACCAAGCCATCGGTCGTGAAGCCCATCCCCATCTCCTTAAGCCGTCGGCCACCATTTAACTCCCCTCCTCATCATCGAGTAGCCCCAACTCCACTTCCACCCTCACCCGTCACCTCCCTTCACCCCACCGAAACCCCCACACCCAATCCCCCACCAATTCGCCGGCCCTAAGCCCTTTCGCCCCCTCCAAAATTCAAATTTCCCTCTTTGAATACCTTCCATAAATGATTCTCCTTAATTTGGGAAAACGTAATTTCAAATTTCAAATTATTTTGAATTTGAAAATTCTTTCCTAATTTAAGAAACTTATTTTAGAAAAGTTTTCTAAGTTAAACCCAATTTGAATTTCAAATTAATTGGGATTTCTTTAAAACTTTCCTAATCGCTAAATCCTAAAATAACAATCCAAATCTCCCTCACAAATCCTCTCCTAGCCAATGATGCCGCCGGCCCCCCTAATTAAATATCTAAGGATTTATTTCTAAATCCACTAATTCTCTCTTGGAAACCTTTCTTAATTCCCCTCCCTCTCTTAGCCGAAATTTCCAAAGCTCCTACACCTCCTTATTTCTTTCCCAAATCAAATCTTACAATTTGGAAACAATTTCCCTAATCTCCTCCTTGTCGCTGCCCCTACCTACCCCCTCTCCTTTTTAATTTATTCCAATCATAGGAATTAATTAGAGCATTGCTTGGAAACCTTTTCCCTCCACCCTTGGCTGACCATACCACCATCATTTCCAAGTTCGAGAGAAACTTCTTTCTCTCTAACGGAGTTTCAAAGGATTGATAGTGATCTTCGGATACAACCTTCTTCTAGCACCCATGAATGGCTGATCCGGAGCTTGATTACGGGTTCGCTTACGACGAGCAAGGATACATTAATATCCTTCACTCCCCCTTCTTCGACTTCAACCCAAATATCGATCATTCCATTGAAGAGTACGTGGATCGCATAATCTTCATGCTATCGAAAGATATCGACGAGTAACTTGCCGGTGCTCAGTGGCAAATCGTCTCCGAACCTTCCCAAGGGTGAATCTCTTCCCCTCTTCATTTGCTTTCATTATTCACTAACTTTGTAGGTGATGACAAGTCGCGAAGAGCCGTGCTTCACCTAATGCCAAAGCCTAGTAAACGTAGGATTGAGTGTGCTTCTTTGCTTCTAATCTTATTTGTAGATTAGGGATGTTATTGAAAACTACTTCCTTGGCATGTTGTTGAGTTTCTAAGTTATTTTGATTATCCAAGTGTTTAGCAAGTGGCTTGGCCTAAGCGTAGACACTCTTCTCTTGTTTTATTTTGTCGTTTTAATTGCTAATGGTTTAATCTTTATTGTTCTAATCAATTGATCGTGCAATACTTTTATTTCATCCATTTAAAAGCATTTAGTCCTACATCAATTGATCTCTAACTTGCAACATTCAAAAATAAGGATTGATTCTTGGATTACAACAAGCCAAAGGCTTCTATAGAATGCTATCTTTTGAAATATATTGCTTAATTATTTTTTTTTTAAATTAATATACTATGCTCATTGTGTGTTCTTTTAAAATTAGTTGAACATTGGATTCACTTTGCAGACAATAGTCCTAAATTGCATTCAAATTATTGTGTCTTCTATTCTTGTAATTAGGATATGAGCAAAATTAGAGTATGTATGACCAAGTTTAATGCAAGAGAAAAAATTGCTTACTACTTTAGGATGAACTCATTGGTTTATATTTTATAACAAGGGATAAAAAGATACACATTTGTGGAGGACGTTGAAGATCCTTTAGTTAATAATAATCTTCCATTGAATAAGAATGATTTTTGGAAGATAAAAATGAAGTTACACAATCACAACTACAAGAGGATGTTCTTAACATTGAATTTTTTGATGGATGAATGAATAAGGAGAGTACAAGTCGACAAGAAACTAATAAAAAGCATCAGCATAATGCTATTATGTAATAGAAATTAGAATCATCAATACTGTCATTGCTTTAAAATTTAATTAATATTTTTTATTGATTTTAATTGATTAGAAAAGATGAAGATGTTTGTGGATTTGAAGTGATATGGAAAATGGAGAGGATGTTGTTATAGCTGAGGATAGGGGATGATAAAAAGAAATTAACTATTATGATGATTCTAATAAAGTCTCATTAAATGATGGGAGTAAGGGAAAATTTTTGAATTCATAAATTATGATATTAGACTTCTTATTTATGTTGAATTGGGAGTGAGAGATGCTTGATTATTTTAGACTTCTTATTTATTTTGATTAGTTTGTCTTAGCATTCATGTTTATTATTTAGTACTTGTAAACATGTGTGAATTTTATAATCTTTTGACATCTTACTTTGATGTTAGAATGCTATTAAATTATTTTTTTATTAATTTAATAGTTTAATTTTAAGGATTATACCTTAAAGTGCCTTAAGGCTTACACCTAGTCATACTCAATTGTGCAATTCCAAACCTTGCAACCTCAAGTTGTTCTTGTGTACTTTTAGTTAGAGTGAAAATATTGTACATCCCTTCACAACCTCAAATGTGTTATCTTTGAAATCTCTTCCAAAACAATGCCTACCTTTTCTAACTGAAAAAGATGTAGCTGAATCTTATTGAAGAAAACCTACCTCATTTATTAATGTCTTTAGGAAGTCTAAGCAAACCAAAGAAAAAGTCTATTTTTCTGAGTATTAAAGTGGGATATTGATTATCTCATTGATCATTAGGAAGGAGTTTGACTATGCGGTAAAATGAGTGTTGAGGAAGGAAATGGTGACAAACACTTGAGCACATTAACCAATTTATTCTGATTAAGAATAGCAACTATCATTTTTTATTTTCAAATCTTTGTAACGCTATGCAGTCAGTCTCGTCCTACTAATTTCTTTGTTTCGTGTGGTATTTGGCAAAATAAGTGCCTGTTGGAAGAGTGATTTAGAATAAAAAAACAGCTTCTTCTGTATGATGTCCTGCAAATTGAGGTGTAGAAAAGGTGTCTCGTGTGGAGGAAAAAAAAAACACTAGATGAAGGAGTGAGCTTAGAATTAGGAGATTATGTTAGCTTGTCCTACTATATAATGACATGCAAGACGAGGTGGCGGAGATGTTCCCCTCTTGGTAGAAACCTTCATCTTAAAAATTGTTTAGCTCCCATATTCAATATCAAGTTATTTATACAGGAATCAGACCCTAGTATTTTTTTGGTGACCATCAAATATAATTAGGAGTTTAACCCTCACCACATATTTTATGGGATGCAGGCAATATCAACGGAGGTAATGCTTATTGGCCGAATTGGCTGTAGAAACATTCACTTTGAAAAAAGTCTAGATCCCATATTCAATGGCAAATTTTTATGCACGGATGCAGTCCAAAAGAAGGGATTGGTATCACATTCAGTTAGTTAACAATAATGGTTAAGCAGGTGGATTTTTGCTTTTAAAAAATATGGGATCTCCCGGTAATTCTAATGAATCAGACCTTTGGTTCTTTTGCCTTTTTTCATTTAGTTCTCTGATCAATTTGGACCACAACTATTATGATCTCAATTTCTTTTTACTTTGGGTTCATAAATGGTAAAATTGAAAATTTCTAATGATGGGCGAAGTCTAATCAATTATTATTTATGGAATTTTTTTGGTGAAGGTAGTTTCAAATTGATTTTGATGCACTAGCTAAGGTACACGTCCACACATTTCAGGTTGATTGAATCAATTTAAGAAAGTCTTTGAATCTTAATATATAATGGTGGTCACATATAAACTACTTAGGCTTGAATATGCAAGTTTCCCAAACCTAACTTACCAAACTTCGGAAGCAAGGTGTATGTTAATCAATTATCCATAACAGTTATTTAAATGATTGCAAACATACCACAAGGGCCTCCTAAGGTCTAGGGATCCTTCTAATTGTGCTTGGCCAAGTTAATGAATGGGTGTTGTAAATTACACAAAAGGTTGATAAAATAAAAGGTATAATGATGATTTGTTAAGCGATATTGAGAAAATATTATTAAACTATCATGATGGTGTTGGTGGTGGAATTTTGTCATCCTCAATGTATCAGAATATTTTATAATCAAGTATGGTCTATAAAGTAATATATTATCATGAAGGATAAAAAATATTATTTCACTGTGGGCTTAATAACAAATTTACATTTTTAAAATTTTATCAGAGATTTTCACCTACTTGATGTATTTGATCAAACAAGATTTATTTTATTCTGGGGTATAGGTTTGCATAGGGGCAAGCCTCTATGGTTAATTACATCCTAAGCATTTATTATTTAGAATCACTTCTGATTAAAATAGTAGTATATGTTGTTTCAACAAAACATTGGTTAATAATTTTGAGAGTGATTCTTAGAAATCCTTATCAAAGATTTGGTCTTTGAGGAAGTTCAAGAGGATAAGGTTAACTTAAAAATCAATTGTAGAATGGAAGCTAATGGAGGAAGAGGTAGGAGCACTTGATTATATGAAACTCAGAGGTGTCTAGATTATTCTATGTTGAGTTTTTCTTTTTAAAAATTAAATTTTAGTTGAAGTTGATCAATTTGATTTAGAGAGGTAGCACTTATATTCCAACAACATGTGTTGGAGGAAATGTCAAGAACGTGAGGGCTTACGATGTAATTGAAAAAAAAAAACATTGGCCTCAGACCCTAGATCTATAAAACCACCGATGGGTAGTAACCCCAACTTATAGCTAGCAAAATGCAAGGGACTTACAAACTTAGAACTCCATCTAGAGCTAATCCAGACCGACTTGGGACTTGTAATCCTTGTTGGAAATGACTGCTATCTAACCCACATAAATGCTTTTAAAATTATGAAATCGGCCTCAATACATATGCAGGATAGGGAATGTTGTTTTGATCTAGATGATGGGACTTACAGCTTGATCATTTAAGCTAAGATGCCTAAACATGTGGGTATGCAAATGCTGACTCACATTGCAGATTTTTTATTATATGGTCCTTATGTGAGGGCTTCTACATGTGACACATTTGGGCTATGCATGATCATTTTATTTTTTTATTTGAAAATATTTCTTATTTGTGTAATCCATGAAATTTTTGGTAAAAAAACATTATCCTATGTTTGATTTTTTATTTAGATATTTTAATTGGCAGAAATCTTAATTTTATCCTAAAACCCTATTGTATAACATATGTCCAGGCCACCCCCAAGCTTTTCAAGTGAACAAACTTAGAAAAAAAATATGTATTTCTAATGCACACTCAAAATAAACAAATAATCATATGTATATGTATAAAATCAACCGGTAGGAGAGTAAGTATAAAGTCTCAGTTATTACAATTATGAATGGCAGCTGAGTTGTCTGCCTTATACAATTCAGTTACATTTTTTAATAGACTTGATCGGTGAATTTTCAAGCTTTGGCTTCTAGATGTATCTATGGCTTTAGGGGTGTTCATCCTTTTGGTCTATCTTTCTTGTAACTGTATTTGACAGGTCTACTATACTTCTCAAATTTATTAGTTACATTGGAAAAAATAATAAAGACTCAAACCTGCAAAACATGAATATTATAAAGCATGTAATATGTAAAAAAGAAACATTTCAGAATTGTCTAGCACTTAAATTATCAAGCCTCATTTTTATCCTAGTAGTCATGTTGCTGGTGGATTTAAAACAGCACATGCAAGAAAATAACATTAGATAATCATGATTTGTAACTTGTAGTGGACATGGCCACCTGTGTATGTATGTATGTATATATTTATATATAATCTATCCTAACCACTTAAGGACAAGTGCCCATAAGACACAATATAATAAGTATCACATCAAACGCATGCGTAAAAAAAAAAAAAAAAAAAAAAAAAAAAAAAAAAAAAAAAACTCTTAATCCTAGGATTCTTATGGGAAGTGTATCTAAGAGTGTGCTGGCTTGCGTGGTATGCCACACTATGAATGGTGTCTTGTTTTAGTTGTCGAGTTGGAAGAGATTTTATTTTTAGTCCAATGAGTAGTTTCACTTTAAGTTGTTTGTGACTTAAAACTTTAATTAGAATTTAAAGGTTTCATATTTATGAGAGTTATGAAGAACCCATAGATCGTACACTATTTTCTTTGAGGCAACTCTATTGCTCGTGGTGTCCTAAGATACAATGATTTAGACATTCCACATTTTGGGGTGGAATGATTCATTTATTGCAACGAGAGAAATTTAGGTGATTTTTATGCATTTTGTTAGAGTTCTCTTAGTGCTTAGATAAAAGAGAAGTGTTTGCCTAATATAGTAAGATATCATTAAAACTACGCAATCTGAGGCTTGCCTTAAGGCCCGCGATGACATTCAGTGAAAAACGCCTTGCCTTGCTAGCGTAAGGCGTACATTTCACATATTTATAGAATTTTTTATTATAATTTACCTAAATCCTAAATTAAAGCGCCTAACAAATCACAGCTTTATGCACCCCCAAGCTGTAACAACTTCCTGGACCTCCAACTAGCTGCCTATACCACAACCACCACTATTGTAGTTGTAGCCGGGAATCACTTGAAAACCACACACCCTCACCACCTCCTTTAAAAATTTTAGTGTATTAATATCATATTTATGTTAATGATAAATTTTTATGAAAGATGAAGATGATTGAAATAAATGAAGAAGAAGCAGGTTGTAAGACATTGGACTCCACAGGATAAGACAGGGGAGAGACCAATATGTTATGAAGACGATTCAAATAAAGATCCCCTTATTGATGACAGTGCAGATGATTTTTGTGTTGTTAACTATTTCAGCTTTTTTTAGGAATTAAATTTGAATGAGTAAGGAATTGAGAAAGAAAGAATTTGAAGTTGAATTTAATGTTACATAATACTTTTATGCAATTCTTATATTTTATGGTGTTTTACTCTTATAATATTTGAAATTCAATTCTATGTCATACAATTTATCATTTGCCACTTTAGTTGTTGTGCAATTTTTATTTCATGTGTATGTCAATTTATTACTTTATAATTCAATAGAAAGTTAATATGTCATTTTTTAACCTATTATTTAGGTATTATATAAAAAATCACTTTTAACCTATATTTTCAGTTTATGTAATTTTTTGATTTTGAGGCTTACGCCACAAAACTCCTCGAGGTTTTTGCCTCGCCTCACCAACAAAAAATGACCTAATATTCAATTGCACAATTTCAAATCTTGGAGTAAGATAGATATGCTTAAGGATTTGGCTTAGGATTTTGTAAAATTCACCTCATTGGGTGAGGTGAATTTTAAGTGGAAGAGACTCCTAATAGACACATAAATGTCATGAGAATGAAAGATCACTTATTTTAGTTAAGTGAAAAAAAATTTGGGATTTGGATCTAGGGGGGAGATGTTACCTATTTGATTGGACAAATAAATAAACTTTGACTTTGAAGCCAAATAAAGAAAAAATTCCTATTGGATTTGGGTCCAATAGAAAGTGCTTAGGCATAGAAATCTAGGGATAAATATTATTTACTTGATTGAGGATTAAGTAGATGAATACGATAAAAGACCCAAAGCTTTGGACCTACGGGTTGGAAAATTCTCGTTAGCTTTGGAGCTAAGTAGAATGAGATGAAATCTATAGCTTTGAGGTTAAAGGAAAGGGAAGTTTCCTACAACTTTGTGGTTGATGTGAAATAAAATGAGACATATAGCTTTTGGGCTAAGGTTGAGAATCTTCTAGAGCTTTTGGAGCCCATAAAATTGAGGGAAGATTTTAGTTTTGGGGTTACAAATCAAGAGAGTTTCTTTGAATTATTTGTGTTCAAAGAGAGTTAATCATTTGCTATATTTGGGTTAAGCAAAGTGAAGAAGATAGTATTTTTGGTCCTATGTCTAAAGGGAAGGAGTATTATGATCTTTGAATGAGGAAGATGTCTAACCTGTAGGTGATGGTTAGAAAAATTTCTATGGCTTTAAGATCTATAAGAACGAAATGTGGTTTATAACTTTGGGGTTATAAATCATGAAGATTCTTTGAATTTTGTGTTTCAAAGAAAGAGATTCTCATTCACTTAATTTGGATTAAGCGAATGAAGTGGCTAGGATTTGGGTCCTAACTTGAAGTGGGTATCTTTTGTTGATTTTGGGTTCAATAAATGGGCTAAAGGACTTAGGATTTGGTCCTAAGAGCCTCTAGTGCTCTCTTGAATCCTTTAGAGGTCATTTAGGAACCTTTATGTGGGTTCAAAGGAGCACCAAACGAAGGGGAAACTTGTGGTTCAAATCAAGTTTAGTTTGTTCAATTTGATTTAGAATGATCTTAGGATTTATGTAGTGCTAATGATATCTCTTAAGGGATGCTAGGATTCATGCAACGAGACATTTGAAGCCTTAGAGAGGCTCAAAAATATTATGCGTGTGGGAGAATGGCATTTGAAAGAGAGCTCTTATTTTTATTTTGAGAATGTTTTGAGTTCATTTGAATAGGGGAGATCATGTCTATTGCTTTAGGAAGACATTAAATCAATTTTAGAATGATCTATTTCATTCATAGGATGAAGGTGAGTTTCCAATTCTTAAGAATTTTACAAATTAGAGCAATTGGTCATTTTTTGTCACCTCTTCAAGCTTTTTAAAACAACGAAAATGAATTTGATTAGCTTTACTAGCTCTAGGATTTGCTACACGAATCTTTGGGAATTTATGTAAAATCCTACAACAAGTTGCTAACTTTCAAAACTAATCAAATGCATTTTGAGCATCCAACAAAGCTATAGAAAATTCACAAATCCTAGCGAGTACAAGCTCCTTCAACCAATATCAATTTTTTCCTGATACATGGCTTAGATGGGAAGAAATGCAATTTGTAGTACTTGAAGCCTAAATATCAACATTTAATTTGAAATTAAATAACATCACCTAACCTAGGGTTTAATCATAGGTGATGGTGTTGGGTACAATATAAATGTTATTTCATGCATTTGAGGGTTGTTGCGCATAAGCCCAACAATCTGGTGCTCATCGCCGTCTTCCTCGGGCTCTGACATGCAAGCAAACAAGTGGAAACAAGTGGAAATCACCTTATTTCCACTGTTTTGCGGAGAGGATAACGGGCATGGGATTATTTTTTTGGCTTGGAAAAATGTAAAGCAAATGATTTCTAAGGACCTAGGGGTATGGGAATGTCAACTACACATTCATGTGGCCGATAGACCTAGTTTCATAAGTTTCAAGGGTCTAGCTCACTGAAGTTTGTGTTCGATGTTTTAAATCATAACACGTTTATCTAGAAGAGATAAAGGCAATTGAAATGCAAACTTGTCATTGTCCAAGCTACTAGAAACATTGCCTCATTGCTACGAACTCGCCGAAATCTGTGTATGGGAAGGACGAAGCTCTTTGTCTTCACTTGAACTGTACTGATCTTTGAGAAAGAAAGCAAACAACAACGCTTCTTTATTGAGCTATGGAAGACTGAAGAAGTGGATTGCAGCAACAATATACTCCTCACTGCACTCTCACAACCCCTCGGCCTCGTCCCAGAAGTGTTCACCTGCTCCTCCCTCTAGATGCCGAAGGAAATGAGGGAGCTGTGCTTACCTAGGTCACACTTGGCACGGCCTATGGTACACACAAGAAGGTTCCTTGGTCGCTCCCTTCTCGTTTTCTCTAGCCACACACACGAGGGTTGCTAGCCTCCGCTCAAGCACGCACACGAGATGTTCTTGCTTGCTCCCTCTCCCTCTCTTTTTTTTTCTAGCCGCTCAATTCTCCGAAGACGGATAGAAGTTTCCTCTCTCTACTCTTCTTGGTTCATCCAGTAGAAGGGAAAGGGATGCCCGTCTCTTTGATTTGCTTAGGCTACAAGTTAGCAAGGTCAAATTGAGAGCCAAATACCCATCATACCTCTCACATAGCTTTAATCAAACAGCTGGGATTAATTTTCCTCTACCCTTGCTAGTTTGGAGGAGGTAAATATCACTGGAATCGAGCAAAGAGGAAGAGAAAGATGCTGCCCTTGGTCCAACTAGTGTCTTCGAGGAATTTTTAGCCATTGGATGAAGGTAATTGATTTGGAAGGCTTTAAGTAATATTTCAAACCTAGGGAAACTAAAGGCTAAACCAAATGATTTGATTGGTTTTGAATTTGAGTTTGATTCGGGTTCGAGTTGCCTCAATTAAGTTTTAAATTGTGTCAATTTGAACCCGATTTGATCGAATGGGTTGATTTGGACTCAATTTCGGTTCAATTAGGTTTGATCGAGTTAATTTTATGTAATTAGACCCGAATCAATTGGATTTGATTTAATTTGATGTGTATTGAGCCACCTTGATGCGAAAATTTAGTCAACAAGTGTATGAGGCACCTTTAATATCATTTTCATACCCTTCTTTCAAGCCTAGTTGAGACCATTATTTAAAATTGCACAATTTGAGGCTCACCTCAAGATGAGGTGCATGTAAAGCAGTTGAAGCTTACACCTCATAGTGGAGAAAGAGATGTGCGTCTCAATTGTTTGGGACACTGACGAAGTGTGCCTCGAGGTGCATTCAATAAGGCGTATGTCTCTATTTTATTGTTTTCGTGGAAGTTTTGGAATATCATGAAGATCCCTTGATTAATAATGATGTGCCCTAGGATGATGACGAGTGATTTATAGAGGATGAAATAGAGTTTCACTTTCATAATTCCAAAGATTTCAATGTTGACTTGTTTGGTGAAGGAATATGAACAACAAAATTTGACAAGTAACATAAAATATTATTATAAAACTTTATGTTATATAAATTATAGAAGGTCATTTTAATCATTATTAAATAATATTCTTATTATATTTTATTCATTTGGAGAGGTGGAGATGTTTGGGATTGAAGTTAATGAAGAAGATTAGGAGAATATTGTTACAAATGAGAATGAGGGATGTGATAAAGATATAAAGTATGATTCTATTAAAGACTCTTTTAGTGATGGAAATAGGAGAGATTATTGAATTTGTAGTCCTAACCATTCTATTTTTTATTTTTTTTTTTAAATTTTCTTTTTATTTTTTTAACCATTCTATTTTTTACTTGTTTATTTTGAACTTCTTGTTTAGGTTTATTTGCTTATCTTAGAATTCGTGCTTATTATTCAATGATTCTGTGAGTTTTTATAATGCTATTCAACACTTTTGTATTACTCTAAAATACTTTATCAGGAGAAAATTGAGGAAAAATTTATTTGATTCAACTTATTATTGAATCCTAAGGAATATTACTCCAAAATGCTTTATTTATATATTTTTAATTAATTTAGTGTTTTAATTTTGAGGCTTATATGTCAAAACACATTAAGTCTGACATTTCACCTCATCGAAGAACAAAACATCTAAATAGTTTATGGCGCAATTTTAAAGCTTGGTTGAGACCTCTAATGGTTTCTTTTCATGAGAATTTCTTCTTCTCTGCCTCCTTGATTTTTTATTTAAATTAGTAATCGGATAAATATTGCTTCCTTGTTGATACCTAGGAAGGAGGGAGAGCAGAAGGGTTTAATTTGTCCTACCTTGGGAGAGCAAAAGGTAGTTATGGCTAGGGTTTTAGGAATCACGAGCTGAAATTTATTTCATCATCCAATGCTTCCAAATGGTTATGTAGACTCTTGAATAGAAATGGAGAAAATTCAAATTACAATTTAAAATCCAAATTTGCTTAATAGTTGGAACTAACCTAAGAAACAACTATCCAATTTAAAAAAAACTATTGGAATTCAAAAAACAATTTAATCCATTTAAAGTGTCTTTCTTCATGGATAAGATGATTGGTTGAATTTAACTTGGGGTTCACATGTTCTTTTCCCCTCTACTTGTGTTGGTTTAGAAATTTTGCTTGCTCAACTTGATGAGGGCTATTTTACTCATCGAATGGAAACTTTTGGGAATCTTCTATAAATCTTGGGAAGGTTGGAAGCTTCTAGATTATTAGGTAATACTTGAATCCTCTCGTACCCCATATTTTAGTTTGGAATGCCCTGTTTTTTCTTCATTTGATGCACTGTTAAAAATGTATTTTTTTGAAAATATACATGGTAGAAAAGATAGCCAAGTTTGTAAATTGATTAAGGATGTTTTATTTGACATGATAAAGCCATGCATGCAATTTAGGTTCAAAATTGATTGCGTGATGCATATTTAATTTTTTTTTTTAAAACCAAGATCAGCGTGCAGTTTCTCCAAATAATAATTTTGCATGCTTTTTAATTTTGTCAATGCACCAACTGTGGAAGACAATAACTCCGTTGTGTGTATTTAACCTTCAAAATAAAGATAGTTAATGAAATATTTTGATCCCTTAATGTTTTAGTTGGTTTTGGTCAAGAATCATTTAAAATTGTCTAATTTTATGGCTAGAAGGTTGCATATCAAATTGAAAAGATTTAAAACTTTTAAAGGGATTAAGTTCATAATAATGATTTCATACATTGCTACAAGGTATAACTTTATCTAAAAAATTACTGTCAACACCTGCAACACAGTTGAAGAATTATCATACAACAGTATACTTGATAGAAATCTAAAAATTATTAAGTCAAATAACGAAATTTTACACTGTAGTGTCCTAGTTATAATTAAAAATGATCTGTATTGCTAGTTTGTTGGAATCCCTATGATCCGGCTAAAACTTGTGATTCATTAATTCGGTAATTTTATATTCCATCCCAAGTACTACTTTTTTAACTTGACAAAAAAAAAAAAAAGAAAAAAAAAAGAATTCTATGCTATAGAGTATCATGTTCAAACTATGGCTTTGTTTGGGACGGCTTTCTTGTTGTTTTATGAAGTTACTTTATAGTACAAAAATCTCATGAAAGCAAAGAAAAAATAATTGTCTTATTTAGTTTGCAATTTATTTTTGGTATAACATGCCTACTATGATCATAGTAGGCATGTTATACCAAAAATAAATTGCAAACTAAATAAGATAACTAGGGAAATTTTATTGAACACATGAATCATGAAGTATATCCAAGTTAGAAACTTCTAAAATTAAATTGGGGACCATCCAAACTCTGATTTTAACAAACTTTATAGCCAAATTGAACATCTCAGAGACACAAATCCAACGACACCTAAATCTATCATATTCGAGCCCAAATGGACCCAAATCAAGGGGTTGAAGCGTATTTGGAAGGTTCAAAGCATTAATTGGATGATCAACTAATCTCTAAATATGACATGCTTATAGTCGAATTAAGCGGCTCGAAGAAACGAATCTAATGAGCCCAATATTGCTTAATTCTTACTTCACTATGGCACTTAAATGCTTTATAAAAGCTCAACGATCAAGGGGATCAATATGGGTCGTCCAATAGAGCACTCTGAATCTTCCCTAGATCTTCTCTATATTAATACGATATGCCATTTTTAAAATTTATAAATGAACCCCCACTCTTTACATGAAGGACACCTTTGGCTTGATATTGGAAATAGTTTTGAGGGTTCAAGGTTCTAGAGCTCCACTTCGTTACCACTGCCGCTGAACCTCCGTTGACAGTCACCGAACCATCGCCCTACCGCCGACAGTTGTAGGACCACCGCCTGGCCGCTAAGCTTCCACCCAGCCGCTGACCACCACCAGACTCCTGCCCAACCATCGTCGGACCACCGCCTTTCCGCTAGACTTCAGCAAGAACGTTGTCGAACTTTCGCCCGATTGTCGTTTGACTTTCTCCCAACTCTTCAAACTATTATAATTATATCGCCTCTAAGGGACGGGTCATCCTTTGTAATTCATTCAAATTAAGTTGAATCTTTTAACATGGGCGAAACCTTGTGGTCTTTTCTCTTCGGTTTTCCTCGTAAAAAATTTCTGTTATTTTTCTGCTCTCTTCAACTATATGTCTGTGTTGGATATCCTTGCATCGCTAGGACAAAACATTTACTTATTCTACCACCACGAATATTCTAACCCTCAATAATATATATATATATATATTTAGTTGGTCTGGTTAACACTGATGTTACCAGGTCCTAAGTACTGGATGAGAAAAGTGAAGGGTTGCGTTTGGTAGTCAACATGAATCCGATAAAAAATTTTGTTAATGTTAGGGCGTCCCCTGGATGCGACACGCTGTATAGCCTGAATATAGCGACAAATGTGTAAGGGTCACTACACCGACGCCTGGGTGCAGTATTGAATAGGCAAGGATTCCCACATCAATGATGAATGTGGGCGAAGAAACTAGTCCATGAAACTAAAATTAGAATAGGAACTTGGAATTATAGGCTCCCTTGCAGGAAAATTAATAGAATTTATATATATTATGATTCATAGAAAGATAAATATTTTGTGCATTTAGGAAACTAAATGGGTTGGAGAGAAGGCTAATGAACTTGATAATTTATGATATAAACTGTTGTATTCGGGTATGTGTCGTACTAGAAATGGTGTAAGTATGATTATAGATAAAAGTTTAAAGGATAATGTTATAAAAATTAACAAAATTGAAGATAAAATTATAGTTTTAAAAATTGTTGTTAATGCTAAGATTGTTAATATTATAAGTATCTATGCTCTTCAAGTAGGTTTATATATGAGTTCAAAATTAAAATTTTGAAATAACTTAGAAGAATTAATACAATAGATACCTCTTGAAGAAAATTTTTTTTATTAGAGGAGATTTAAATGGATATGTTGGTCAAGAGGTAGATGATTTTAAAAGCATTCATGATGACTATGAGTTTGGAATGACAAATGAAGGTGGTATGATCATATTAGATTTTTTTTTAATTTTATGATTTTTTAATAACTAATACCTTATTTAAGAAAAGAGATGAGTATCTTATCATATATAAAAATTGATATAGTAAAAAAACATATTGATTATTTTCTTATAAGAAAATTAGATCATTTAAATTCCAAAGATTGTAAAGTTATCTCGAGTGAAAATTTATGTACCTGACATCGATTATTAGTTTTGGACTTTAAGATAAATGGCCAGATAATAAAAAATAAAGTAAAACGATTTTCTAGAATTAGATGAGGGCATTTAAATAATATTAATAAAAGTATTTTTTAAAGTAAGATTTTAAATTTTAAGACTTTGTCTGTGCATGAGGATGTTAATGCTATGTGAGAAAAAGTGATTAGTGATATTAAGAATATTGCAAAAGATGTGCTTGGAGTTTTAAAGGGAAAAGCTTTTAATAGTAAAAATAGTTAGTGGTGGAATCCAAATCAACAAAAGATAAAAAATAAAATGATTGTTATAAAAATTGGTTTAGATGTAAAATTTTTGATAATTGGGGAAACTATAAAGAGGCTCGTAAGGAATCTAAGAAAGCAATTTGCGATGCAAAGAGCTTAGCTTTTAATGATTTATATAATTGATTAGATACTAAGGAGAGAGAAATATATATGTGTAAGTTAGCCAAACAAAAAGATAGGAGTAGTAAGGATTAGTGTAACCTTCTTATACCAACATCCACATGTGGTAATCTATAGATTATAAAAATGTAGACATTCAAATTTTCCAAAAATGAAATAGTATGTTGTCAAATAATAATGGAAGAGTTATGAAATAACTCTCTGAAGTGTTACGGTTACCAAAATATGCCATGATCAATTTTCGTAAGTTTTCCTAAAACACTATTTTGAGACCCTGCTCTGATACCAATTGAAAGAACGAGATGCATCAAGAGGGGGGGGGGGTGAATTAGTATTTTAAAAAATAAATCCTAAATATGAGTTTTATTTTTATTTTTTTTAATTTTTGGATTTTTGTTTATTTCAAAAGGGTGTGAGGCCTGCAATGCTTTATGGTGCCAAATGTTGGCCATTAAAAGAGAAGCATAATAATAAGTTCAGTGTGGCAGAGATAGGATGCTCAGGTGGATGAGTGGTTTTACCCTTAGAGATAGGATACAAAATGAGCATATACGTGAAAAGGTTGGAGTAGCTCCAGTAGAAGATAAGATTAGAGAGAGTCGCCTTAGATGGTTTGGTCACATAAAACGACGGCCTTCCAATGACCCTGTTAGAAGAGTAGAGGTATTAGATTTGACTTATGTTAAGAAAGGTAGAGGCAGACCTAAAATGACTTGGTTAGAAAATATTAGCAATGACCTTTCTTTATTAGATTTAAACAAGATTTGACCTTTAATAGGACACAGTGGTGGAAAAGGATTCATGTAGCTGACTCCACGTAGTGGGATAAAGGCTTGATGTTGTTGTTGTATTAGTAAAATTGAAGTTTATAGAGTCTTTAAAGAAAATGAAGTGTGGAAAAGCTGTTGGACCTGATGATATTCCAATAGAGATGTAGAAATGCTTAGAAGATGAAGGAATTTCTTAGCTTACTAGTTAGGGGATTGTGATTTTGGGTGATCAAGTCATTAATAAGAGTACACGTTTTAGATATCTTGGATCTATTGTTCAAATGATTGTGAAATAGATGGGGATATTATTAGCAAAATTCAAGTTGGATGGTTGAAGTTGAGGAATGCATCTGGCTTGTTGTGCGATAGAAAAGTCCACCTCAAACTTAAGGGAAAATTCTATAAGATGGTGGTGAGACCTGCAATGCTTTATGGTACCGAATTTGGCCATTAAAAAAGAAGCATAATATTAAGTTAAGTGTTGCAGAGATGAGGATGCTTAGGTGAATGAGTGGCTTTATCCTTAGAGATAGGATACGTGAAAAGGTTGGAGTAGCTCCAGTGGAAGATAAGATTAGAGAGAGCCACCTTAGATGGTTTGGTCGCATTAAACGTTGGCCTTCCGATGACCCGGTTAGGAAATTTGAGGATGACCTATGTTAAGAAATGTAGAGATAGATCTAAAAAAAACTTGGTTAAAAAATATTAGAAATGATCTTTCTTTATTAGATTTAAATGATAATTTGACTTTTAACTTGACATAATGACAAAAAAGGATTCATGTAGCCGACCCCACATAGTGGAACAAAAGCTTGATGTTGTTGTTGTTGTATTTGGTTTGTCTGGTTTCCATGTCGAAGTCCAGGTTCATTCTGAGCGTTGGTTATGCCGAGGCCTGAACTTAAATATTATTAAAGATAAAAAATATCATACTTAGTACATGATGCTCCTGTCATTGCAAGTTAAGGTACTTACCACTGCTTTTAAGTCCACTATAATATTTGCTCAAATGCCTAATCACCCTACACATTTTTCAGTTCTCGCAACAGGCGTCAACTACCAGGTTATTCTTCTTTCTTGTGTTCACTTTAGCGATGATATTTTTAATTTCTAATGTCAAAAACTTGCCTTTTTATCTAATCCCTTATCGTATATCAATTTTATTGACTGACTATAGCTTGAATAACTCAGGTAGCCGAACGTTCATTATTTCTTTGGAACAATGACCATTTAAGGAACTTAACTACCCAGAACCGTAAAGTCATTCTTCCTCTCATTTTCCCAGCCCTCGAGAATAACATGAGAGGACACTGGAACCAAGCCGTCCAAGGTCTAACACTCAATGTTAGAAAGCTCTTCTTGGACGCCGACCAGGAGCTCCTCGACAATTGTTCCCTTCAATTCCATGAGAATGAGGCCAAGGAGAGGGAGTTACAGGCAAAGCGGGAATTGATCTGGAAGCGGTTGGAGAACATTGCCGCATCCAAAGCCATCAGCAATGAGGCCGTGCTGGTTTCACGGAAAGTTTCTTCTCTTACTATGACTACTTTAAGCCCTCGAACGACTGTTGGCTCGTAATTCTGCCATGTTATTGCTCTCACTACATTCAAAAAAGTTTTAAGTCTTGGGCAAGATGATAAGGTGGGAGGTGGTTTTATGTGGCTTCTCATGTTATTTTGGTTATGATTTCAGGACATGAGAAATTGCAATTGTGTGTATAGAATTGGATCATGCTTTGGTGTCATTTTATTAAAATTATTCATATCAGCAGTAGAATGTTCTTGATCCTGAATTTTTTGTCACAACTTTAATTTCATTTTGTAGTGTGCATTTAGATGCCAAATATCATTTGCTATTTATTGGAAATCAATGGGTTCAGAATATCCAAATCAAGTTGGATTTATCAGAATATCCTGATCTGTTATAGCCGTTGGATTTATTTTAAGTGTAACTTAAAGCTTTATTATTATTTTATGTATTATATTCATCTCAAAATTAATTTAATGAATATGAGTTTCATTGACTTTAGTATAGTTTGGCTCAGATTTTCTCGTTTTATTATATTTTTTCTATTGTAATGTGAAATCAAAGGCTAGTGCAGGTGAAAGTTTTGTTTGGGATAGTTTTTTTACTTTTTCATAAAGTAGTTTTTTAATATAAAAATTTTTAGTTCAATTTTTTTTTATTAAAAAGTTATTTATGAAGTAGTAAGAAAGTTGTCTCAATTGAAGCTGAAAAGGGTTGCCATGAAAAATATGGCAATGAAATTGGTTTTTTTAACTATTTTTTTGGCGTTACTAATCGACTTGACTTATTCTGTCTTATATTCCGATTTGAGATTTTTGAACTTACATGGACAAAAAAAAGCGAATGATGGGCTTTTTTGAAGCGAATTATGAGAATCTTTTTTAAATTGATATATCACAAAAGTGATGTTCTCATGGTTTTCCAGTAAGATTGCTCCGCAAAGTCTAAACCTTAACCAGGGTAGCAGCAAGTGGGATGAAAATATTTGTTCCTGCTAATTTTACTGTTTACAGAACACAGATTCGACATGGGTGGAAAGGGCCTATAATTAGATGATGTTTGACTCTTTGGAAGCAGTTTAGAGCCTGAAGAACCGAGGATGCTGAAGTTGATGATTAATAACTCGACGAATAGTTATTTGTCATGGGAAGAGGAGCAAAATGAGTAGACTAACTGGAAAAAAGGAACATGAAAATTATTGAGGTATGAGGCTCAATTCCATGGCTATGCAGCTGCATACTTATTTCTTTGCAGGGTAGCGCAAACTAACGGGAAAAAACAACTTGAAAATTATGAAGGTATGATGCTCAATTAGATGAATGAATATGCAGCTGCGTACTTATTTCTTGGCTGGTTAGCCCAACTTCTTTAACTGCAAGGCTTTTTCTTCAGTTTTATTTCCCAAGTTTTGTTTTAATTTTTCCTTAATGTGATAGGTAAAAATAGGACTGTCAAAAAACTTATGTTCGATTATGTTCAACTTGATAATTAGTTAACTTCTATTAGTTTTTATAAGTAATTAATTATATTTAACGAGTCAAATAAGAAGATATTGTTTAATCATATTTGACTTGATATTAGCTTGAATTTACTTGTATATATATATATATATATATATATCTGTGTTTGTGTTTTCAAATACATAACATGAATATTCTATCTAAGTACCTTCAGCTCACTCAACTCACTCAAGCTCGGCTTGATGAAACCCCTATATATATAACATAATCAATTAGATGGATCTAATTTAATAGATAACATATTACACTTGTGACTTCCCAGCTGCATTTTTATCTGTTCGTTTGAAAGACCAGTAAGACTGAATACTATTTTATATGTTGGACATAGCTAAACATAAAACAAAAGGTAAAAACAAAGGGATGTTGGAGTGACCGATTCTACTCATTTGGGTACAACAGTTGGCAAGAAGTTAAGCATAATCTTGTTGTGTTCACAAAATTTATGTTTGATTCATGGATGCAAACCATAGTTTTTTGGCCCTTAAGAGCAAGAGAGAAAGTGTGTTAAGTGTTTGAGTAAGAGTTTGAAAGTGTCACAGTTATAGAAGTGGAAGAGAAGTTATAACATTAAAAAAAAGAGATTTGGAGTGGCTGAGGGAAATATTCCTTTTCTGAGAACAGTATAGTACAACAGAAAAGCTAGGAATTACATAAAAGTTGAGAGAGAGAGAGAGAGAGAGAGAGAGAGAGAGAGAGAGATAGAAATCGATGGGTAAGGAAACCACAAATGCCATAATTCTCTTCTTGCGGGCTCCAAAAATTTAGCGCCAGCCTCCCCCGGTGCTTTCTTCAGGGGAGTTTTAACGGATTTAGTTCTGCGGTAAATTTTGTAAGGCATATAGGTTTGTAGATAAGACATTACCCAGAGATTTTGCCCTCATTTTGCGAGGACTTTATGATATGAGTTCTGGTTTCCTGTAGGCACAAGCCCCTATAATTAATTACCCCTCCCGATCACGAGAGAGAACTTCGATTAAGGCTAGTCATCAATCAAATATATAAAAATACGTATTATCTGGCATATAGTAGTAGCATGGGCATGTGTATTTAGAGGTTTGATGTTTAAAATTGAAATTTTCACCATCTTTCACTTAAAGCAGATAGTAGGGGAATGGATGATGGACTCAATCAAGATCCCATGATTCCGTCGTCCCAGGCCATCGTGGTCCCTGGTCTACTTAGTCAGAGGAGGTAGTTGACCCAACCTGACAGAAGGATTCTTGTCTTTAGCCATGGGTTGCATCGTACAAGCGGACGTTGCAGACCTAGAATATGTATTAATCTAAGGGGATAAATTTAAATCCATCTTAGCTAACAAAGGGCTTTGTGCCCTATCGATTATATCCTATTGATTCATATCTCAAGGATTTGATGTCACTAAGGACTAATTTACTTTAGCTCTATGTGAGCTGAAGTAAATTTTAATTTGTCCACCTAATAAACTATTGTGGAGGGTGGATGGATTTTGCTTTAAGTGTTTTGTAGTTGGATTTCAGTTTTAAATATTTTAAATTTTTGGATGATTTTCTGAAGTTTGGACTTTGAATTTCGAATGTTTGATGGGTATTTAAACATTTGGGAGGCATTTGAAATATTTGGAATTAATCCCTCCGGTTGAGAACTATATTCAACACAGCCATCATCGAAGTGTTTAGGATCATTTTTATTTTTGAATTGAACCTTGTCGACTCTATCGATTTGTCGATAGTGGATCGGATTTTGTAGGCTTTATGCCTTTGTTGATAAATTTCTTTTGTCATAGACCTTGAAGGCCTAATAAGAATGTAAAAAATAAATATTTTGATTGACGTCGTGATAGTATATCTATTTGATAGTTTGAGTCGTGTCAACTCCTCTCTATTCATATAGAAGGATCAGGCTCGAATTACGTTCATTTATTGACCCGCACAGCATCCCTAGATGTCATATGTATACCCTTAACATGCTCGTTGGGGCCTATGCGGGTGTTTGGGAGTATTTTATAATTATTTGTTAAACCTTCTCAACTCATATTTACATGCTTATGAGGATCGGGTTCAAATTTATCGACCTGCATAGCATCATTAAATGTCACATATGTGAATACATCACGCTCACAAGGGCCTATGCAGGTGTTTGGGGGCATTTTTAGATATTTACTGAATCTTGTCAACTCCTATTTACCTGCTTAGGAGGATCGAGTTTAAATTTATTGACCCGCGCAGCATTCCTTGATGTCATGCGTGCTTCTATAATACGCTTGTAGGGGCCCATATAGGTTTATGATTATATATGCCCCTTTAGTATACCTATGTGCATACATATTATAGTGCATGTGCGGGGACATTCTTGGAATATTTATAAATGCCTTCGATCTACTTGCATGGATATTGCAGATCCGGTGGCGTGTTGTAATAGCTTGTGGATGAGTTTTTTACTGCTTTATACAGGTAGACTGTCGTGCACTAGTTATTACTTTATGGAGGTGAATTATAGTGTACTAATGAATCTTCTGCTATGCATTTATAGATGCTTAGAGGTGTCTTGTTGTATGTATAATGAGTTTCTTATAGTAACTCGTAGGCATTTGCACTTGATATAATCACTTTGTATTTTCTTATAAAAACACGCAGGGTGTATAACGGATCTTCTTCTACTACAATAGCTTTTTAATGTATTTGCATTTGTTGTATTCTTCATGCATTTTGCTATAATTTTAGGCCTTTTTAGTACATCCGCTACTCTACCTGTAGGTAGGTAGATATATTCATTCATATATTGAAATTGAATATAATATACTGCATTCATTGAAGTCTTTCTACATCCACCCATAGGTGGCATGTGGTGCGTACATCTGTATTTATAGATGACTCGTATGTGTTATAAGTATATTATTCTCGCTTGTAGATGATGTGTTGTGCGTATTATGGGCCTGCTGCTATTACTTTGGTAAGCAAATCGCAAAGGATGTTGACATTCCAATGTTGTTTGCAAGCAAAGGTATTAGACGCAACTCTTTCACATATGCTCATAAGCAAGTTATTATATGTTCATTTGTAATTCAACTGATATTGATAACAAGGAGATTATATCTTTTACAGCCTTCTTGCCTTTTTATTTTTTATTTTTTAGATATGTTGTATTTGTAGTACATGCCCACCAGCAGATTATCACTGCATACTCTTTTCTATCAACTTCTGGATATCTCGTATTCGTTATGCACATTATAGGACTTCTATATATGTTCATAGGTTCTTGCAGCATATCCTTTATCGCCCTTCATATGTAGACCGATGCATTCATTTACATGTCATTACTGACTGTTGATTGAGTTGTATTCCTCATCATCCATCTCTTCATATGTGTTGATTGTTGTCACTCGTGAGGGTCTAGTGTATTTGTTTACACTTGAGTAACAACCGTTGTGTATGAGCCTCTGTGTTCGTATTCATGAACACACTATGAGATTTATTGCAATCATTTTTATCTCCCTTCATTGTCTACAGATGGAGTTGTATTCATTACAAATCTCATTGACATTGGTTACAAGCTAATCGACATTAGCTCTCACAATCTTCTTATCACTTGTAAACAAGCTCAACGTTTGAGTCTTTGTCTTCAAAATGATTTATAATTTGGATGACGAGCTTAGTATTATTGTTCATTGATATATGCATATGCATGTCCCTCTTGCTTGTAACTTATGAATGAGATGTAGGAACATTCCTTGTCAATTATGTATATTCATTTTCTCATGTATACCTACTTGATTGATTAATATTTATTCATCGAGCCTCTATATTTTGATTACTCATTTGTTAAAATCGGAGTCCAGTTCCATGTGCTTCCTTCAAACTCAAGTCTTTTAGAGTTCACTTGAGTTCTTTTGAATTGTCATCAATGATTGTAAATAATTGAGTTTAAAATTCAATTCCTTGTTGCTTGTTTTAGTTCAAGTCTTTCTCATTTGGTTCAAACCAAGTTCATCGGTCTCATATAATCTTGTTCAATTCAAGTTCATGTCAATGTTCTTTGTTATGTTATTCAAGCTCAAGTCAGAGTTCTATTCATTGATTTTTATTTGGATGATCAAAATTATTGGTAAGCACTTTTATACTTCTGTGCGATCATGAGTTTGGTTTTCCAAAACTTATTCATTTGAGTCCAAGTTTAGAAGTCATTGTTATCATATTGAATTCCGAGTTCTTAATGCATTTTGTTCATGTTTGAATTTAATTAATTTGAGTTCATTGTAGTTCAAGTTCATAGGTCCCCTGTTGTTCAAAAATTCAAGTCCCCTCTATCTTTACTTTGAATTTCGGCAGTCTTCCGGCGTGTCCCCCATTTAGAAAAAAATTTAGGAGTTTGGACCTTTCCGCCATGCTAAGAAAATCATGTATGGTAGGTGTCTTAATATACCACATTCATAATCTTCATCCTCCACCATGCTAAGAAAAGCTTGTATGGATCTTCTATAACACCTATTGGAAAATGCAGTTATTTGACCATGAGCAGGTACTTATATGTATCCCCACTTCATCATGCACATCGCACCGGGTTCTCATCCCTCCATGCTAAAAAAAGCGTGTATATACGGTTTTCTAGTGCACCACGAACTATAAAAGTGAGGCTTTAGATGATTGCTCGCTTCACCGCAAGCATCGCAACGAATTTCCTCGAACCACACTAAGAAAGGTGTGTATATGTGGTTGTTTTGTCGTGCTGCAAGCATCAAAATTGGGCTCTACGAGTTTTAGGGATCAAAGGGTTATACCTTTACATTCCAGTGGCGACGAATATTCAAAATGCACAAAATACCACCTCTAATTTTTGTATTTTCTCTCTCTTTTTTTTTTTTTTTTTTTTTGAGAAACACATCTTCTCTTCTTTTTTTGTCATCAATCCTCCCTCTCTTTTTTTGCTAATAAATATTGATAACAAGTATTACTAATTATTAATATTGTTGCGGACTAGAATATATGCGGCGATAGAGTTAAAAAAAACTTCCATCTCAACATTGTACGAATATCTAGCACACAAACAGAGGAGAAATAGCAACACCAGGACTTTTACGTGGAAAACTCTGAAAGGGGAAAAACCATGGAGCCACGCCCAGTTGAAAGAGTTCCACTAGTGTTTTCTTGGAATAAAAGAGGCTGATTTGTCCTTAAAATGTAGAAAGATCAGATTACAATGAATCTCTTCAGGATTGAAAATCAGTTACAACATCGAGTAGAGTTCCGGCGTCACTTGGAGATTGGGCAGAATGTTGGCGTCCTTCGGAGGTTGGGTAGAATTCTGACGTCGTTTCGAAGTGGAGCAAAATTTTGGTATCGGGCAGAACTCCGGCGTTACTTGGGAAGAATTCCAGCGTCACTCGGGCGTCCGGCGGAATTCCGGCAGTGCTCAAGGAGGAGTTATTCCCTCTTATCCTTCTCTTCTCTTCTTCTTGCTTGGTCCCCTCTCATGAGAAGTGAGGGATCTATTTATAGACATTATGGAGTGGCAAAGCTTGTAAATAGGTGTGAGATCAAGGGCAAATAGGGAGTGGTCGAATGGACAGTTGATATTGAATCCCTTGATCGTGCACGTTCATCAGCCATTTAAAGGTCTTAATGATATCAGAATTCGACAATCTTGGGCTCGTTGGATTTGTCTCGTTGAGCAGCTCGATTCGACTATAAGAACGTCATATTTAGAAACCATTTGGTAACTCAAATTATGGTTTGAACTTTCCAACAGCTCTTTAAGTGCTTGATTTGGACTCATTTGGGCTCAGATTGAGTTGAATTTGGTGTCGTTGAGTTTGTATTTCCGAGATGCTCAGTTTGACTATAAGTTCACTGAAATCAGAGTTCAAATGATCCCGAATTTAATATTTGAAGTTTCTGGCTTAATTTTTCCTCGAGATTCATGCCCGATCAAGATAATTTTTCGAGGATATATCAAATATAAATCTAATAATAATAAAAATAAAAAGTTTACCTAGATTAGGTCGTAAGGGTCTGCTTGGGTTCGGTTGAGGACACGGAGGCTTGAGAGGCTATAAGTGCGGGCAATTTGCTGAGAGAGATTGAATGGAAGTGTCGGGAAAGAGAGGCGTAGAAGCTGTGAGCTTGGCCTTAGCCACTTATGTTGGATGGAGCTCGTCGGGTTGGAGAGGACTTGGCGTGAGGTCGGATAGTACAGGGATGTCTCGGCTAAGGCTTTGAACGGGTAGGTAGAAGGAACAATTATTAGGTTAGATCACCTGACGTAGCTCTATATCTGGACGCCAATAACATGTCGTCACGTGTTCTTACTCTTTACCACACGGCCTGAGGACCTGACCCAAACCCGGACCCAGTATTGCTATGTATTGGCTGATTTGTGCAGACCGGGGTACTTCCAGGTATTGCTCGGCAATAATGAGAAATATCATTTTGTCAAGACCAATATCTAGCAATACTGAGCAGTACCGAGCAATACCAAGCAATACCCCGGGTTTGCTAGGTATTGCTCGGTATTGGTCGTGAAAGAGCAGTATTTCTCGTTATTACCAAGTAATACCTAGCAATACTGAGCAATACACGAACATAGTAATACTGGGTTTTAGTTCAGGTTGCATCATCAAACTGCGCGGTAAAGAGTAAGAGCACGTGGCGATATGTTATTGGCATCCGGATGTAGAGCTATGTCAGGTGTCAAGACCAAATAAAAGTTCAGGTAGAAGAGGAGAGGTCGATTCCTAGCAAGGCTTTGGTCAGAAGAGCAAGAGACAGCGGGTCTAAGACATAGGTCAGAGCTTCAGTTGAAAAGCTTCGAATCTTGCCATAGCTAGGAGACGGGGATGTGTGGATTCCGGTTGAATGAGTTGAAGGATCAAGTGGCTTCAGACGTAGATGGGGGCGATTGATGTATTGGAAGAATAGGAACTTCAATAACAACGTCTAATTGAGTTGGTCGGAAGTAGGTTATGATGGGGGAAGGATTTTAGAATTGGAGAGCGATAAAGGAGCAGAAGGATTCGTTTGCTTGATATTTTAAGGGCGATTGGTGCGATCGATGAGCTGTAGTGTGGGAAATCCAGGAAGCGACACAAGCCAGAGGTTTCAACGGGATTTTGCGGATCCAACGAGTACGAGGTAAGAAAATCTTCTCCCATATTTTCTATCTAATTTTGTTATTTATCCAGAGGTCAACACTTCTTAGTGAGCTTATAAATTTTATTAGCATTTATCTTGGTATTTATATTTCCATTATCCTTTGAGTGCAATTTGAATAATCATTTGAGAAACAAAACATGTTTGAGATGTGCTAAAGATTGACATTTGATATATCCTCAAAAAATTATCTTGATTGGGCATGAATCTTGAGGTAAAATTGAGCCGAAAACTTCAAAAATTAAATCTAGGATCACCTGAACTCCTATTTCAATGAACTTATAGTAAAACTAAGCATCTCGGATATATGAACTCAACGACACCAAATTCAACTCAATCCGAACCCAAATGAGGCCAAATAAAGCACTCAAAGCGCTGCAAGAAAGTTCAAACCATAATTTGAGTTACGAAACAGTTTCCAAATTTGACGTTCTTATAGTCGAATTGAGTGGTTCGACCAGAAAAATCCAACGAGCCCAAGATCATCAAATTTTGACATCATTAAAACCTTCAAATATCTAACGAATGGTGCACGATCAAGGGATTCAATATCAACCATCCATTCGATAACTCCCTATTTACCCATGATCTCACACCTATTTAGAAGCTATGACACTCCAGAATATCTATAAATAGACCCCTCATTTCTCATGAGAGGGCACCCAAGCAAGAATAAGAGAAGAAGAAGAGAAGGAGAAGAGAAGAAGAAGAAGAAGAGGAGAATAAGAGAAGGATAGGAGGGGAGAACTCCTCCTCGACCACTGTTAGAGTTCTACCCAACTTCGGAATTCTGCCGGACTTCCGAATGACATCGGAGTTCTATCCGACTCTCAAGGGACGCTAGAGTTCTACCTAATGCTAGAATCCTGCTTAATTATAGAATGACGCCATAATTCTGCCCGACCTCCAAAGGATGCAGACATTCTGCCCGATTTCCAAGAGATGTCGGAACTCTACCCAACGTTATAATTGAATTTAAATTTAGAAGTGATTCATTGTAATCTGATCGTCCTAACTTTTATAAATGAGTCAACCTCTTGTATCTCAAGCAAAACACTAGTGGAACTTTTTCAACTGGGCGTGACCCTGTGGTTTTTTCAATTTCAAGGTTTCCACATAAAAATCTCGGTGTTTCTATTTCTTCCTTGTTTGTGTGCTAGATATCCGTACAACGATAAGACATAAATTTTCTAACTCTATCGCCATGTATATTCTAGTCAGCAACAGTTTGACGCCATCTATGAGAAACATTATACCAAAACTTCAAGTATTACTACGATGGTCAATAGATGCAACAGTCATATCATTGGAGCTTCTCGCTCCAACTCCCGCCAGTCCAGAAATCAGTCTATGAATCATAGACGGTCGATATCTGCCTCTTTCTACCCTAGAGGGAAAAAGCTGTCGGAGAAGGGACTTCGGGACATTCTTTAAAAGAGAGAATCCAAAAAAATGGAAGAATATTAGATTGAGATCCTTCAACTCCTACGAGAGACTCGTCAGCCAGCATTACCACAACGGGAGGAGATTCTTCTCCCTCGAGCTCCACCACTAACTGAAGATGTTCAATTCAAACCTCTTCAAGAGGAGATTCACTTTCCTCCTCCAAGAAGACATCCGCGGTCATGCTAGGATAATGAAATTGCCGATACGGCAAGTTCTACCCATCCTTCTCCCACAACTCGGCAACCTCGCATTCCTCCAGATCTCCTAGAAGGCTTAGCCCAACCATACATTACTGAGCTCCCTTGCAATGCCCTACGTCATGAATTATGAAAATTGGTAGGCAAACTTTTCGATAGCCGAACTTCTAGAAGTCATCACCTTTAACTGAAGCCATTCTTCAGCACCCCATTCTGATTGGATTCAAACTACCAAGCATCGAGTCTTATGACAGGACGTCTAACCCATACGAGCATATCGATCACTATAGAACCATTATGCATATTCAGTGAACCTCAGACGCACTCCTCTGCCATGTCTTTCCTGCCACCTTTAAGAGATAGGATCGAACATGGTTCTATTCGCTTCTTGAACGATATTCGCAAATCTTGCCTTAATTGATCAGGAAATCAAGGGAGTAATTATGGATGATTGATACGATCATATCGTCCTGGACGATCTCAGGATCGGACAGGACGATCTATTCAAAAACCTTAGTCACTTCTGGATGATAAATATCGGCCAGCTCAAATTCAGGGCGATACTCTGGACGATTTTCCTCTGATTTGAACTGATCGGCCGGGACGATCGTGAGATCATCCTAGACGATCAAGATAATTTTCAATCGTCCAGTTTGCATTCAGGGCTATGCTCTGGCCGATCTTTGGAGATTTGTACTGATCGACCAGGACGATGTCCATATCAGCCTGGAAGATATTATTAGCAACTTGCAATTAATGAGCTTCTTTGAAGCTCTTCTATTTAAGAGCTCTTGTTCAACATTTT
>NW_021319083.1:3798121-3858793 GCF_001605985.2 Dendrobium catenatum | reverse complement strand
GTGGGGGAGCTTGTGAGGGGATTCACAAGGGTTGCTTCAAGGATTGCTCTACTTCTTCTTCGTCTAGAGTTTCTCATCCGTGGAAGGGTCGGTAGAGGTAAGGAGTCAGCATCTGATTGAGGTTCTCTTCCAGCTTCAGGAGGAAGCAAAAGTAGATAGGTTCTCTGCCTTGCCGGGGTGACAAAAAGAGGTTCTTTGTAAAGGCTTCTCCGCCTAGCTGTAGGGGATAAAGGAGAGTCACGATTATAGTGCAATACTCAGAGGGCACCTCCGGGGAGTAGACGTAGGTCGAATTGACCGAACAACTATAAATTTCTGTGTTCTTATTTCTTGCTTCTGCACTTTAAATTTTCGCATTTATTTTTCTCGTGGTGTGATTTTGGTTTATGAGATTTTTACTTCTTTTTGAAAAGAATTTTTAAAAACCCCCCCCCCCTCTTGGTTAGCTTGGGCCAGTTGTATAGGGCTTAACATCCCTAACGAACTTTCAAATTATATGAATCAGTGATTCCACTAATACTAGGTTGAATTACTATCGTGGCACGATCATGAGTAGAGTAAAACTAACATGTCTCATGATAGTCTAAACCTAACTCACGTTCCCTATTAGTGGGTGAACAATTCAAAACTTGGTAAATTCTACTTTACAATGAATGGAAGAGCTGACATCGATGGATCAAAATACAACATCACTATGAATGGTTTGCTGCCACAAGCCAGTTATCCCTAGATAACTTTTCTATTAACTCTAGCTTCAAATTCTGAATGACTAAATGATCAATAAGCCATACTTTTATGGTGTGATGTGCTGCCCTAGAATTAAATAAGGTTTTACCCTTTTGTTATATATGAGATTTCTATTCTCATTGAGTTCATCTTAGGACACTTACATTATCTTTTAATAGATGTACCACCCTAGCCAAACTACCCACCTGACAATATCTTACACCTAGATAAACACATCGAGGGGAGACATAAAAGCCAAAAAAAGGGGCTAGTCCCCACCTCACGGAATTAGTAAAAACAACATTAAAAGTAGTGGTATTTCACTTTCATTGGTCAGTCAGCTCCCACTTATTCTACACCTCCTAAGTCATTTTAAATAGTCAGACTAGAGTCAAGCTCAATATAGTCTTCTTTCTCTACTGATTTTGCCAAACCCATTTTCTTGGGATGTGGTTTTACTAGATAGTAGACTGGGATAGTGGGAATATTATCAATCGATTTATAAGCATCACTAATTAGATGATGAATCATTTAGCTACCATAAGAGAGTCATAGTTACTCCCATTATTTACCTGATCTTGGTTAAATTTCTTCACTTTAACATTTAGAGTATTGGGTATCAATAACATTACATGTGTATCCGTGTGTACCATTATATTGCTTTATTTTAATTAAATAGCCAGATTCCCCTTGACTATATCAGTTTTGAGTATGTTATTTGACACCGAGGGAAGGCCCTCAGGAGAGCCATTCCCAATCTGTCCACGAGCCCACACATAGTGGCCCTCTCTCTCTATAAGTGTAGCTCATCTAGTTTCTTAAACATTAGTTATTATGGGACTGGGACACCCATACCAAACCCTCTGAGCAAATCCTTTTCCAGAATTTATGGAACCATTTTACCGACTTCCCTTATCTTTATTATTCCCTTGACCAAAGGTTGTGCACCTTGTAGACTTGATGCAGTTATGAGCATAACAGGGAGTGGATGACTAGTGACCCTCCAGATTTTTAGGTGCCACAGGGGGTGCACTGGATGCCACCTAACATGCAGCACTCTTCCAACTGGTAGACCCTACCTCTAGCGGAGCCTTTTCTTTCAAAAAATGGCCTACTTGGAGCCCTCAATTCCATGGCATGGCTCATCAATGCAGCCTTACCATCCTAAATATTTAAAGTTTGAGAATAGGTCAAGGGTGTTGTGCCCCTGATGCCTCTAATCATTAGCTTTATCTGATAAAACTCCTTATGGTGCTCTATCTATTTTTAGGGAAACCTTAGAGGGAACCAACTACTAGATGATTTGATTAGTCTTTCACCCATATACCTGAGTTAGATAAATAATTTTTATGTTAGTATCGTTATGGACCACCACCAGTTTTCTCTGGCTTTACGTCGCTCAGGTATAGTTCACCATATTTTTTATCCAAACATGCATGCTTACAATAAAACCCTTCATAGAAGAACTGGGTTGGGCAGTGGTGTACTTGTAAAAAAGGATCATGCACATCAGCTTTCTTGCACCCTTTGGTCATCAACACCCATCAACTTGTAAGTATGTTAGACTCTTTTGTTAGTGTTTTAAGATAGGTCAAATGGGGAGCCCATGGACCATTGCAATGGGTGTGAGAGAACCCTGAAAGGCTTGCCTTATTGACACGTACTGTGTTTGCGAATAGCCCTAATGGTGCCTCCTCGAGCATCGATCACCTGAGCTATTACTATCGGGAAGGCCTAAAATATTTCATGCGTTAAGCCAAACATCAGATAAGACACATCCATTTCACTTTGGTCCTAGATGCACCCCCCATCTTCTTCCCTCATAATAATTTCAAGCACTCTTTTACACTCTTTTCAAATTCTTTTTCATCTTTCCCTTATGGTACTTGTAAGCTATTAGTCTCTCGCCTATATTTGGCCTTAGAAAAAATTTATCACCATATTAGGAATGCATTTCCAAATTACCTAACTCATTGATAATGCCTCATGTTATGTTAGGGTTTCGGTTAAATGAGGCTCTTACCCTCCCCAACATCCTTTTCAAGGGGACTTGGGCCCAATCCATCGCTAAGGATGCTTATTCAGTCTATATATCGAGCTGCTGAATGACAGCCCTATTCCAATGTTGGGCCTATCCTAGTTCACTAACCATTATTAGGAGAATCCTTAAATGTTTCTTCTCCTTTTCTTATTAATATGCTTAAACTCAGTGGGTGGCCTCACCCATCCTAGGGTTGCATTCAAAATTCCTTCTGTGGATTGACGCACAATTTGGGATTACCTAAAAAATTATGATCATTTCTTTGGCATACACAACATATTAGCATTTAACTTCTCTTTAATCCACTTGCTATCATTTGTATCCAAAAAGATGATTACCCCCCTTTCATCCCACTACACTGAGGGGAATGATGAGCCACCATGCACATCCAAGCATTCACCAGCACATTCATCAATGATAGGCTAGACAGGGAGCGATAAAAAGCTTAACGCCCAGGCACAATTGACCATGGCCGGTTGGCCTCAGTTGCAACTTGCATTCAAAGACTTGATGGTTTGCATGATTTTATAAATCCCATTATGTATCAAATTTTGCTATGCTCTTCATTGATGCGAGAGCCGAGATATCCATTGATGAGTGTTATGTAAATCCATATGGAGTGTGACTGCACCCTATCCTATAAAACCTGTTTAATGGCTTGTGTTTCAATATTTTCTTAGAAAGATGTTATGCTGATCTTGAAGACTGAGGTCTCTTTCCTTTACAAAATTAACCAGACAAATCATTCCTCCAACAAAAAATGACTATGCACTATAACCCAAAGAATCAAGAAAGAGCTCTATGTTTGTCAATCCTTATTATGTCTAAACCTAGTAAGTTTCCTCATGTTGAGCCAAATTAAGATGCAGGCTCCCTTTTATGAATTCCTTTATGTTTAAGCCTTGGCCAGAATTACTACATGGTGGAGACAATGTGCAAAGATTTTGTGGATCAATGATGCCTATGGTAATTTGCTTAGGTCGGGAATTCCTACTATAAAGGGGGGTGACTTGAATTGTTACTTATCCTAGAAGGATAAGAAAGGTGGGAAGAAGTTTATTTTCACTATTTCCACCCAAAAGATGATGGAATTTATATCCTCTAATGACGTCCATGACCTTGGCTTTTCTATGCCTAAATATACATGGAGTAATAATAAAAATGAAAATAGAAAATTTTGGGTCCAGTTGGACCAAATTATGATGACTCTTAGGTCCTCTAAATGGCCTTATTTACAGTTATCCACCATTTTATTAGGCTTTCCTCGAATCACTGCCTGATCTTTCTCAAGCTTGGAGCCTCTTCCAGCAAGAATCCACAAAGCTGGATATAGTCTGGAGATGTATGGATGACCTACCCTACCTCATGGAGAATTGTGTGGAAGTAGTGGTCCAAACAAGACTATGGGAGCCCCTCTAATTTACTCCAACATAAGTGCGGGAGAACTCTTCAGGCTCTATTTCATTAAAGTGGAATTGGATGAGCGAGCTGGGAATTAAGAAGATATCGCTAGAGTCACGTATTGCTGAGCTGCAGACTCTTGAGATCTCATATGGGGGCTTGAGTAATGAGCAACAATAAGAGCTAAGGCGTATAGAGATGGACCTAAATGTTGTTGCAAATCTAAGTTTATGAATTAGACTTTTGATGATAGAAACAATTCATAATTGTCTGTGACCGCCTTGCCTACTAACTTTTCAGGTCCACAAGATCGAGTGCAACTCAAGCCAGCTCAAGATTGGGTAGATTTAGTTTGAGTCAGTTTGTTAATTTTCCTTTCTTTAGTCCATTGTAAAAGTGGTTTATGATGATAAGTAACCTTGCACACACACACTTGAGGGTTCTTTATTATTTTCCATTTTGAGTACATCATCCTGGATGATGTTCATATCGTCCAGGATGATCCGACTAAAAATAGAAACCCTAATTAGGGCATCCTGGTTAAGGCATCCATCATTAAGCACATCATCCTGGAAAATCCTTTTATCGGCCAGGACGATAGGCTCAAATCAGAAAGAATATACCGCCATATCTATTTAGGTAAAATTTATTTTTGGACATCAGCCAGACCGATCTATTACATCATCCTGGACAATCTAACACAATTATGCCTAATTTAAACTAGTAATTAAGGAAAGCAATTGAGGCTTGTTTGATACAATTACATCATCCTGGACGATCGTAGGATCGTCTGGGACGATCGCAGGATCGTCCAGGATGATCAGTTCAAAACTCCTTGGTTGCTCCTTGATGATCAAACATCAGCCTTCTTTTTTTCGAGCGATGTTATGGATGATTTTCCTTGATTTTGAACTAATCGTCCAATACAATCATGAGATCGGCCTAGACGATCAAGCTAATTTTGGATCGTCTAGACCTCCTTTCTGAGCGATTGTCTAGCTGATAATCTGTGATTTGAACTAATCGTACAGAACGATTTTTTATAATTCTGGATGATGTGAATAAAATTTCTTCTTAAATTCTATTTAAAGGACCCAAATTTTCTCATGCAAAAGACCTTGACTGTTGTTGTCTTAACTTGAGAGAGCCTAGGGAGAGGGGGAGAGAGAGAGAGAGAGAGAGAGAGAGAGAGAGAGAGAGAGAGAGAGAGAGAGAGAGGAACTTGTGAGGGGGAGTTTGTGAGAGGGTTCACAAAGGTTGCTCCAAGCAAGGTTCCAAGTCATCTTCTCTGTTCTTCATCCTTCTTCCTTGGGAGGTTATTGGGAGGTCTACTTCAGCAAACGGTTAGGGTTCTCTGCCCGCTTCAAGAGGAAACAAAAGGAGTCGGTTCTCTGCCACACTTGGGTTGGTGAAAAAGAGTATGTTGTAAAGGATTCTCCGCCTAGCTGTGGGAGGTAAAGGAGAGACACTTAATTAGGGCAATACTCATAGGGTGCCTCCAAGGAGTGGATGTAAATCAAGGTTTGACCAAAACACTATAAATCTATTGTGATCTTTTTTTGTTTTATTTCTGCATTTATTTTTCTGCACGTTGATTTCTTTGTGGTTATATTGGTTTATTTTTTATTTGTGCTTTGCTTAAGAAAATTTTTAAAATACCAATTCACCCCCCTCTTGGTTAGCCTCGGGCTAGTTCTTAAGGGCTTAATATCCCTAACGAACTTTCAAGTGGTATTAGAGCGGGATTCATAAAAACTAAGTTTGAAAATTTTTTGAATTTTGATCCAAGGCTAACAACAAAAATCATAATACTGCGGAAGGCTATTTTATTACCTGACCACTTTTGTTTGATAATATTCTTTTTGATTTTTTGGAAAACATGTATGTCTACAATTTTACAATCAGTTGACTATCGCATGTGGATGCTTGTTAAGGATGGTTATACACCTCCGACTGGTAAACTTAATGATGTTACTGTTCCTCTCCCTCTTACTGATTGGACACATAATGATAGGGATTTAACACAACTTAATGTAAAGTGTTTAAACTATTTTTTCTGTGCTTCAAAATTCAAAGATTACATGTGTGTTTCAACTTGCACAACTGGTAAAGTGATTTGGGATAAGTTGTGTATCACTTATGAAGGAACCAAAAAAGTTAAGCAATCTCATTTGAATATTTTATTGCATGATTACGAACTTTTTTGTATGAAACTTAATGAAATGATTTTTGAAATGTATATAAGGTTTACTCAGATTGTTACTTCATTGCATGCATTAGGAAAAGAACTTACTAACTATAAAAAAGCAAACAAAATTTTAAGATGTTTGCCTTCCTCTTTTGATGCTAAAATCACTACAATTTTTGAATCTAAAGATTTAAATATCTATTCGATCGATAACTTACTTGGTTCACTTATTTCTTAAGAGCAAGGGGTGAACCAAAGAAATGTTGATGCAGGTGTGAGGAAGAAGGAGAAAACGGTGGCACTTAAGGCGAACGACACAAATACTGACTCCTCCGGGTCTGAAAGCGATGATGTTGCCTTAATCACGAGACAATTTAAGAGTTTTTTTAAGGAAGAAGCATAAGAATCATCAAAAGTGAAATAAAGGTAAGGGTAACCAAAATTTTAAGAATTTTAATAATACAATTTGTTTTAAATGCAAGAAGCCAAGACATATTAAAGCTGATTGCCCTACACTCAAGTCTCACCCAAGTAAGGAAAAGGGTGTGGAGAAACCCAAGTTCAAGAAGGATAAAAAGAGATTCCAAAAAGCATTCTGGGCAGATTCTGCATCAGATTCCTCTGAGACTGAACCTGAAGAGGAGATAACAAACTTGGGCCTAATGGAAGATAATAATCTTGGTGAAAGTGACCAAGAAGAGGTATGTGAACCAACGTATGATTAATTATTGAAAATTTGTGAGCACATGCATGCATCATATAAAAAACTCAAAAAATCTCATGCTAGTCTGAAAGTGGAATTTTTAAATCTACAAAAGGAGCATGAAAATCTTTTAAAAGATCACTCCTAAATTGATAGTAATTACATGACTTTTCTTGATGAATTTGATGCATTAAACAAAAAGCACACAGAATTAACCAATGCACATGATTCTTTAAAAATAACTCATGCTGAGTTAGAAAAAGAGTTAACAAATCACAAAGCTATTGAAAATGAACCATTACATGCTTTTTAAAACTTTAAAAAGAAGCATCACCATAGAAATAGATTACTGTATCCTTTTCCTGTAGTTAGATGTTTTTCATGTGGCATGCTAGGACACATAGCACACACTTGCACCATTAACCATAGTTCACATTGGGTATGGAGACCCAAGTTATATGATTCACAGCATGTATTGCATTCTACTTTCCATAAGAAGGAACCCAAACATGTTTGGAATCCTAAATCTGACATTTGATAATTTTATAGTTAAGCTCTCACAAAAGGCCTCATGAGAGCATGTGGTACCTGGACAGCGGATGCTCTCGACATATGACTGGCGATGCCAATCAATTCATATTGCTGGAGACCAGGACAGGAGGCAAGGTGACTCTTGGAGATAGCACCACCAGGAAGGTGGTAGGCTCATGTATAATTGGTAATTCCGAGAACCTTTTCATTGAAATGTTTTGCTTGTAGATGAAATGAAACACAACTTGCTTAGCATCAGTCAGCTTTGCGACAAAAGCTTAATCCTAAAATTTTTTGGGAAATTCATGCATTATCAGCTTAAATAATAACACTATTTTGCAGGGAAAGTTGATCAATAACATTTACTTGCTTGATTTAAAATACATTGAAAGTGCTGCTTCATTTTTCTTAAAAACTACTGTTGATGATTCATGGTTGTGGCATAGGAGATTATGTTATGCAAGTATGAAAACCCTTAGGAATGTGACCCAAAAATTCCTAATTAGAGGTGTCCCCAAGCTTAAGTTTTCAAAAGACCACCTTTGTGATGCCTGCCAATTAGAAAAGCAAGTCCACTCCACTTTTCACTCCATTAAGAACATTAGCACCTCTAGACCTTTAGAAGTCCTTCACATGGATTTGTTTGGACCCATTAGCACTGCCAGCTTGGGAGGGAAAGTCTATAATTTTGTGATTGTCGATGACTACTCAAGGTTTACTTGGATTAGATTTCTGTCACACAAAAATGAGTCTTTTGATGAGTTTAGAGCCTTCTTCACTTGGATTCAGAAAAAGCTAGGTTGAGAGATCTTGACCATTCATAGTGAACATGGGGGAGAATTTAAAAATGAGAGATTTAGAGATTTTTGTGAGGACAAGGGAATTAGCTATAACTTCTCAGCTCCTAGGACCCCTCAGCAGAATGGGGTAACTAAAAAGAAGAACCGGACCTTAGTGAAAGCCGCTAGACCCATGCTTGCTGAGTATTCACTTTCAAAATACTTTTGGGCTAAAGCGGTTAACACAACTTATTATGTGTTGAATAGGGTAAATGTTAGAGCCAAATTAGATAAGACACCCTATGAGATCCTTAAGGGTAGGACACCCAATCTTTCCCACCTTCATGTCTTTGGTTGTAAGGTTTTCATTCACAATAATGGGAAGTCTCACTTAGGAAAATTTGACCCAAAATTTGAGGAAGGAGTGTTCTTAGGATATTTTAGTGTTGGGAAGTCTTTTAGGGTGTTTAATAAGAGGACTTTGGTGATGGAGGAAACTACTCATATTGTGTTTGATGAGTTTGATCCTTGAAACCCTAGAGTTGAGGATGATGATAATATTGGAGAGATTATCACTGGGTAGAAAATTTAGAGAAGAGGGTAGAGCACTAGAACACCGAAGGAGTAGGAGAGGTTACCCAAGGAGAAGAAAATGTAGATCTGGACGAAAGGGTTGAACCATCGCACACTTTGCCTAGAGATTGGAGATACTCTTTGAGTCACCCTAAAGATCTGATCTTACGAGACCCTTCTGATGGAGTTAGGACTAGACATGGACTTAGGAAGGAAGTGAACCACTCTGCCTTTATCTCAATGATTGAACCCACCAGCATAAACCAAACCCTTTCTGATGAGTTTTGGATCTTATCCATGTAGGAGGAGTTAAACGAATTTGTTAGGAATGATGTTTGGGAGCTTGTAGAAAGACCTAAGGACAAAGTGCAGTTGGAACCAAGAGGGTCTTTAAGAATAAGGTGAATGATTCTGGAGTGGTGGTTATGAATAAGGTAAGATTAGTTGCTAAGAGGTGTAACCAAATAGAAGGGATAGATTTTGAGGACACTTTTTCCCCTATAGCTAGATTGGAAGTCATTAGAATGCTATTAGCCTTTGCCAATTATAAGGCATTTAAGCTTTTCCAAATCGACGTTAAGAGTGCCTTTTTAAATGGGAAAATAAAAGAAGATGTGTTTGTAGAACAACCCCTAGGTTTTAGAAAATATATTTTGAAATTAAAAAAAGCCTTATATGAATTAAAGCAGGCACCCAAAGCTTGGTATGAGAGGCTTAATACATTCTTACTAAAAAGGGAGTTTGCTAAGGGGAGCATAGACAACACCCTTTTTATGAGGAATGTAGGCGATGATTTACTCTTTCTTCAGATATATGTCGATGATATACTTTTTGGATCTTCTGATAAGAGACTATGTGATAAATTTTCTAAAACAAAGAGTGGAGAGTTTGACATGAGTATGATGGAAGAGTTGTTCTACTTTATGGGATTTAGCATAAGATAATTAAATGACGGAACATTTCTAAATCAATCAAAATATATAAAGGACATCTTAAAGAAGTATGAGATGGATAAATTCAAGCAAATCAATACTCCCATGACCTCAAGTGTTCAGTTGGATAAGGACCCAAGTGGGAAGTCTGTTGATCAAAAGAAGTACAGATGGATGATTAGATCTTTACTTTACCTGACTGCTAGCCGACTCGATATAATGTTTAGAATTTGTCTTTGTGTAAGATTTCAAGCTGACCCTAAGGAATCCCACTTGACTGCAGTTAAGAGAATTCTTAGATACCTTTCAGGGACCCAAAACTTAGGAATTTGGTACCCTAGGCACAACACTTCTTTTGAGATTATTAGATATTTTAATTCTGATTTTGTAGGATGTAAGGTGGATAGAAAAAGTACTTCTGGAACTTGTTAATTCATAAGATAGTCTTTAGTCTCCTGGTCTAGTAGAAAGCAAAACTTTGTTGCACTTTCCACTACTGAAGTTGAGTATATTGCTTTAAGAAGTTATATGGCCCAAATCCTTTGGTTAAAATAACAAGCACTAGATTTTGGATTACTTGTAGGCACCATCTCAGTTCTTTCTGATAACACTAGTGCCATCTGCATTTCTAAGAATCCTATCCAACATTCAATGACTAAGCATATTGACATAAGGCATCACTTTATTAGAGACCATGTGACTAAGGGAGACATTGAGTTACACCATATGGTGACTGAGAATCAACTAGCTGACATATTTATTAAACCACTGGCCTTTGACACATTCAGCTAAGCACTAGATTGGGTGCAATTAACATTAATGCATGAACTGGATTTCTTTTGATCTGTTATCTGCTGATTACGTTTCTTTATTTTTTTGTAGTTTTTTTTTTGTAGTTATTTTTCTTGCTTTTGGTACTTTAGTTTTCGTACGCCTTAATTTGTTTTTATGATCATCGCTAAATTGATATCTTATGCCTTATTTTTATCTTTTTGAAAATTTGTAGTTAATGTTTTACATCTCTTAATCTGCTAAAGGGTAAAAACATCGTTGATTGTGCATCTTTCTCTAACCTATTTTAGTGGTGAAATTTTCTTTTCTAAATAAGAGTCTATCTCAAATTAGCAATTGGATTTTGCAATTGAGATCTTTTCTTCCTTACTACAGTAATCTAGCTTATATTTATAATAATGAAAGTTTTTTTTTTTTTTACTTCAAGATTTCTCGTTATCCTGTCATTTTATCTCTCAGATGATTTTTTATTTTGTTTTGTTGTTTGTTCTTCCTTATATTAGAGAGTAAGTTTTTCTTCTCTAATATCTAGAAGATATACTCACAACTATAAATATTTAAGAGTTTTTTGGAAAGAATCTAGCTTGCAAAAAATATTAGAAAAAGTGGTCAATGATGCCAAAAGCAAAAGATGCGCAATGACGCCAAATTGAATACACACACACACACACACACACACACACACACACACACACAAAGTGTATCATAAATCAAAAGATGTGCAAAGTGCGCCATTCATGGACAAGAGGCATAAAATGAGCCCATAAAAAAGCAAACTATCTTTCTTTCTTCCAACTCATAAAACTTATAAGATTTCATATATCACTTGAGATTTTCAAGGACTTGATTTAGAATTTTACGAATGTAACAAACTACTTTGATAAATTATTCATAAGATATTTTTCTGAAACTAAGTCTTGAACGGATCTCTTTTTCTTATCGAATTGATTCTTCTGAGTTAGGCCTTTTGATTTCAATAGATGATTTTATCCTAAAAGAAGTCCGAGCTTAGGGTTAACATGATCGGATATTTTACCATTTTTTTGGATTTTGATGTTGTTAACTCATTAACTTATAAATTTTTAAAATCAATCACATGGAGACTATCATATTCATGTCTTGATTTAAAAAAAAAAATGTTTCTTTGCTAGTTTTTATTCCTTTTTCGTGTTTTATTATTGTTATTTTATTTAATTTTATTATTTTTGGGCCTTCTCTGATCATCTCCATCATTCCTCTGATTTCAAATTTTTTGTCACATCGTCCTGAATGATATTTATATCATACTGAATGATCTGGTCATCTTTTTTCAAAAACTCCATCCGCTGAATATTTTGACTTTTATGCTCTCATCGTCCTAGATGATCCATTATTATCCTGGACAATATGATCGTCTTCTGCTACAATCATCTTGATCGTCCTAGACAATACCTTTTCTTCCTGGCCGATGTGTTTATTGGTAATTATCATGTTTGATACACCTGTTCTTCCTGGATGATACTCGTGTCAGCACGTTTAAAATCTGTAAATTTGCCCGGGATGACCCATTTTTTGACAATCGTCCTGAACGATGCACTATTTGTCCTGAATGATACACGTGGCATGTGATTTAAAACATTTTAAATTCAGCCAGTATGATCCATTATTCAGCATCGTGCTGGATGATCCACATAATCGGCCTGGACGATATGCTTTTTTAACGGTCGTCCGATCTAACTCCTTGGGATGATCGCCTGTGTCTAATCATCTCGGATTATATATGATCTTCCTGGATGATTGGACTGCCTTTTTAACCAATCAACCAACCTAAATAATTACATCCAATCATCCTAGATGATCATGCGATCAGCCTGGACGATCTGGTGGATCCTTTAAATTCTGAGCCATCCAACATGATTTTCACACTAAACTCTTCCTTTGGCTTCTTCTTTCCTGTTCCTTGCTATTCTCTGCTAATGGCATGCGAAAAGCATTCTTATCACATGCTGGAAGCTCCTCGAGGTCCACACTGGACCCTCGATTTCGGGAGTCAGACGATTAGGCTACCTACCATCGATATAAAGATTACAGCATTACGCACTCCAGCTTAATCAATCCAAACCACCTTTCCTATCTGGTACTCGACCTTTTCACTCACACCTCTTTATGTTTTATTCTCACTCTCATAATCCCTTTTAATTCAAAACTTCCCTTTGAATTTTATGCCAACCTCCAAATCAATTCTACCTACACTTCTCTCACCTCGTATGTGAATTGACGTCTTGTCGAGATCACAGACTAGGATTATGCAGAATTGCTACAGCTTTCCATCACTGGGGATAAGCTGCATACCCTGATTTTTTATCCTGATTTTAACTGGGCTACAGCTAATCACATTCTTCGTCACACCAATGCCCCCTTTCATGTTGGAGAAACTAGCCTTTACTTAAAGATGCTAGGACTATCTAGCACGTCCTTCGCACCTCTGTGATTCCCAAAGCCGGTGACTGAATCCATATCACTCCCCTTCTTTTACTCACCACTTTTTACATCATGACCAATAATGAATTCAATGCAACTAACCTGATCTTTCGCTACATCAAACATTTGACTACAATTTGATATCCAGGTCATAGAACGAAGCCCAATCTTTCTCTAGGACACATCATTGTATATGTTCTAAAATCCAAATACAATTTTCAATAGCCTGCTGCTCCCAACCTTCAGCCACCCTTGTACTCAAACAGTTCCTTTAACGTCCTTCACAGTACTCATCTCCACCCAGAGGATGAGGAAGCTCTAGGTCTAAAGGAGGAGGAGGCTCCTGCTCCTCATCCTGCACCTGTTCCTCTCTGCCAACACTCTCAGCTTGATCAGTTGGTGGAGAGATTTGATCAGTGGGAGAGCCGCTTTGAGGCCTACGTTACTACACAGGAGTAGCAACATACTGACCACATCATCCACATGCAGTACCAGTACGACCAGGACATGGCCTGGTTTGGATCAAAGTTTGCATCATTGGCCAGTTAATTTAAGCCACCACCACCACCTCCTCCTCCGTCTGATGATCAGGATGCCTCATTTTTCTTATTTTTTATGCTTTTTTTTTTTGTAGTTTGTTTTTGTTTTGGTTGTTTTAGTTTATATTCTATTTTTTTAGTTTCCTCCTCCTTTTTGTGATGTCAAAAGAGGGAGTAGTCTGTTGTACCTTATACTTGGATTCTAGAATTTAGTAAACAGCTTTTCGTTACACTATTTTCATTAGACTATCGAAACTGTTTAAACTTTTCTGATTATGTTTTCCATCATCAAAAAGGAGGAGATTGTTGAAAATCTAAGTTTATGAATTATACTTTTGTTGATAACAAACATTCATAATTGTCTGTGATTGCCTTGCCTACTAACTTTTTTTAGGTCCACAAGATCGAGTGCAACTCAAGCCAGCTCAAGATTGGGTAGATTTAGTTTGAGTCAGTTTGTAATTTTTCCTTTCTTGAGTCCATTTTAATAGTGGTTCCAGATGCTGAGTAACTTTGCACACACAGTTGAGGATTTTTCTTTTATTTTCTTTTTTGAGCACATCATCCTAGACGATATTCATATCGATCAGGATGATCCGACTAAAAATAGAAACCTTAATTAGGGCATCCTGGTTAAGGCTGCCGTCATTAAGAAAATCATCTTGGACGATCCTTGTATGGACCAGGATGATAGGTGTAAATCAGAAAGAATCAGCCACTAGATATATTTAGGTAAAATTTATTTTTGGACATCGGCCAGGCTGATCCATTACATCGTCCTAGACAATTTAAAATAATTATGCCTAAATTAATCTGGTAATTAAGGAAAGAAATTAACGCTTGATTGAAATGATTACATCATCTTGGACGATCGCAAGATTATCCGGGATGATCAGTTCAAAAATCCTTGGTTGCTCCTGGACGATCAAACATTGGCCATCTTTTTTTCGAGCGATGTTCTGGATGAATTTCCTTGGTTTTGAACTAATTGTCCAGGACGATCGTGAGATTAGCCCGAAAAATCAAGCTAATTTTGGATCGTTCATACCTCCTTTTTGAGCGATTATCTGGCCGATAATCTGTGATTTAAACTAATCGTACAAGATGATATTTTATCGTCCCATGTTGTCCAGGCTGATTGAGCTTAATTTGTACTGATCGTACAGGATGATAGAAATATTATCCTGGACGATAATGTCGGTTCTTGATATTCTACTTAAAGGAACCAAATTTTCTCATGCAAAAGACCTTGAGTGCTACTGTCTTGACCAGAGAGAGACTAGGGAGAGGGAGAGAGAGAGAGAGAGGAACTTCTGAGGGGGAGTTTGTGAGAGGTTTCACAAAGGTTGCTCCAAGCAAGGTTCCAAGTCATCTTCTCTGTTCTTCATCCTTCGTCCTTGGGTGGTTCTTGGGAGGTCTACTTCAGCAAACGATCTGGGTTCTCTGCCCATTTCAGGAGGAAGCAAAATGAGCCAGTTCTCTACTTCACCGGGGTTGGTGAAAACGAGTCTGTTGTAAAGGCTTCTCGGCCTAGCTATGGGAGCTAAAGGAGAGACACTTAGTTAGTGCAATACTCGGAGGGTGCATTCAAGGAGTGGATGTAGGTCAAGGTTTGACCGAACCACTATAAATCTAGTGTGATCTTTCTTTGTTTTATTTCTACATTTATTTTTCCGCACGTTGATTTCTTTATGGTGATATTGGTTCATTTTTTATTTTTTCTTTGCTTAAGAAGATTTTAAAAATGTCAATTCACCCCCCCCCCTCTTGGTTAGCCTTGGGCTAGTTCTTAAGGGCTTAACATCCCTAACAAACTTTCAAATGTGACCAAGGCCAGACTTACTACTTGGTGGAGACAACGTGCAAAGGTTTGGTGGATAAATAAGGGCGATGTCAATTTGTATTTCTTCCACTCAGTGGCTTTAGGCCGACATCAGTCTAAAAGAATCTCTCGAGATAAGATACATGATGGGGCACTCAGTGATGAATTGTGTAGGATCCATATTGAATTATTGAACTTCTTCAACACCAAGTTGAAAGACATGAATGTCTATATATGGAATTGGCCTGAGTTTGGGGAAGCTAATAAGGCCTCGAGCACTCTCGCCAAACACTTTGAAGATGATGTTATTGAAGTCGAATCCTTAATTGTAATTTTTAGCATGGGGAGCAACTGGGTACTTGGAACTAATTATTTTACCTCATCCCTTTTGAAATTCTATTATCACTTAATTAATTTTGATGTGATTAAAATAATGGTAGAGTTTTTTTGTTCCAATGCCATGCCCGCTAGCTGGAAGGATACTCTTGTTGTCTTTCTCCCTAAGGTGGAAGGAGCCAACAGGCCATTCAAGTTTCATCTGAACAGCTTGTGCCAAACCTTCTGCAAGGTGACTTCCAAAGTTTTAGTGCAGTGACTGAAATTGGTCATGAGTAAGATTATTTGGGAGGACTAAGGTGCCTTTAAGTCGGGTAGGTCCATCTCCACTCATGGGCTTCTAGCACAGGATATCTTTTGCAAATTCTAGCACTCCACCAAGAAGGGGGGATGATGTCTCTTAAGGTTTATACAGAACAATCTTACGACAGCATGGCTTGGGATACATTACAAACTTTTATGAAGGCTATGGGGTTTCCAGATAGGTTCATGGCTTGGGTCATCCAGTGCATTACCAAAATCTGTTTTAGTCTTCTGATTAATGGCGACAGATCATACTTGATTGAAACCAAATGTAGGCTTAGATAAATATGCATTTTATCCACATACCTCTTCATTCTATGCTCATACTTGCTCATTTAGGCATTTAAGAAAAATGATAAGCAAGTGGGAATCAAATTAACAGGTAGCTTAGAATGCATTTCACATATACTCTACATCAATGATATTTTTTTGTTTATAGAGGCCTCAAGGTCTAATGCAAAGTGTATAAATGAAATTTTGAACCAATACTACAGTTGGATGCGGCAGCGCATGAATGTCAGCTAGTCAATAATTCTTTTCAATAAACATTGCCATGACTGGTTGAAGAGAATAACTACCGAAGACATTGGTTTCAAGAGAGTGAATGAGCTGGAGTACTTTGGCTTACTGCTAACCCTGTGCAAACTTTTGCCTTTAAAATTTAATAATGTCTTAAAAATTATTGTGTCTAAGGTCAATGATTAGGGTGTTACATATTTGGTTTCATGAATTATAGTTTTGATGATAGCAAATAATACGACTATCCTTTTTTTACTGACATTTCAGGGCCAAGAGATCAGACGACAACTAAAACAAGCTCAAGATTGGGTAGATTAAGGTTGAGTCAGTCTGTAACTTTTCTTTTCCCTTTCTTGAGTCAACTGTAGTCTTAGAAGTGTCTGATGCTAAGTAACCCTACACACACACGCACTTGAGTGATTCTTTTCTTATTGATTTAGAATTTCTGTTTTTACTCACATTATCCCAGATGAAACTAAAGATTTATGTTTTTACCGGCGTATTAGTAAAACTGAAGTTAGAGAGGCTTTAAGGAAAATGAAGGGTGGAAAAGCTGTTGGACCTGATGATATTCCAATAGAGGTGTGGAAATGCTTAGGAGATGAAGGAATTTCATGGCTTACTAAACTTTTTAATACTATTTTGAAGACTAAGAAGATGCTAGATGAGTGGAGAATGAGTGTGTTAATTCCTATTTTTAAGAATAAAGGTGATGCATAAGATTGTGCGAATTATAGAGGTATTAAGTTAATATGTCATACTTTAAAACTATGGGAGCGAGTTATGGAGCATAGGTTGCGGCGTGATACTAATGTTTCTCAAAATCAATTTGGATTCATGCCGGGTAGGTCGACTATGGAAGCCATACATTTATTAAGAGGTTTGATGGAGAAATATAGAGAAAATAAGGAGGATCTACATATGCTATTTATTGATTTAGAAAAAGCATATGATAAAGTTCCAAGAGAAGTGCTATGGAGAGTTCTTGAAAAGAAAGGAGTTAATAATGCTTATATTCAAATCATTAAAGATATGTATGCAGGAGCTATTACTTGTGTTCAAACACAAGGTGGGTTGACCAAGTATTTCCCTATTTCGGTTGGGTGACAATGAAACTAAAGAAAATAAGCATTATTAACATGAAACTAAAGATTTATGTTTTTACCGGCGTATTAGTAAAACTGAAGTTAAGGTTTGCAACAATCTTCCCCTTTTTGATGATGGCAAAACAAGTAAGCAATTCCTATTTTCCCTATTTCTCCCCCTTTTGACATATCAAAAAAGAAAATATGCAAAAAAGAAGGAAAAAAAATCTCTCCTACATTTTTTAATTTTGATTCAAGACAGGAATATGATATAGCATTCCATGTGATTGATTTTAAAAGCATGTAAGTTAATGAGTTGAACAACATCAAAAATTCAAAGAATTAGAAAAGTATCCGATCATGTTTACCCTAAGCTTGAAGTATCTTTGTAGGGTAGAGTTGTCTTTTGAAATCAATGACCTAACTCAAAACTTCAATCATATATTAGTATAAAGGATCTAATCATTCCTTGAGTCAAGAAAAAAACATCTTATAGAATAAAGGATCAAAGTAGATACATCACAATCGTAAAACGAACTCAAGTCTTTGGTATATGAAAGCTTCTAAGTTTTTAAAAGATTTGAAAAGAGAGAAGAGCTTGCTTTTTGATGGGCTCATTTTATGCCTCTTGTCATTTGAATCGCGCTTTGCGAATCCTTTTTTTTTTTTTTTCATAAATTCAATTTATCGGCATTGCGCTTCTTTTGTTGGCATCATTGGCCAAAAAAAAATTTTTATTAAATGCTAGGAACTCTACTGAGAGTCATCCTCTTAAAAAAGACTTAGTTGTGAGTATATCTTCTAGATATTAGAGAATAGGGGCTCTCTCTCTAACATAGAGAAGAACAATCCACAAAACAAAATCATGGACCAATGTCAAGAGTAACAATGAATCTTGATATGATAAAAAGACTTTTAATCCCTATAGTATAAGATAGATTTGCTTTAGCAAGATTTAGAAAAGACCTTAATTTCATATATAATCATTAATTTTGAGATAGATTTTTGATTAGAGAAGAAAACTGTGCCACTAAAATATACTAAAGAAAGAGACACAATCAATGGAATTTTTTTCAATTATCTAAGGGATTTAAGAGATGCAAACCATTGACTACAAAATTTTAAAAGCAAATGCAAGGCATACGATATCATATTTGCAATGATTTTGATTTTTTTTTAAATAAATCAAACAAACACAACAACATAAAGGAACAAACAACTAAAAAAAAATAAACTAAAAAGAGAGAAAAAGAAGGAAAGCAAATAAAGAAATCAAGTTCATGCATTTATGCCAATCACACCCAATCTGGTCCTTAATGAGCTGAAAGTATCGAAGGCCAGTGGTTTAGTAAAGATGTCGGCTAGTTGATTTTCAGTTGACACATGGTTTACCTCAATGTCCCCTTTTGTCACATGATCTCTAATGAAGTGTGTCTACTGTCAATGTGCTTAGTTCTTGAATGTTGGATAGGATTCTTAGATATGCATATGGCACTAGTGTTGTCACAAAAATTGAGATAGTGCTTACCGGAACTCCCAAATCTATTACCTGTTGTTTTAACCAAAGAACTTGGGCCACACAACTTCCAAGAGCAATGTACTCCGCTTCAGCAGTAAAAAGTGCAACTGAGTTTTGCTTCCTGCTAGACCATGAGACCAAAGACTGTCCAATGAATTGACAAGTTTCTGAAGTGCTTTTCCTGTCCACCTTGCATCCTGCAAATCAGAGAGTCAGCACAAACAATTTCAAAAGAAGTGTTGTGTTTTAGGATACCAAATCCTAACTTTGTGTCCCCAAAAGGTATCTAAAAATCTTCTTAACTGCAGTCAGGTGGACTCCCTAACGGTCAGCTTGAAATCTAGCACAAAGGAAAACACTAAACATAATGTCAGGTCGGCTCGCAGTCAAGTAAAGTAAAGATCCAATCATGCCTCTATACTTCTTCTGATTGACAGACTTACCACTTGGGTCCTTATCAATGGAGCACTAGAAGTCATGGGACTGTTAATTGGCTTGGCTTTGTCCATTTCATTTTTCTTCAAAATGTCCTTTATGTATTTTATTTGATTTAGAAAAGTTCCATCCTCCAATTGTTTTATGCTAAACCCCAAAAAGTAGGACAATTCTCCCATCAAACTCATCTCAAACTCTCTACTCATTGTTTAGAAAACTCCTCACATAATTTTTTATTAGAAGATCCAAAGAGTATGTCATCCACATAAATTTGAACAATGAGTAAACTAATCTCCAATTCTCCTAAGAAAAAGGGTGTTGTTACACTCCCTTAACAAACTCCCTCTCTAGTAAAAATGTGCTAAGCCTCTCATACCAAGCTCTTGGTGCCTGCTTTAAACCATACAAAGCCTTTTTTTTTAAAAACATGATTAGGAAATTGGGAACTCTCAAAACCTGGGGGTTGTCTACAAACACATCTTCCTTTATTTCCCCATTTAAAAAGACACTCTTGACATCCATTTGAAAAAGCTTAAATCCTTTGTAGCAGGCAAAGACTAATAGCACTCTAATGGCTTCCAATCTAGCTACAAGGGCAAAGGTCTCCTCAAAATCAATCCCTTCTATTGGTTATACCCCTTAGCCACCAATCTTGCTTTATTCCTAAACACCACTCCTGAATCATATCACCTTGTTCTTAAATACCCACTTTGTTCCAACTACACTTTTTTTCTTAGGTCTTTCTACAAGCTCCCAAACATCATTCCTAACAAATTGAATCAATTCCTCTTGCATTGCTAAAATCCAAAATTCATCAGTAAGGGCTTGGTTAATGGTGGTGGGTTCAAGTCATTGAAATAAAAGCTGAGTGGTTTACTTCCTTCCTAAGTCCATGTCTAGTCTTGACTCCACTAGATGGGTCTCCTAAGATCAAATCCTGGGTGACTTGTAGAGTATCTCCATCCCTAGGCAAAGTGTGTGAAGGTCCAATCCCATCATCTAAGTCAAAATTTTTTACCCCTTGGGTGACTTCTACTATTCCTTCATTTTGTTGTTCTACTCCCTTCCCCAACTTTTCTACACCACTAGTAATCTCCCAACATCCTCATCATCTTCAACTCTAGGTTTCTTAGGATCGACTCATCAAAAACCATATGGGTATCTCTTCTATCATCAAGTTCTCTTGTTAAACACCCTAAAGAACTTCCCACACTAGAATATCCTAAGAAAACTCCTTCATCAGATTTTGCATCAAATTTTCCCAAGTGTGACTTCCCATTGTTATGAATGAAAACTTTACAACCAAGACATGAAGGTGGGAAATTTGGTGTCCTACCCTTAAGGATCTCATAGGGTGTCTTTTCTAGTTTGGCTCTAACATTCACCCTATTCAACACATAACAAGCTGTGTTAACCGCTTCAGCCAAAGTATTTTGGAAGTGATACTGGCAAGCATGGCTCTAGCGGCTTCCACCAAGGTTCGATTCTTCCTTTCAGCTACCCCATTCTGCTGAGGGTCCTAGGTGCTGAGAAGTTGTGGCTAATCCCCTTGTCCTCACAAAAATCACCAAATCTCTCATTCTCAAACTCTCCCATGATCACTATAGATGTCACTATTTCACAACCTAGCTTTTTCTGGATCCAAGAAGAAAAGGTTTTGAACTCCTCAAAAGACTCATTTTTATGTGTAAGAAATTTTGTCCAAGTGAACTCTTGAGTAGTCATCAACAACCACAAATCATAGACTTTCCCTCCCAAGCTAGCAGTACTAAATGGGTCCAAACAAATCCATGTGAAGGACTTCTAAAGGTCTAGAGGTGCTAATGTCCTTAATGGAGTGAAAGGTGGAGTGGACTTGCTTTCCTAGTTTGGCAGGCATCACAAAGGTGGTCTTTTAAAAACTTGAGTTTGGAGACACCTGTAACTAGGTCTTTTTGGGCACTTTCCTAAGGGTTTTCATACTAGCATGACAAAGTCTCCGGTGCCACAACCATGAATCATCAATAACAGTTTTTAAGCAAAAAGAAAGCAGCACATTCAATTTTATTTAAATCAAGCATGTAGACGTTGTTGATTCTCTTTCCTTGCAAAATAGTGTTGTTCTTAAACTTACAATGCATGAGTTTGCAAAGAATTGCACAATGAAGCCTTTTGTCACCAATATGGACTGATGTCTAAGCAGTGTGTTCTTCAATCCATCTACAAGCAAAAACATTTTCAATCATAAAGGTTCTTGGAATTACAATTTACCTGCTCCTACCACCTTCCTGTGGTGTTGTCTCCAAGAGTAACCTTGCCTCCAGTCCTGACTCTAGTTCAACAAACTGGTCTAGCATCAAGTCATATGTCGAGAGCATCCACTGTCAGGTACACATACTCTCACAAGGCCTTTTGTGAGAGCCCTCCTGCAAGATTATCAAATTGATATTTAGAAACCCAAGCAGGTTTGGGTTCCTTCTTATGAAAAGAAGAATGGCAATGCATGTGTGGTATTGCTGTGGATCATGCATTTGTAGGTCTCCACACCAATTGTGTACTATGGTGAATCGTGCAAGTGTGTGAAGATGTGTCTTAGTATGCCACATGAAAAACATTCTAATCCAGGAAAGGGATTTCTTAAGTGAATTTGAGTAAAAGGCTCTTTCCAGTTTTGGCAATTGATTAAAAAGTAGATGTCATCGCTAGTTTCTCTTAAACATGCTTCTATAATCATTTTGAATCTTCAAATTATGCTTTTTTAAAACTTCATTTTCAATCCTCAATTTTCTCTATCTCCTTGGACTTCTTAAAGATCTGATTCATAGTGACTGTTGTGAAATTTAATGCATCAATGCTCTTCAACTTTCTCACCCTATAATTTTTATTTAACTCATCAAAGTTCATTCAAGTAAAGTCAGTGTGATTTGAATCTAATTGTTTTGTGGTCTTTTAATCAAAATTTTCCCCATGCTCTTTGTAGTTCTAAGAATTCTAGTTTAAGCGTAGCATGAGTTTTCTTTAATTTCTTACTATGAATGAATGAGAATTTTCTCTGAAACTTCAAGAAGTTGATCGTAGAAAGTTCACATACCTCTTCTTGATCATTTTGATCTTTCCCATGAACACAAGTTTTTTAGTTTCTTCCTCTGTTCGTCTTCAGAGGAGCAGTACCGATGCCTGCCAAAAGCTCCTTTGATTTTTCTCTTTCCTTCCCTAGACTTAGCTTTCTCCTCACCTTGTTCCCCTATGTTTGGATTGATCTCTAAGGCGTAGGGGCAATCGAGTCTCACATTCTAGGCTTTCTACTGCATTCAAAACAAACAACATTAGAAGATCCTTAATATGTTTTGATCCTTACCTTTTTCTCCAACTTTGATTGCTTTTGTTTCTTCCTTAGAAAGCTTTGAATTGCCTAGTGAGAAGCAATCTTCTCTCGTTTTCAGAACCCGGAAGATTCAGAATCTGACTTGTGGCGCCTTTAGTGCGATTGTTTTCTCCTTTTCTTCTCACCTGTATCAATTTCTTGATTCACTCCTTGCTTCGTATAAGCAATAAGTTATAAGTGAGCCAAGTAGGTGATCCAAATAGGAATAGGTGTTTAAATCTTTAGATTCAGTTGATTGTCAGTGAATTTTTGGCATCATAAGATGACAGCAAGCATGCTCAAACCTTTTAACTGTTTCATAATTCGAAAAAGTTCCTTCCTAAGTGCATGCAGTGAAGTACAATCTGTGTAAACCTAATGTACATGTCAGAAATAGTTTCAGAATGGTGTTCATACGAAAAAGTTATTAGTCATGCAAAAGAATATTAACCTAGATTGTTTTACTTCCATTGTCCTTCTAGTGATTAACATAACCTATCCCAAATCTGCCTACAGTTTTGCAGGTTGAACACGGCATGTAATCCTCAAGATTTCAAAGCCACAGAAAAAACAGTTCAAAGAAATTCGGCATTTGAGCTGAGGCAAATCATCGTTCATCGAAAAGTCCATTCAGTAACATAGAATTTGTTTAACACCCATTATATTTTAGAAGAAGTGGGAGAATAACCGTTCTGAATAAGCATCCACATCGCGATAATCAGTAGATTGAAAAAACGTTTGACATGCGGGTTTCAAAAAATCAAAAGGGTAAGTTGTCAACAGTGGAGTCGTGTAATCGAATAACCATCAGATAGTGTATTTCCTATTCCTCAAGAGTTAGCAATGGATCAAATCACAAAAAGTTTCGACAACTTAAAATTTTTTTTGCAATCCCACTCTGATACCTACTTGAAGTTCGTTCGAGGGATGATTTAAGCCTATGATACTTAGTCCCAAGCTAACTAGAGGGGGTTGCCAATCATCAAAACATCAAAGCCATGAAATAAGGTCTTTGCAACAACATCCAAGGATCAGCCTTAAGCCGCAGAATCTTTTGCTTTAGTCATGGATTGTTTCTCCACTAGACAATTTGCAAGAGGATGTATCGCTTGGTGTATTGCTTTGCTGATGATATTCTTCTTGTATGATAAGACTAGAGAGGGAGTTGAAAGGTAAACTTGAATTTATGGAAGGTCAACCTTAGAAGTCTAAAGGTTTTTGCTTGAGTAGATCTAAACGGAATAATATGCGGAGTGTTAATTTATTAGTAGAGTAATTGATCTAGTGATGGGAATTGTGACTTTGGGCGATCAAGTCATTAAATAGAGTACACGTTTTAGAATATCTGGATCTATTGCTTCAGAGTGATTGGTGATTATAGATGGGATATTATCACAGAATTCAAGTTGTGATGGTTTAAAGTGGAGGAATGCATCGGGCTTGTTATGTGATGAGAAAATGTACCCCTTAAACTTATAGAAAATTTTTCATAAGATGGAGTTGAGGCTCTGCAATGCTTTATGGTGCCGACACTGTTTCCTTTAAAAAGAGAAATAATTACTAAGTTAGTGTGTGCGTAGAGATGAGGATGCTTAGGTGGAGTAGTGGCTGTTACCTTAGGATGAGGATCGAAATGAGCAGTATACGTAAAAAGGTTGGAGTTAACTCCAGTTATGAAGATAATGATAGAGAAAAGTTCGCTTAGATGGTTTGTTTGGTCCACATAAAACGCGCGGCCTGTTTGCGATGACCCGGTAGGAGTAGTGAGGCGTATTAGAAATTTGACTTTATGTTAAGCAAAGGTGGGGTTAGACCCTAAAAAAGACTTGGCTAGAAAATATTAGGAATGATCTTTCTTTATTAGATTTAAATGAGAATTTGACTTTTAATAGGACACAATGGAGAAAAAGGATTCATGTAGCCGACCCCACGTAGTGGGATAAAGGCTTGATGTTGTTGTTGTTGTTGTACTCACATTATCCCAGACAATATTTATATCATCGTGGATGATCGGGTTTAAAACAGAAATCCTAATCATAACTCTTAGTTTAGGCAGCTGTCATTAGGATATCGGCCTAGACGATATATGTATCGGCCATGATGATATGCTCAAAACAGAAAGATTTCACCGACATCATCTATTTAAGCATTCTTAATTTTTGGATATTGGCCAGGAAGATCGTGTATCGTCCGAGACGATTTGATACAATTAAGCCTAAATTGATCTGACAATTAAGGAAAGCAATTAAGGATGATTGATACGATCACATCGTCCAGGACGATCTCAATATCCTCCGGGACGATCAGTTAAAAAACCTTAGTTGCTTCTAGACGATCAAGATCGGCCAGATCATATTCAGGGTGATGTTCTGGATGATTTACCTCTGATTTAAACTAATCGTCTAGGACAATCGTGAGATTGTCCGGAACGATCAAGCTAAATTTGAATCGTCCAGAACCCCATTCAGGGTGATGTTCAGTACGATAGTCCATAATTTGTACTAATTGTCCAGGACGATATCCATATCATCCTGGATAATAATGTCAGTTCTTGAAATTCTATTTAAAGGATCCAATTTTTCTCATGTATGAGACCTTGAGTGCTCTTGTCTTGACCTAAGAGAGCCTTGGGAGAAGGAGAGAGAGAGAGAGAGAGAGAGAGAGAGAGAGAGAGAGAGAGAGAGAGAGAGAGACTTTTGAGGGGGTGTTTGTGAGAGGGTTTACAAGGGTTACTCCAAGCAAGGTTCGAAGTCATCTTCTCCTATCTTAGTCCTTCATTCTTGGGAGGTTCTTAGGAGGTCTACTTCAACAAAAGGTTTGGATCTGCTTCCCACTTCAGGAGGAAGCAAAAGGAGTCGGTTCTCTGCCCACTTCAGGAGGAAGCAAAAGGAGTCAATTCTCTGTCGCAGCTGGGTTTGTGAAAAGGAGTCGGGTGTAAAGGATTCTCCGCCTAGTTGTGGGAGCTAAAGGAGAGACACTAACTTAGTACAATACCTAGAGGGTGCCTCCAGGGAGTGGGCGTAGGTTAAGTTGACCGAACTACTATAAACCCTTGTGTTCTTTTTACTGCTTCAGCATTTTAATTTTTCTCACTTATTTTTTCTGTGGTGAGTTTGGTTTGTGCTTATTATAATTTGATCTAAGAAAGATTTTTTTTAAAAAAACCAACTTACCCCCCCCCCCCCTTGGGTTAGCCTCGGCCTAGTTCTCAAGGGCTTAACATCCCTAACGAACTTTCAAGTGGTATCAGAGCGGGATTCATAAAACCTGAGTTTGAAAACTTTTTGAATTTTTATCCGTGGCTAACTTTGGGAATCGTAATACAACTGAAGGATATTCTATTACACGACCTCCTTTGTTTGACAATCTATCTTTTGATTTTTGGAAAACTCACATGTCTATTTTTTACAATCAACTGATTATCGCATGTGGATGCTTATTAAAGAAGGATATTCTCCACCTTATCGTAAACTTAATGGAATTAAAACTGAAGTACCTTTTATTGAATGGACTTTTGATGAAAGAGATTTAGCTCAACTTAATACGAAGTGTTTGAACTGATTTTTATATGCTTTAAAGTCTGAGGATTACATGTGTGTTTCTACTTGCTCTATTGGAAAAGAGATTTGGGATAGGTTATGCATTACTTATGAAGGAACCAATGAAGTGAAACAATCTCGTTTGAAAATTCTCTTGCATGACTACGAACTTTTTTGTATGAAACCTTCTGAATCAGTTTCTGATATGTATATAAGATTTACTCAAATTGTAACTTCTTTGCATGCCTTAGGAAGAGAACTTTCAAACTATGAAAAAGTGAACAAAATTTTAAGATGCTTGCCTTCCACTTTTGATGCTAAAATTACTGCAATAACTGAATCTAAGGATTTGAATACTTATACGATTGATAACTTACTTGGCTCACTCATTGCTTTCGAGCAAGGGGTGAATCAAAGAGATCTTGATGCAGGTGAGAAAAGAAAGGAGAAAATTGTGGCATTAAATGTTAACAACACGAACTCTGATTCTTCTGGGTCTGAAAGCAATGACATTGCCTTAATCACAAGGCAATTCAAAAGCTTTCTTAGGAAGAATCATAAGCATCATCAAAATTGGAGAAAAGGTAAGGATAACAAATATTTTAAAGGATCTTCTGATGTTATTTGTTTTGAGTGCAGGAAGCCTGGATATGTCAGAGCGGATTGTCCTACACTTCAACATCAACCAAGAAAAGAAAAGGGTGAGGAAAAACCCAAGCTCAAGAAGGACAAGAAGAGAGTTCAAAAGGCATTCTGGGCAGAATCTACATCTGATTCCTCTAAAACTGAGCCTAAGGAAGAGACAACAAACTTGTGCTTAATGGTGGAAGATCATCTTGATCAAAGTGATGAAGATGAGGTATGCAAACCAACTTTTGATCAAAGTGCCTCACTCAAATCTGATTTAAAGAAATCTAAAGAGATAGAGCGCAACTTGAGGATTGATAGTAATGCTTTAGAAAATACTAACTTGAGGCTTAAAAATGAATTGGACTCACTTAAGTGAAATTGGATGACACCCACTTTTGAACTAAAGCCAAAAACTAGGAAGAGGCATAATAACCCAAACCATTTAAGAAATCTTTTTTCTGGAGTTCGATTTTTTTCATGTGGCATGCTAGGACACATCTCACACAATTGCACTATTCACCATAGTACACATTGGGTGTGGAGACCCAAATTGCTTAATTCACAGCATAGTAGACATACATTGTATTCTACCTTTCATAAGAAGGGACCCAAACCCGCTTGGGTTCCTAAATCTGACGGTTGTTGATTTCTGTAGGAATGCTCTCATCAAAGACCTCGTGAGAGCATATGATTCTTGGACAAACGGAGGCTCGCAGCTCATAATTGCTTTAACTTGCTGCTTAATAAATTTCTGAAATGCATGTTTTGATTATCGCTGTTTTCTGTCTTTTGTGCTTATTTCTTTTTAGTTATTTTTGTTTTTGTTTTTTCTTTATGATGATTTTCCTAGTTCATAAATTTTGGAGATTTATAGCCAATGATTAGCATCTCTAAATCGGTTAAAGAGAGAAACACCGTTGATGGTTTCCCCCCTCTAACATCTTTAAGTGGTATAATTTTTCTTTTCTAAATATAGTCTATCTCAAATTAACAATTGGTTTTTGAAATTAAGATCCTTTTCATCTTGCTACAGTATTCTACCTTATATTTATAATATCCAAAGCTTTTATATATCTTTCAAGTTAAATGAAATCTTGCTATTGCACTTATCATATGAATTTGAGTATGCTTTGTGGTCTATTCTTCCTTATATTAGAAAGTGAGTTTTTTTCTCTAATATCTGGAAGATCTACTCATAATTAATTATATTTTAAGAGTTGTTGAAAAAGGGATCTAGCTTGCAAGAACAAGAAAAAGAAAAAGGCTAATGATGCCAAAAACAGAAAGATGCGCAATGACGTCAAATTGAAAAATTTATCAAAAATTAAAAGATGCATAAAGAGCGCCATTCAAATTGACAAGAGGCATAAAATGAGCCCACATAAGACAAGCGTACCCCTCTTTCAAACTTTTAAAATTTTAGAAGAGTTCATAGATTACTTGATATTTTCAAAGGCTTGATTTCAAATTCCATGATTGAGACAAATTGCTTTGGTATATTATTTTATAAGATACTTTTTGTAGCCAAGTTTTGAACGGGTCTTCTTTTTACCCAATTAGTTTGAGATGAGTTAGGCCTTTTATTTTCAAAAGACAATTTCTACCCTGAAAGAAGTGCGAACTAGGGATTAACAGGATCGGATATTCTACCATTTTCTGATTATGACATTGTTAACTCTTTGATCTTTTGAATCTCTAAAATTTAATTACTTGAGAAATTTGTCATATGGATTCTTTGCTAAAAAAAAAAAAAAACAAATTTCTTTTTTCTTTTGCTTGCTGGTTTTTAGTTTTTCATTATTATTTTCAGCTTTTTATTTTTTTATTTTGTTATATTTTTTTTGGGGCTTTCTCTGATCATATCCATCTTTTCTTGGTTTCCAAATTCTTTTCACATCGTCCTAGCCGATATCTATATCGTCCTAGGCGATATGATAATTTGTCTTCAAAATTCAATCTACTGAACTTTTCTGAGCTTGCTATAAATCATCATCCTGGACGATACCTTATCGTCCTGGATGATCTGATCTAACTCTGTTACAATCATCTTGATTGTCTTGGCCTATACAATTTTTATCTTGGCCGATGCGTTTATGGTCATCATCCTAGCCGATACACCAGATCGTCCTAGATGATCCACATGTCTGTACATTCAAAATCCTTAAAATCATCCGGATGATCCATTATTTGACAATCATCTTGGCCGATCCACTATTCATCCTAGACGATACACGTGGCATAGATTTAAAATATTTTAAATTTAACCAGTACGATCAATTATTGAGAATCATCCTGGACGATACACCTAATCGCCCCGGATGATCTGCTTTTTCAATGGTCGTCCGGCTTGACTCCCCAGGACGACCGCCTGTGTCTTATCGTCCTGGCCGATATCTGATCAGCCCGGATGGTTGGATCGCCTTTTTGACCAATCGGCCTGTACGTAATAATTGAACCAGATCGTCCTGGATGATTCTACGATTGTCCTGGATGATGTGGCCGTTTCTTTAAATTCAGGCCTTCCAACCATTGTTTCTCACCGCAAACTTCTTCTCCTCTCTTGTTTGCTTACTATTTTCTTAATATGGCTAGAGGAAAGCGTGTTCGTCAGGCATCAAAAAGTTCCTTGAGGGCCACTCTGGACTCTCATTTTTGGGAAGCGGAAGATCAAGCTGCTTACCACCGTTACATGGAATGCGGCATTACCCTTTTAAGAACGATCAATCCAACCTACCTTTCTTATCCAGTACTAGATCTTTTTGCCCATACCTCACTCTGCTTCATTCTTACCCTCGCAGTCCCTTTTTCCTCTGAACTTCTTCTTGAATCTTTTTCAAATCTTCGCATAAATTCTACGTACATAGCCCTGACCTCCTATGTGAATCGATGCCCAGTCGATATAACATATCAGGACTATGTTGAACTGTTGCAGCTATCCACCACTAGGGATAAGCTGCGTACCATTATCTCAGATCTGGATTTTGACTGGTCCATGGTAAATCATTTTCTACGCCAGACCAACGCACCCTTTTATGTTGGATAAACTAGCTCTTTAGTCAAAGATGTAGGACAATCCAGCATGTCCTTCGCACTTCCATTATTCCAAAATTTGGGGACCAAATCCACATCACTCCTCTAATTTCTCTGACTACCTTTTATATTATGGCCCATATAGAGTTTAATGCTACCGACTTGATTTTTCGATACATTGATCACTTGATAACAATCTACGATCCAGGCCATAAGAGGAAACCCAATCTTGCTCTAGGACACCTCATTACTTATGTTTTATAAACTAAGTACAATCTTTAATATCCTGCTCCTCTCAACCATCCTCCACCTCTTTAATCAAATAATTCATTCAAAGTCCTTCAGAGTACTTATCTCCACCAAGGGGATGAGGAAGCTCAGGGGGCCGAGGAGGAGGAGGCTCCCGCTCATGTTCCTGAACCTGCTCCTCTCCGCTAGCACGCAAAGCTAGATCAGTTAATGGAGAGATTTGATCAGTTGGAGGCCCGGTTTGACACTTTTGTTACTCACCAGCAGCAGTAGCACGATGAGGATATGGCCCATTTTGATGCCTATACAACACACCAGCAGCAGCAGCACGACCAGAACATGGCATGGTTTGGCTCTCAATTTGCTACCATGTCCAGTTACTTTCAGCAGCCACCGCCACCACCTCCATCTGATGATTAGGGTCCCTCATTTTTTTAGTTTTAGCATCTATTTTCTGTAGTTTATTTTTTTTCTTTTTTGCATTGTGTTTTTTTTTTGTTCTAGTTGCTTTAGTTTGTGTTTAGTTTCCTCCTCCTTTTTGAGATGTCAAAAGGGGGAGTAGTAGGTTTGGATGTTTGAACTTTTATTCTGAATCTTAAAAGCCTGCCTTTCTAATTTTACACTATTATTTTTGAAATAGTCGTCGGAGTGTTTTCCATCACCAAAAAGGTGGATATTATTGCAGATTTAGTTTCATGAATTATGGTTTTGATAATAGCAAATAATACGACTGTCCTTTTTCTACTGACATTTCAGGGCCAAGAGATCAGACGATAAATGGAACCAGCTCAAGATTGGGTATATTAGGGTTGAGTCAGTCTGTAACTTTTCTTTTCCCTTTCTTGAGTCAATTGTAGTCTTGGAAGTGTCTGATGCTAAGTAACCCTACACACACACACTTGAGTGATTCTTTTCATACTGATTTAGAATTTATGTTTTTACTCATATCAACCCGGATGATATTTTTATCGTCCATCGGGTTTAAAATAGAAACCCTAATCAGAACTCCTAGTCAAGGCAGCCGTCATTAGGATATCATCCTGGACGTTACATGTATCGGCCAAGATTATTTGCTCAAAACAGAAAGATTTCACCAACATCATCTATTTAGGCATTCTTTATTTTTGGATATCGGCCAGGACGATCGTGTATAATCCTGGACGATTTGATACAATTATGCCTAAATTAATCAGACAACTAAGGAAAGTAATTAAGGATGATTGATACGATCATATCGTCCGGGACGATCTCAATATCGTCCGGGATGATCAACTCAAAAACCTTAGTTTCTTCTAGACGATCAAGATTGGCTAGATCATATTCAGGGTGATGTTCTGGATGATTTACCTCTAATTTAAACTAATCACCCGGGACGAACGTGAGATTGTCCGGGACGATCAAGCTAAATTTGAATCATCTAGATCCCCATTCAGGGCGATGTTTAGTACGATAGTCCATGATTTGTACTGATCGTCCAGGACGATATCTATATCGTCCTGGACGATAATGTCGGTTCTTAAAATTCAATTTAAAGGATCCAATTTTTCTCATGTATGAGACCTTGAGTGATGCTGTCTTGACCTAAGAGATCCTTGGGAGAAGGAGAGAGAGAGAGAGAGAGAGAGAGAGAGAGAGAGAGAGAGAGAGGAACTTTTGAGGGGGAGTTCGTGAGAGGGTTCACAAGGGTTACTCCAAGCAAGGTTCCAAGTCATTTTCTTCAGTATTCATCCTTCATTCTTGGGAGGTTCTTGGGAGGTCTACTTCAGTAAAAGGTTCGGGTTCTTTGTCTGCTTCAGGAGGAAGCAAAAGGAGTCGGTTCTCTACCCGCTTCAGAAGGAAGCCAAAGGAGTCAGTTCTTTGCCGCACCGGGGTTAGCGAAAAGGAGTCAGGTGTAAAGGCTTCTCGGCCTAGCTATGGGAGCTAAAGGAGAGACACTAACTTAGTGTAATACCTGGAGGGCGCCTCCAGGGACTGGACATAGGTCAAGTTGATCGAACCACTATAAACCCTTGTGTTCTTTTTACTACTTCCGCATTTTAAGTTTCAGCACTTATTTTTCCTGTGCTGAGTTTGGTTTCTGCTTATTGTGATTTGTTCTAAGAAAGATTTTTTCTTAAAAATACCAATTCACCCCCCCCCCCCCTCTTGGTTAGCCTCGGTCTAGTTCTCAAGGGCTTAACATCCCTAACGAACTTTTATGGGGCAATACCACCTTTCTCTGTTGAGAAGGGCCACATTAATTCAATCCTCCTTGTTATCTATCCTGGTTTATCTTATCACATATACTCCCATCCCCAAAGGTATCTTTGTGGGGATCGAACGTCTGAGGTGTGACATTCTGTGGAAAAAATATAGAGATCTTAGAGGTATATACTATGTGGCATGTCAAGACTTATGTCTCTCGAAAGTAATGGGTGGATTGGTGTTCCATTCCAGTAGCGTATGGACAGGGTCATTGTGGGTCAGGATAGCATGGAATTTCTTAGTGAACTCCTCATCCATATTGAACCAAAACTTGATTGCCAGGTGTAGGGATAACTAATGGTACGATAATATGGGTTACTTGGTTTCTAGCACTTGGAAAGTCATCCAGGATGGTGCATAGGCTCTGAGATAGATCATTAGGAAGCGTATTGGGGATGGAAGTTTGGTTGACATGTCTCGGGATGCAAGGATTTTGGATAGGCCCCTAAGTAGTTGGCCCATGTTTATTGATTTTGATCAGCTAGAGAATAACATGGTGGTAGATTTATTAGATAATCAGAAGCACTGGAATGGTTAAGCCCTAAAGAATTGCTTTGGAGCTTATCTTGTTTTGTGAATTCTGGTCATTGCAACTAGCCACCCCATGGGGGCGAACCAACCTAAGTTGAGGTCTTCCCAACATTATAGAATGATCACATCTATTACTAATCTGGCCAAGATAAAGGTGGATAATTATAGATTTATATGGTTCATGTGCTTCAAAATGCACCCCCCCATGAGGGGTTCTTTTAGTGGTGACTCCTTGCAATACTATCCAAATAAACTCTTGCTTATTTTGGCATACACTATCTGACTCTGATCTCTACCTTTGGAATTATGGGGAGAGGGAAGATGTCGACCAGTGCCTTATCAAGTTTTGTAGGATCACTCTTATTTCTAGTGCATTAGCACAATGGGGCTTCCTGTTGCCTAATGCTCAATCCCTGGACAATCAGCTCAATGAACACTCGCTCCTTACAAGAACCAATCTTAGCCTGGGAGGTTGTACTACTTTATTATTCATCAAAATTAGAGAGATAGTAATGCTAAAGTGCATGGGCGGCCCTTTACTACGCCCAACATTATTGCTGCCACCGCCCTCACCTTGTTACAGCAACCATATTCGATGCCAGTCCTGGAGCAATGGAGTACTCCTCAGCTCTCTAGGCTGCTACCTAATAAACTTTGGTGCCTCCCATATAGTTTGTTGAAGATAAATTTTGATGACGTGTTACAACAATCCAATCACGTTAGCCTTGGTGCAGTTTTTTGGGATCATAATGGTTAGCTAATCCTTATTGTGGGTAAGAAATTGAGCACTGGGATGTCACTACTATAGAATTTCTTGCATAAACCATAATTAAGGAGGTCATACAACCATCGATGTTAGAATTAGATAGCCTCATTGTAGAGGGGGATTGTGTTAATTCCATCAACTGGTTAATATTTATGAACCGTGATCATCCTCATCATGCTACCAATCTTGAAGTGGACATTTCTTTTTGATCGATTTTACGCAAGTCATTTTGTGCATATTCCAAGATAAAGTAATGAAGAAACAAGTTTTTATGCTTATTTTTTCTTTTCAGAGATTTTTTTCTAGAATGATATTCTAGATAGCAAAGTCCCCTCAAGTTTTATTAAGATTTTGAGGGACAAAAATGATAGCATACCTCTTACTTAGTTTCACTTTTTATATGTATTTTTGTTTACACTTTGATTAATGCAAGTGGAACTTTTAGGGAACCTAAAAAACTTTGGAAGCTCTTTCATTTCCTACCAAACTTTCACTCACTAGCTTGCTTCTAGAGTGAGAAGCTCTAGCATGGAGGAGGGGGGGACCGAAGGTCTCCTCTTCACTCTGATAGTGGAGAAGGTGATAAAGCTTATTGAGGAAGTGATCCAGATAGGTGGTGGTCCATAGGTGGCTCTGGGAATATAAAGATGCATACAGAGTGGTCTTTCAGCAAGACCTGCTCGAGCAAAATGAAAACCAAGGGTTATGCTAGTGGAAAAATGATGGGTGATAGGGGCTCTGATAAGGCAAATTATGATAGGTCGTGTAATGCTAACGTAAAAATATTATAGCTCTGGAATAAGGTATAAGTATGATAGATTGTTGGACCCACCCATTAGACTAACCAATGCTTGGAAAAAGCAAGAACACATTTGGATCCTTAACATTAAGGATGTTTCCTCTATCTCTAGGGAATGAGTTATGGTGGAGCTCAATACAGATTCAATGAATGATATGTTAGCCATGCTTGACTTGGTAGTGCTGGGAAAGATAATGGGAAGGAAATTTTTATACTTTCTTATGAATTTGGAAAACCAAAGATAGTGTGGGTGCTTTGGTGAGTTCCAACTATCTCTCATCGGCCAAGACTGTTTCATTTGTGTGTTTGCTTTGATGGAGGCTAGAGATGTTATGTTATGTGGAGGACCTTGGTTTATTGAGGAAAATATTGTGGGCCATGATAAAAGGACACCAACTTTTCCCCCCTCCTCTATTGAAGGTTTAACTTCTCATGTATGGATTAGGTTTCCCTTGCTGCCTTTGCCATACTGTGATCAACAAAACCTTTCACAAATTTCCAAGATGATTGGCGACCCTCTTTGGATTGATGTGTAAACCAGTTGCTGGGGAAGGTGGGAGTTAACTCGAGTTTGTGTTAGACTTGATCTTGCAAAGAAACTTCAGGCATATATCTTGATAAATGGCATTAATGGGATGTTCTACCAAAGGGTAGAATATGATGGGCTGGGATTCCAATATTATGGCAAAGATCCAATTGGGAAAAAGAAATAGCATTGATTTGTGGGGGAAGCTAACATTCCCGTTGAAGGTACGACTCAGCCGTAGGAATAAGTGGGGGGTGACTTAAATTACTGCTTGTCCCTTTGAATGTTCTTTATTTTCTCGAAACCTAAATACTTTAGAGGTTCTTCATTTTCCCTTTCTTTGTTCTCTCTCTAGAGTATTTCCTAGAGTGAGAAGCTCTAAGGATGGTGGGGTGTGATCGAATGTCACCTCCCCATTCAGGCAGGGGAGTTAGAGTAGTGCGACTTGTGGTAGTGATTTGGAGACGTAGCAGTCTAATGGTGGATTTAACAATAATAAGAAGGTAGGCGAGGTCCAGTCTCTTGCTAAGGGTGGCTCGGGCAAGTCTAAGGGCAAGTATCATAGTGGGTTGAAGAGCTCTATTTTGATGGGGGATTGTTTGAATGAGGAATAAACATCGAAGCTTTTGAGTTGTGGCAATTTGGTGGCGACCAAGATGGAGGGGTCGGGTCCTTGGGGTAATGGGTTAGGGCTGCTGCACCGGGTCCCTAGTTGCAAGGGGATGCTTACATGACAATGGGTGTGAAGGTTATTCATAACCCAATATTTGCTGAGCTCTTATCTGCCATGGAAGTTGAGAAGATATTGGTTAAGTCTTGCTTAAGCAGAGGCGAGTTGGTTGTGTGCTTGGGGGCCTAGGGTGTGGTAAATCAATGGTGCAGGATATGAATGTTAAAATGCCGAGTCTTGGTGAGAGTGGTCCACAAGATATTGGGTATGTTACAAAAATATAGGGAAATACCCATGACGGCAGAAGGAGCAGTGTTCCTGAAGAAATGGTGTTTTTTCCTGGCCTTGGTACCTCATGTTTATAAGACTAACCATTGGGCGCATAAGGTGCTCGAGGCAATTCCTTACCTGGGTCGAGGGCTACTAGAGGGAGACAAGGTATTGGGTTTGTTTCAAATGGGAAGAACTTGGCATCTGCTCGTAAGGCTAATACCTAGAAGAGGTCCGAATACATCTACATTATATAAGTGGACGACCTTCATTCCTTTTATAAAATGGGGTGACTATGGATTTATGTATGGAGATGGTGCGGGGCAACATGCAGTGGCTTGATTATGTTATTATGGGTAGGGTCTTGGGCTAGAGATTACTACTTTTGCCTTGCTTTTTGAAGTTCAATGCTACTGGGGGTGCTTTGGGGACTTCAAGCTCATGACTATAATACAAGATTGCTTTGTTTGTATTTTTGCCTCCATGGAAATAAGAGATGTTGTGTTGTATGGTGAACCATAGTTCATCGGAGGTAACATTATGGGATCAGATAGGAGGACTTCATAATTCTCATTAGACTCATTGGATAGGTTGTCCTCCTCTATCTGGATTTAGTTTCCAAATTTACCATTATAGTATTTTGATACGAAGAATATTGGGAGGATCGCCTCAACTATTAGCATCCCCATGTGGATTGATGCCCAAACTAAGGCTTGGGGGATTTGTTAGTTTGCTCGAGTATGCATTTGGCTGGACTTATCCAAGAAGCTTCAAACTAGGGTCTGGGTCATGGGATTGAATGGTAGATATTACAAGATGGTCGAATACAAGGGACTCAGTTTATCTTATTTTAATTGTTGTAGCATTGAACATAGAAAGGACCAATTCTTAAAAACTTGCTCTTTTCTTTTGCTCTCAGTTTAAAGGGGCTGGACAGCCTAATAGGCATGGCGAGGAATAAGGTGGTAGCTCATGGGCTAGATCAACGGGGGAGAAGTAGCAGAAGCATCCTAATAGATGTCTGATAGTACTGGGCCAACTGGGCTTGCAAAAATTGCTTGTGGAAATGACAAGGTTTGCAAGTATACTCTTCCTAAGGAAAGGGTAAGCAGTTGATGGAGTGCTCTAATGATAAGCCTGTAGGGGACTAGAGAATAATGGTTAAAGATGAGGCACTTTTCAAGCCTCAGAATCTTGTTCCACTAAGGAAGAGGCATGCAACAAGCAATAACTTAAGGTAGTGGCTAGTTCTAATCTTGTGGCTGGGGTGGTAAATCCCCCACAAGTTAATTGGGTATCTATCTTGTAACCTTCGATGGTGCGACAGAAGGAAAAACTCTAGCCCACGTTCAAGGAAAAGAGGATGGGGTATACTCAACCTTTATTATTTTTGACCTCCATTAAGCAACCCAAACTAAGGAACATGCCTTCTTAGGCTCATTTTGATTGAGAACTTCAATAATTGGGGCCTATTGAACAACTTCCTATTAAGACAGGAAAGGAGGTTGAGGATGGCTATGACAGCATGGACACCTCCCCTTTTGTTTCTTAATGACTTATATAATGATATGAAACAATTGGGGGGCTAGAAAAAAGCATACGGGCAACTACCAGTGGCACTTCATTCTTGTAAATTATGTGGCTTTTGTTAGGTTGGTTAAGACTAAGGTAGAAGACTTAAACTAGGTAGATATCGATAAGTTAATTAGTTATGGGTGGGAGTTCTTCCACCACCCTGCTATTGGCAAGTATGAGGTGCTGCTTGATCTTTAGAAATGGGACATCACCAAATTTAATGTGTGTTTTTGTGATTAATCAGGGAGTAATTGATCACTTGGTTCTCCCTAACCTCCAAAAATGGACTGTTCTGGTGGTGTATGCCAACAAGGATATCCATGTTAGATGGGATCTTTGGAACCTCATTGGCGTACATTCGATTATCAATTTCCCCATGATTCTTTGTGGAAATTTTAACTATTGTATTTCTCAGGATGAGAAGAAGAAGAGAAGCATTTCAGCTACTTTATTGGGGCCCATGAGATTGGTGACTTTATCGTCCTCAACGGCCTTCATGATTTGGGTTTTTATCGAGCTAAGTTTAGCTGGTCTAATAACAAGGATGACGATAGCAAGATCTGGGTTTATTTGGATCACTTCCTTTAGACGGCCTCAAAGTGGCACCTTTTGCCTCGGTGAAGCACCTTAGCCATGTTGCCTCCAACCACTACTTGATCCTTTCAATGCTTTGTATGTTTGGTCAGGCTTCTCCTTATAAGTGGCTCAAGTTTGAGGATGTTTGGATGAGTTACCTTTCCTCTTAGAAGATTATGTGGAAGAACTTGAGCAAGGTTAACTTTAGCCAGCATGCAGATGCCCTTAATAGAAAATGCAATAGTAGCCTTAGAGCTCTATTCCATTACAGCCAAAATTGGTTAAAGAACTTGGAGGAACTTAAATATTCCCTAGAAGGTAAGATTGATGCCCTACAACAGTTGGAATTCACCATGAGTGGCATAGTGGGGAACCGGAGGCCAGATATCTCCTTCCTTTTTGAATTCAAGCAAATGCTGTTCAAGTATAATCCCCAGGAGAGTAATAAGCCGACTGATTTTTGTTCTCACTTAGCTATTTTTGGTAGCTTTAATTGGCAAGATGTAAACAATAGTGAAATTCCTTCAACTTAGTGGTATAGCCTAACAATTTTGGTGCATTTTGTATGTACTTTATCTTATAGTTTGATCAATGAAAATGCAACATTTAAGGAATATAAAAAACTTTTGGACGGATCTTCAATTTTGCACCATTTTCTCACTCATGTGTGCTCACGAGCTGGAAACATATGGAATGGTTGGAGGTGACCCTCAATCACCTCCCCTCCAAAGGGGTAAGGGCGGCGAGAGGCATAAAAGTTTTAGTGGTTTGGTCTATAGGTATGGAGGTTCCTTGGGTGTGGAGGCTACTTTGGTTTGCTCTACTCAGAAGCTATCGGGATGGGTCTATTCTAGGTCACTCGGTAAGGTGGGGCGATGTGACGTTAAAGGGAACAGGGAGGTCTAGCGAGGCGGCGATGGTGTTCACGGACTCTTGGAACTATTTGAAGGCACCGATGGGGGTGGGAAATGGGGCTGTTAGGGATTCTGGTTCTCCGATAGTGGCTACTTCTTATATGGTTCTTAAAACCCCCATCTCCGAGGTGGGGATTAAGGCAGTGGCTCAAATAAAGGGCACCGATGAGGAACCTCCTGCTCTGAAGCGGGCATTCATGTATGTCAGTGAGGCTTCATTTTTGGAGTTTGTGGCTCGCATGGAAAAGTTGATGGCATCTTATTGGGTCATGGAGGGGCATGATGGTGTAAGAAGTCTGAGCGAGATGGAGGATGATAGAGCCCCTAATTGTCGGATGGAGGAAATATCCCCTATGGGGGACACCTCATTTTTTGGGGATGATGGATATCCTTGTATGGTTTCTTGATTGGAGGGGATGGATGGGCTTGAGGGTTCCTTGCTCAGCTTGGAGGTGAAAGGTTGGTGGATTAGAGTGAACAAAACTACTGCGGGTCGCCTACGTCTGGGAGGACTATGACCCCATCCGATAATATGTGACATTGACGGCATGGGGGGGGGGGGTTTGGAAAAACCTGAAAAGGCAAGAAACCTGAACAGGCATCTTTTGTCTCGGGCTACTCTATTTCTAGACATTGCCTTTTGGGCCTCAAAATAATAAACAAGTTTAAGAACTCTACTTCAGTTGAAGGCATTATGGCCCATAAATTCGACATGGAGAAGGCATATGATAAGATGAGTTGGCAGATGCTTGAAACCACCATTCGATTGATGGGATTTCCCAATTGATTTTGTAACTTGATTATGCGATGCATTTAGCATCCTCGATTCTCCTTTATTGTGAATGACCAAAGCTTAGATTGAACTAAGATGGAATGTGGGTTCTACCTGGGATGCCCACTCTCCCCCTACCTATTCATTCTCTGCTCATAACTTCTCTCATTGCATTTTCATCAATAAGAATCAAACCTCAGCATCTCCCTGACCCAAGGGGAGCGCCCGCTCTCTCACCTATATTTCGACGATGTGTTAATTATTCCAGGTGCTTCCATCCCCAACCTCAAGAAGATCCTCTTCCTTCTCCAGTTGTACTATGATTGGTTTGGGCAGAGGCTTAAACATGACAAATCTTCTACCCTATTTGGAAAGAGCACCCCCTATTGGAAGAAGACTAGACTGCCCAGACTTTTCGAGTTCCACTAGGTTGAGTAGCTAGAATATTTGGGGATTTCTATGTATATAGGGAAGGCTTCCTCCACCAACTTTAATAAAATCATTCAGAAGGCCAAGTCAAAGATGCTTTCTTGGGGTAGTCGGCACCATTCCTTGGCTAGGCATTCGGCGCTCATCAATATTTCCTTACTCCCTATTATGAACTATTTGTCACTCATGTGAACATTCCCAAGGGGTTCCTTCAGGTAATTGAGAAAATGACCTGTAGCTTTCTATGGAACTAGAGCAAAAACTCTAGAGGGCTTCATTATATGGCCTTGGCCAAGCTCTACAAGCCTAAACATTTTGGTGGGCTAGATTTTCATTCTACATCCAACTGGACAGGGCTGCTTCGTTCCTGGCTTGCGTGGAACTTTATTTAAGATTTGGAGGCTTTGGACAATTGTTGTATCCATCAAAAATATTAGGGCACCTCTTGGGAGCATACCCACCGGTATAATGACTGCATTTGGTGGAAACTTATCTATGATGGTGCCAACAATCTCAAGGCTTGAATTCATTAGAAGGTGGGAGATAGTTGGGAGATCAATGTCTTGTTGCATGTGTGGAAAATAGAGAGGCCTCTTTGTAGGTTGCCTAGCTTCTATAGCACAAAAATTAATGAGGATACTACTATTGATAGACTTCTGATTGATGATAGATCCTTGGATATAGAGGTGCTTCTATAGTTATTTGGCCCTAATTTAGCTGAACATATTTCTGGTATTATGATCAACTTTGCTGGGGATCAAGATTCTATCAAGCTCATTAATCATCCCCTAGGTATTACCTTTACGTCCATGACCTATAGCTAAGTGCTACTTATGGAGCAGGACCCTATCAACTGGATCTACCAGCTGAGATTCCATCTAAGAGAGAAGAAGTTTTGGGAGCATTATTCTTATGAATGATTGGATTCTATTAAGGAGTCTTCAGACTGATCCTCTCTACCCTTGGCGATGTTCATAGGTGGAAGATCTTGATCATGTCACTGTGAGGTGCATGTCACTGTGAGGTGCCAGGTTCTTAATGAGGCTTTAGGTTTTGCTTACTTGGAGGGGTATTGCCCTGCCCTATTTTTGCTCTCTTTTATAGCTCCAATATGAAATCAATAGATTTTAGAAGAAGGATGAGGAGTGGGCCCAATACTACTGTTATGCGATCTACCAGTGATGGCAAGGTCTGAATGCTAAGAAGCACGACCACCCCCATGGAATCCCCACGTCCTTTGCAACTGGGATTTTTGGAGCAATTTATCCTCACAACACAAGTTCCTTTTTGGGGCTATGGGACACCATTCAACCTTGTGGGATATTTCAAAAGCCATCATTCTGCCCCTCTCATGAATGGCTCAAGGTGATCATTGATGGTACGCTGCTGCGCTCTAATTATGGGGGATTTAGTCTGGTCATTCACAATGAAAAGGGCATCCATATGAGGGTGTTTAGCTGGGGGGTTGCTCACTAGGATAGTATTAAAGTGGAGCTCCAAGATATTCTCTAGTTAAATAAGGCTTTTCCAGATTAGATGTTTGATACTGCCAGAATTATCATTGATGTGACAACCTTATGTCATCAACTTCATACAGAGATAGGCATACTATTCCTCAGGAATTTTTTGGCTATCCTTGAGCATAATATAGTTACACTTGTTCATTCTTAGGGCTTTCACTACCCTCCTTTATAATTCTCTCTTTTGATTAATGTGAAATGCATACTTTCAAGGAACCCAAAAACTTTGGATGGTTCTTCATTTATTCCATCTCTTTTCTCTCACTCGAGTGGTTTTAGAGAGAGAGAGGCTTTGGGATGGAAAGAGGGGGTGCCTTAGGTCACCTTCTCCTAAGGGAGGTAAAGGTGGAAGGAAGATGGATCAACAAGGTGATAACTAATGGGTGGCGGTTGGCTCCGACGGTGGTGTTGCAGATGCTGAAACAGGGGTGATCTTGTGCCTGTCAAAGAGCGCTCTAGTGCTGGTTGCTGAATCATGGCTTAGTGTGATGCTGGGAAGACTAGTTAGAGTTGGACCTCGAGTTACGACAACTTTCCCAATGGTGGTGTTCGTACCCCATTGAAATATGAGCTCATGTTTGGGGGATGATTTGGATTACTCGAGTGCACTATCGGATGAACTCGAACAATCTGAGGACATGTAGGATGTCGGGAGTAGTTTTGCTATTGAATAATCACACTATCCGATAGAATCCTCCCCCCACCTCATCGAGGCTATGTATGTGATAATGAGTTAGCTGGGACCCTCAATTTTGTCCGGGAGAGAGCTTCCAACCCAATCTCTTTCTGGCTACCTTCTTCCCTATGGATGAAGGTAATAGAACAGTACCAGCATTCAGTAGTGATTTATAATTTCCATCCTTTAAACATGCCATCTATGGGCAATCTTGACAGGAAGGGTTCCCAAACTGCATAATTGGCTATTCCTGATTCCTACCCATCATAATCGACTCGAGCTAGCTTTTTAATGGCCGCTTGGACCAAGGTTCCTCACCTACACTCCTCTCTTGCCTCATCATCTTAAACTTTGCCTCTCCTGAAGGCCGAACCTCTTATGCAACCCCGTGAATCTGGCTCTCCTCACGATAACCCCATAGATGCCCCCACCCATATTTTTAGAGACTCATCCGGTCAGCAGTACACTCCTTCTGCTTGGATGGCTCTTCTTCCTGTTCAGTGCATATGGATGACACCCTCTTCTCTGAAAGCCACAACTCTGATATTGGCAGGGAGGGCATCCCCGACTCTGTCCCCCTTATTCAGTTGGGTAACCTCCATCTTTAAGTGCTATCTCCGTGGCCCAGATTCTGCCATTGGAGCTCCTAGCCTTCTAGCCCTTACTGGGTGGCGTGGGGGTTTCCTCTCCTCGGAGCCCCAATCACCCTTCCCCCAGGGCCCTTCTATCTGGGCCTTCCACCACTAGGACCTCTAGGTCAAGTACTTATCTCTACTACCATCCTGGGACCTCTGTTTACCTACTTCTTACTTCCCCCATAGATGATTCAATCTGGGCAGTTTGCTCGGAGTAAGATACAATACACACTGTTCGCTGTGCTCAACATATAAGCCTTTCACTAATGAGGATGGAATTTCATCGGTCCACGCAGTAGATGCTATTCACATCCTTGATGAGAAGGTCAAAAGAACATTAGTCGCTTAGGTCGTTGACCACCAAATTCTTTTCTTTTACCTTCTCTCTGACCTTAAGCAACAATGGTACTAGTTTGGTGAATTTTAGCTGGTTTCTACTTGGACAACCTCAATCATTTAAATTTTTAACTCTTCTATGGCTCATGATGCAGTTTTGTAGGGTGGCCCTTGGATTTTCATCGGGAGCATGCTCGGGATGGTTAGCTAGACTATAGACTACTCCCTAGCAGACATTTATTATATAGTCTGGGTCCGTCTACCCCAGCTCCCCCTCTTTTACTGGGATGTCACCAATTTGACTCGCACGGACAACTTCATTGGAAAACCTCTTTAGTTGGCCTCCCACACGAGACGTGGGGACGATCCTCATTTGCAAGGATGCATATTAAACTTAATATTTTTAAACCCTAGCTCCTTGATAAATGGATCAAAGGGGTATAGGGATAAATCTTTCATAAGATTGATTATGAAAGCCTCTCCAATTTTTATTTTTCCTAAGGATTAGATGGGCACACCATGGATAAGAAACCTTCGAATTGGGTCAACCCCCCTTCTTTAACCCCTAGTTAACCCTCTTCGTTAACACCGCCCACCTCTATCTAGGCTGGGCAATTTATCCCCCTGCCCCCAGCTCACCCCCCCTCGGATGATCAAGCTCAGCCTTCTATGCCTCCCCCTTGTTCTACCCCTGGCCCTATCTCTAAAGCCTCGAAATAAATGTCTGCCTCCATACACCTGTCAACCTCTAACTCTCCTTCCCAACCTTCTGAGCGTCCTGTGGAGCTTGGAGACTGGAATACATTTAAGCCAAAAATTGGCCTGTCACGACCGTCCCCCAAAACAGGAAGAAGGAGGTTGATGATTCTACTAGTGGGGATGTCATCTCCTTAAGGGAATGATGTGGTCCCCCCTTTCTCCTTGCTGTATAATGGCTAGTTGTGCCTGGGTGGTGTTGTTGGGGCACTGAGATGATCTTCTGGCTTCTCGGTATTTGTTTTATAAATTGTGGCATCCCCCCTGACATGATTTCACTCATCCCCTCCTTGCAATTACTGTATCCAGCTTTTGGCGGCTCCCCTCCTCGCAGTTCGATGGGTTTCTTTAAGTTCTTATTTATTGTTTTTTTTTTACCCTTTTTTGCTTTACCCTCTCTAGTATTTTATGGAGAGTTTGGTGTTTTTTTTGGTTGGCCCTCTTTTGTACCTTTTTAATTCATAATGCAAAATATTTTTAGGGAACCTAAAAACTTTGGGGGGGAGGGGGGTGGGGGAGGGGCCCACTTTTTCTTCTATCTCTATAGTAATTTAGTGAGAGAAGCTCTTGGATGGCAAAAGGGGTGGCCCTAGGTCACCTCTTCCCAACGGTGGAAGAGACGGTAGGAAAGATAAAAAGCATGTCAACCCTTAGAAGGTGCTTATCCTGAGGATCAAGCGGTGATGTTTCAACCTGCTCTGATGGTTAGCCAAGAGAACTCCTCCCAACTTGCTACTAAGGTTCGTAATGAAGTATTCCATGACTCTTAAAGTAGGGTTGTTGCTCAGGCACAGGCTATCATCCGACGAGCCAGGGAGGAGGATAGTAAATTGAACACTAGGCTGGGCCAACTTTCTCTACCCAACTTGAATGGATAAAAGTGCTACTCAAGGCATGATGCCTTATTGTCTAGGTCAGGCAGTGAAGCATGTTTGGAAGATGAGCTCGAAGAGCTGGATGGTATTTTTGACTCCCAAACTTATATGGAGGATGATAATCATGCAATGAAGCATTAACTTTTTGTCCAGTAACTCATGCTGCTTGGGAAGATAACCTAGGTAGATGCTATGTAGGACCCATGTAGTACTTCAACTGAAGATTGCTTTGATGCTTCTATGGAGTATCATAAACTCCTTGGATAGGCTCTCAATAGTTCCTTCTAACATCCCAATCTATCATTTTATAGATAGCTTGCAGCTGTCTAGGTTATCTCCCAATATTCTCTTATCTTATGTGGGAATTTGACTCCAGATTTGAGGAAGATTGTTGGTTTGATTTGTGGCACTAGTGGAGCTTTTGTGGAGAAGGATTCTCATAGCTTTAGGTGTGAATCTCTCAGCTCATTACTACAAGATCTTTCCCCCAAGTTATTTATGGGTATGTCCTCAAAGCCCAGAATTCTGCTAGCCTTCAAGACCAGCTCACACATGCTCCTCCTTTGTCAGTTATGCAACACCTAGTGGCTCCTTCGCTTGGAGAAAATTATAAATTGTCTCTTTAGACAAGATGAGGGAGGAGACTTTCCTTGCCAAGGATGGTATCTTTATGGAACCAGAGGTGACAACTTCCATGATAACATTACAAGACTTAGGAAGGCTCTTGTGGCCAAGCTTATCGATAGAAGGGTGTCCTTTCCCAATCTACTTAGTGAACTCAAGGGTTGATGGTACCACTTTGGAGAGTTCCAGGTTATCACTATATCTTTAAACACCTTTATTTGCATCTTCCAAAGTGTGGAAGCTAGGGATGTAGTGTTTATGAGTGGGCCATGGATCATGACGAGTAACATCATTGGGAAGGATAATTATTCCCCCAATCCCCTCCAAGGCCTTCTCCAATGTTGATTTGTATTCCACAACTCCCTCTTATGTATTGGGATGCAAGCAATATTGCCAGGCTCGCCAATATGTTGGAGGATCAGCTATGGATGGACTCCCATACATACTCATGGGAAAGATCATTTTATGCTTGTATTTCGGTAAGAATTGATCTTTCTTAGAGGCTGCAACCAGAAGTGTGGATTAATGGGCTCCATGGTAGAATTTCCAAAATGTTGAATATGAAGGCCTCTCAAATCTTTGCATTGAGTATGGGTTTATTGGCCATAGCAATGGCATGTGCTTGTCCAAGGCCTCAAACCCCAGCCCCCACTCTACCATATAGCAGCTATCACCTTCCAAGCCACAGTAAATTCCTACAGATGTTCCACCTCCTGTGGACCACTATTCGATCTACCCTCCTTCTAGGTCAACGGGCAAAGCTTTTGACACTCAAAGAAGTGATGTTAAGAATGAGGCTTCTCAATGAGCTTGGAATCTGGTTGCCTAAAGGAAGAAGGGCGAGTACAAGGTCATGAAAGATCAACAAACCTATAATAATACCATACCTCCACCTCTCCATTTGTCGGCCTCCAAGTTGTAGCAATTGGAGGATACTTCTAGTAGATTTCTGAATCTTCACAAGTAATAGCATTGAGTATCTAAGGCTCACTTTTACAGAGAGCTCTTGTGACTTAGGCCATTAGCCACCTCACCTCGAAAGAGGAAGAAGACTTCTAAGGAATTTATAGGTGGGACTTGATCCCCTCGAGTGTTTAATGAGTGCACTCTTCTCATTAATTTGCACTGGGTTCTGTGAGATTGAGGAACCACAGATGGAGAAAAGGGGCATCATTCAGCCCTTGTGGCTACTTATATTTCATTTATGGTGTCTCCCCCCACTAGAGTGGCTCCCCCTCTATCTTTCTTGTGCACACTACAAACTAATGAAGGAATCCTCTTCACTTGAGAGGGTCTTTTTGTTTATTTTGCTTTTCCTTTGTTCTGCGGCTTGGTATGGGATGCTTCTCATGTTGTAAACCCTTCCCTTGTTCTTTATCTTTGGGAAGTTGTAGCTTTTCCCTTTATTGACCTTTACTTTTCTTTGTAATTTTCCTTTTATGTTAATATATGCTACATTCAACTTTCAGGGAACCCAAAAACTTTGATTTCTAACAATGTGCTGGTGGAGTACTAAAAGAAACATCCGCCAATCCCTGGTCGACATCGTTTATGGTTGAGACTAGGACAATATCTGATCATCTTTGAGCCCATAGCTTTTATTCATAATTACTGAAAACAACCTTGGCAAATGCTTTCATATTTGTTCATCTCTCATAAATCAAAGAATTTCACCTCTTAATATGAAATATGAATGCTCCCGACCATCGCTCATAATCATTACTTCGACCCCGAAGGCCAACATAATGTATCCAGGGAGTGGGTTTTTGTTTAAGTACTATAATTTTTTCAATGTAATGGTGCCAAAGGCATGAAATGTCCAATTAGGTCCATGAACACATCACTGGCATAAAGGAATAGGCGGGCGGTGCACACTATTAGGTGGACTAATCAACCTAACCCAAGGTCCATCTACAAGTTTTTAACTATAATAACTTAAATATATGCTATTAGAGAAAGAATTATTGTCTATTGGCTCAATATTTGCCCTCCAATGGATCCTTGTTTATAGATTTATATTGTACTCATTCAAATTACCAGACTCAAAGAGCCTAGTTTTGTTATTTATTATCACTACCTCCTCATGTAAAGATTGGATAATTTGCGCGTCTGTTTCCTTCCTTGAATATGATAGCCATCTCTCAAGCCCCCTCTCTGGAATCAAACTCTAATTCTCCATCACCCATCATCACATGGTAGGCTCCTATACTAATATCAAAAGTTAATAGGTCAGATATTCAAATGATGCGTCACCGGCATAAGTGTCATGCGATCCAATGAGTTAGCATGAATCATCAAGGAAACAGGCATAAACCCACATCGACCTATTACATAATAATTGCATCCCTTCTAGAAGTCAGGGTTTTGGGGCACATATTAGCTCTATAATTACTATAGTTATCAGAGTAGCACGTACCATTAAACAAACTATAATTGAATTATTGAGCCATTCAATGTTTTACAATCTGAAATAGTTCATACTTACACATGTATGGCTCAATCTTTGAGACAAGCATATGACTACTTGCTAGATCAACCAGGTAGCACAACCTCAATACAACTATGATCTCATCCCAATCCAAATAATAATATGTATGGTGGGAGGGGAATGAACCAAAGACACATAGAGGATAAGGCAACATTATCTCTCAATTAACCGACTCGAGCAAGGTGCCAATTGCACTATGGGCATTTTTCTTCAATGAGCCACAGTCGACCATCTAAGCTGAAAGATTGTTATGAGATTGCACCCTTAGCAAGGGGTGAGTGGGTCTCATTCTATGAAGCACTCTTCATACTTTTAACAAGGACATAGAGATTATCCATACAATATTTCTAACAATTAATGCCACAAATAAAGGGATTTGCATCGCAAGCAACAATCATGGTCTCTTGGTTGATCTTCATAATAATAGGAGAACCATTGAAATGAAAGGACTATTATATTGATGGTTGGCCACACAAAGTAACCACAAATCAATTGAAGTAGAGTCCATGACAACTCTTCTGTCAATGCGGTCTTAAGTACTTTCATATCAACCAGCCCAATGGCACCACTCAAGTTTAAAGAATAAGCCAACTCCGATAATAATAAAACCAAAGGGTCAATGTAATGATTTGTTTGGCAAGCTCCTTCAAGGCATATATAGTAGGAAAGTTCAGTCAAGTTGAACATCTATGTAAGATGTAAAATTCCAAGCGACATATGGAGCATATACTCTAATAATACCCATGATGACATGCTATTTGGCACTTTTTTTTAATATTTCACTTCTAATAATCAAAGGGGGGAGTATAGGGTTACTTCATTTATTCATAAGAACATTCAATACAATGTGCATTGAGATAGAATTTAGCCATATCAAGTATGAAGCAACAAATCGAGTTAAGAATTAGCCACAATTAAAAGCATCAAAGGCAAGTGTTTCATCTCCCGCATGCTGTTGATAGAAAATCGAGATTTGACATCCAAATAACAAGCCTTTGTATGCTCACACTAAGAATAATAGCACAAATGCTAAGACATATAAGTTCGGTAAGAAAAAAAATTTCTTACCCCCTACACGTTTCGCTTCCCTCTGACATGCAGATTGGGCTAATAACACCAAAAAGGCCTCGATCGTTCAAAAAGGCCCAAAAAGCTTACAATTTTTTCTCCATAGAAAATGCATTTTTTACTTATACATATACACATGAGTTCCCAACATGGCATCTTGAAACCTTAACATCTTAAATTGAGTTCTTTTAAGTATATCTATTAGGAGACTTTGGCACACTCTAGGTTTAGGCACACTGGAAGACAGGGCTTGGGCATGTTGGTAACCATGGCATGGGCACGTTGGTAAAGAAGGCCATGACATGGTATAGGAAAATAGTAACCAGGGCACGTGCACACTGGAAGGCAGGGCATTGGCATGCTTGCAAGCATAGATCCTTTGCAACTTGGCAAGCAGTGCCTGGATAATTTGCATGCAAGGCCTGGCAACCAAATAATGGTCACACTAGCCACCAAGGCTTGGTTACCATAGAAAGCAGGGCTTGGGCATAATGGCAATTAGGGTTGACAAGCACTAGCAATTGCGTAAAGGGAAACAAACAAGCTCACTATGAGGCATAATTATGATGTGTAACTTGGCACATCTAATTATTATTTCACAACCAACAATCGAAGGCACAAGCAATATGCCACTTCATTTAATCACGTATACATTTTATCTTGTATGCATCAAGATGCATAAGCAATCTAATATAAAGCAACGTATTATTCTGAGAACTAGGCACAACCCATCAATAGGAAGTGTTAAATCTCTCGCATGGTATTGATAAGAAAGGAATATTTCAGATCAAAACAATAAGCCTTTATGCTATCTTTTTAAGAATTATAACAAAATAGCAATGTCTTGTAAGTTTGCTGATATAAAGAGGACTATGTATCATATTTAGGCTCCCCTCTAGTAGACAGGTAAGGCCTATTTCGTCCAAAATTCTTCGGTAGTTCAAAAAAGGCCAAAATGCTCAATTTTTTTTTGGCACAAAAAGTATATTTTTACATGTACATACACCCATTTGTACCCAACATGCTATCATGATATCTAAAGTCTTAAATTGAGTACTTATGAGTACATTTGAGTGGGTTGGGCACACTGGTTGGCAGAGTCTAGGCATGCTAGCTGGCAAGGCCTAAGCATGCAGACATACAATTCCTTTGCATGCTGCCAAGTATGCCAAAGGCACATTGATAAGAAAGGATAAGTCACATCTAAATATTCTTTAGAATCCAACAATCGAAGGCACACGCACCAAGTATTTTCACTTATTCATTGATTCCTTTTATCTTATATGCATCAAGATGCATGAGAGTCATCTAATATGAAGCAATAAACTATGCATAGAACTAGGCACAACCAATCAAAGGAAAGTGTTATGTCTCTCACATGGTGTTGATGGAAAATAAAATTTTATGTCCAAATAATAAGCCATTATATACTATTGTTAAGAATTATAGCACAATAGCCATATACCACACATTCACTCAGGGAAAAATGCATATGCGTCATATTCAAGCTTCCGTCTATTAGATAGGTAGGGCATAATACATCCAGAATGCCCTAGTAGTTCAAAAATGACCAAAAAACTTACAATTTTTTTTGTTATAAAAAACCATATTTTTTACTTGTACATAACCCCACTAGTTCCCACCATTCCATCTTGAAGCCCAGAAATCATAAATGGAGTACTTATAGGTACATTTACTAATGAATGTAAGAAGGCTCATGGATTGGGCATATTAGCAACCAGGGCCTTGGCGACTTAGAAGAGTGGTCCTAGGCATACTGGTAGCCAGGGCCTTGGCACAGTAGCATCCAAGGTCTAGGCATGCTGGTAGGCAGGGCCAAGGTACACTAGTTACCAGAACCAAGACATTCTAGCAGGCAGGGCCATAATATGCAGGCAGCTAGAACAAGGGCATCCAGGCAAGGAGAGCCATTGCATCTCGACAGAAAGGTTCTAGTCACGCTACCAAGTAGGGCTTGGGCAACCTAGTTGGCATGGTTTTGGCTTTTTAGTTGGTAGTGTCTAATCGATGGTAGGTAGGGCCTAGGCATGCTAGTGGGTAGAGCCTTATTAACCTCGAAGGTAGGTTAGGGCATGCTGGCAGCCATGGCCAAGGGAAGACACTAGGTCCTGGACATGCTAGAAATAAGGGTCTAAATATAAGTGGAGGCATGGCCTAGGCATGCTAGAAGCTTGGGTCTGGGTGTGTTAATAGCTAGGTCGTTGGCACATTGATTGTCAGGGTCTAAGAACGCTCACACTAACAGGTAGGGCCTATACATGCTGGCTAGAAGAGGGCATTGGCTACCTGGATGGCGGTGCTTGGATAGCTGCCATGCAAGGCTTAGGAAAACATGACCTAAGAACATTGGCAGCTAGGGCTTAACCCTCTAACAAGAAGGGCCTAGTTATTTTGGCAAGCAGAGTCTCTCCATGATGGCAGCCAAGACTGAGACACACTAGCAACTTGCACTTAAGGGATAAGAACATGTTGGCTTTGAGGCATAATTATGGTGTATAACTTTGAACATCTAATTATTCTTTCATAACCAACAATCAAAGGATCAAGCAACATGTTACATCATTTATTCATGGATATGTTTTATTCAGTTTGCATCAAGATGCATAAGCAATATAATATGAAGCAACAGATTGTTTTGAGGACTAGGTATAACCCATCAAAGGTAAACGTTAAATCTATCTCAAGGTGTTGATAAAGAAATGAATGTTTTAGATCAAAATAACTAGCCTTTATGGCCTCTTGTTAAGAATTATAGAAAAATAGCAATGTCATGCAACTTTTTTTATAGAAAGATGACTACACATCATGTTTGGGCTCCCCTCTAATAAACAAGTAGGGCCTATTCCATCCAAAATATTATGGTAGTTCGAAAAAGTCCAAAAAGCCTAAATTTTTTTTTGCCTTTAAAATAATTTTTTACTTTTACATACACCAATGTGCATCCAATATGCTATCGTGATGCCTAAAAGTTTTAAAATGAGTACTTATGAGTACATTTGAATGGGCTTGGGCACACTGGCAGGCGAGGCAATGACACATTAGCTAAAAAGGACTATGCATGCTAACATGCAATTTCTTAGTATGCTTCCAAGCACGGCTAAGGCACACTGACAAGTAGGGATTAGACACATCTAAATATTCTTTAGAAATCAATAATCAAAGGCATAAGAACCAAGTCACAACACTTATTAACAAATTCTTTTTATCTTATATGCATAAAGCATGAGGACGTTTAATATGAAGCAACATATTATGCATTGAACTAGGCACAACCAATCAAAGGTAAGTGTTTTGTCTCTCACATGGTGTTGATAGAAAAATAAGATTTCATGTCCAAACAACATGCATTTATTTGTTGCTGTTAAGAATTATAACATAATAGCGATATCCCACACGTTCGTTGAGGGAAAAATGCCTCTACATTATATTGGAGCTTCCCTCCATTAGATAGGCAGGGCATAATACATCTAGAATGCTCAAGTAGTTCAAAAATGACCAAAAAACTTATAAATTTTTTTTAGGTATAAAAATCACATTTTGTACTTGTATGTAATGCCACTAGTTCCCAACATGCCATCTTAAAGAAAAAATATCTTAAAAGGAGTAATTATAAGTACACTTGCTAGTGGATATTACTAGGATTTAGACTGGGCACACTAGGAGCAAGATCCTTTACAACCTAGTAGAGAGTTCCTAGTCTAGCTGGTAGTCAGGGCCTTGGCATGATGGTAGCCAGAGCCTAGGCATGATAGTAGGCAGGGCCACAACATTTTAGCATCCAAAACTAGGGCATTATACCAGGCAGGGACATGACATACTGGTAGGCAAGTCCTGGCCACGCTAGTAGGTAAGGCTTGGGCAACCTGGCCTAAATTAGCTTAGCTTACTAGCTGGCAGTATCTGAGTTACTAGCAAGCAGGGCCTAGGCATGCTGGGAGGCAGAGCCTTGGCAACTCGACAGGTAGGGGTTGGGCATACTAGCAAGTAAGGCCTAGGCAAGATGCCAGATCCTAAACAAACTAGAAAGAAGGGAATGGTCATTTTGGTAAGGATGGTCTCATCATGCTAGCAATTAAGGATGTGGAATACTAGTAGCTTTCTTGTAAGAGCCAAGAACATGCTGGTTTTAAGGCATAATTATGATGTGTAATTTGGCAGTTCTAATTATTCTTTCACTACCAACAATTGAAGGCAAAAGCAATATGTCATTTCATTTACTCAAGGATGCATTTTATCCTGTGTGCATCAAGATGCGTAAGCCATCTAATATGAGCAATATATTTTTTTAAGAATTTTGCACAACCCATCAATGGTAAGTGAAACTCTATCACATGGTGTTGATAAGATATTAATGTTTTAGATCAAAATCACTATCAAAGTCTTTCTCATTTTATTTCAAGATTTTTTTTTCTTTTTATTTCGGATTGAATTTGCCATTCCTCCTATCATTTACATAGGTGCTTTTAGCATTTCTAACATATGCACAAAATATTTTACATAGAATGATCAAAATTTAATTTTGCTTATATGTCTTGATTGAATTATAAATGAATTGTAGCAAAATCATGAACAAATTATATAAGCAAATAGCTAAATTGTTAGATGGATTGCATCGGCACAGAGCTGAACGGTGCCAATTAACATCCCTTCTCCGATTCCATGGCCAATTAACATCTCTCTAGGGTTTCATTTATCGCCGCCTCTCTACCCTGAAAAGGCATTTTGCCCGCTATCAACCAAATCTCTCCGTTTAAGCAGCGTAGGAATGGGGAAATCCGGTGGGCGGAGGAAGAAATCTGGCAACTCTGCCGACCAGTTTTCCACCACATCGGCTTCACTGCCAACGGCCTCCATGCAGTTGAATGGGCTGGGAGGCGACCCCTCTGTTTTCCTCAAACGCGCTCACGAGCTCAAGGAGGAGGGAAACCAACGTTTCCAAGCCAAGGACTACGCCGGCGCGCTGGAGCAGTACGAACTAGCCCTCAGGCTTCTCCCTCGTGGCCACCCGGAGCGCGCCGTCTTCCACTCGAACCGAGCCGCTTGCCTACTTCAGATGCGTCCTATTGACCACGAGGCCGTCGCCGCCGAGTGCTCTCTCGCCCTTCAAGCCCAGCCGCGTTACTGTCGTGCTCTTCTCCGACGCGCACGAGCCCTTGAGGCACTCCGGCGTTACGACCTTGCCCTCCAGGACGTCAACTCTTTGCTCGCGCTGGAACCCTCGCATTCCGATGCGCTAGATCTCGCACGCCGACTCCGTGTTGCCCTCTCACCTTCCCCCTCGCACCATGTGGAACAGTCCCTCGCCAGTCGCCCCTCGCCTGCAGCTCTGGGCGCTTCAGCTGTTCGTGCAGCGGCCCCCATTGCTGGCCTGGGACCGTGCCTCCCCTCTCGTCCCGTGTCCAAGAAACCCTCTTCCCCTCCGCCGTTGCAAAAATTCGCAGCGGAGAAGGAGAGAGTATCTGCGACAATATCTCTTCCCAATGGTCCTCAGTTGAAATCAGAGTCTTCCTCTCCATCTCTTCCCAGGCTTGCCGTGAAGGCAGACTATGAGAATAATCTTTCTTCTGATGCAGCAGCAAAATCTACGGTCATCACTAGAGTGAGACCACTGAAGCTGGTTTATGATCATGATATTCGGCTTTCTGAGATGCCAGTTAATTGCAGCTTCAAGACATTGAGAGAAATTGTGGCGAAAAGGTTTCCTTCTTCAAAGTCGGTTCTGGTCAAGTACAAGGATTTGGATGGCGATCTTGTTACTGTTACGAGCACACGGGAGCTCAGGCTGGCAGAGTCTTGTGCTGAAGAAATTGGTGGGAAGAATTTGCAGAAAGAAAATGGGCAGGTGGTGAAAGAAAAGCTTCAGGTTTTAAGGCTCTATGTTGTGGAGGTGAGCCCTGAGCAGGAGCCTTCTGTACCAGATGAAGAGGTGAATAATATTGAGGAGGAGGAGTTGGTGAAGGGTGATGAGAATCAGTCACCTTCTTTGGTCGGGGATTTACCTGCGGAGGGTGTGGATGATTTTGCCATTAATAATACTTCAGCGAAACAGGTGGTGAAGGACAATGAGCGGAAAGGGTGTGATCATGCTGAGTGTAAGGAAGTTGATATTGATGACTGGCTTTATGAGTTTGCCCAGCTTTTCCGTCAGCAGGTTGGTATTGACCCAGATGCGCACTTGGATCTTCATGAGCTTGGGATGGAGTTGTGCTCTGAGGCACTTGAGGAGACAATAACAAGTAAAGAAGCTCAGGCGCTTTTTGAGATGTCTGCTGCTAAATTCCAAGAGGTGGCAGCACTTGCCTTCTTCAACTGGGGAAACGTACATATGTGTGCTGCAAGAAAGCGTATACCTTTGGATGAGTCTTTGCAAAAGGAAGCAATGGATGCTCGGCTTCAGGAAGCATATGATTGGGTTAAGGAAAGATATGTTCTTGCTGGACAGAAATATGAGGAGGCACTTCAGGTAAAGCCAGACTTCTATGAAGGATTGCTTGCACTTGGACAGCAACATTTTGAGACTGCAAAGTTGCATTGGTCCTTTGCTCTGGCTAGTAAAGTGGATTTGACAACATGGGATTCTTCTGAGACAATCAAACTTTTTGACAGTGCAGAGGAGAAGATGAAGGCTGCAACCACGATGTGGGAGAAGGCCGAAGAGCAGAGGATTAATGAACTCAAAGACCCTAGCTTCAACAAAAAGGATGAATTGTTGAAGAGGAAAAAAAAACAAGGGATAGTGGATGGTCAAGGGGAACTATCTGCTGAGGAGGCAGCAGAGCAGGCTACCATGATGAGATCTCAGATACATCTGTTCTGGGGAAACTTGCTTTTTGAACGCTCTCAAGTTGAATTTAAGCTTGGGTTTGGTGATTGGAAGAAAACTCTTGATGGAGCTGTGGAGAGGTTCAAGCTAGCTGGCGCATCTGAAGCAGACATTTCTGTTGTTGTAAAGAACCATTCATCAAGTGGAGCTATTGCTGAGAATGACGATAAGAAATTTATAAGTTCAAATGCTGATAACTTTAAAGTTCCTCAAAAGGAAGAAGATAAAAACGAACTGAAAAATTGACTAAAGTTAGCGTATATGATTGCTGAATGCCAAGGGTTTTTATCTTTTATGGTAAAATTACTTGGTCAAGAAGTTGTCCTTTTGACAGTTCCTGATAGTGCTGCACGTAGATTCACACTTGTGCTTGAGTTGTACTCGTTTGCATTGGACAGAAGCCATTGTTGAATGGATCAGGTTTGTTTAGTCTGAACAATTTATAGAATCTTTTCTCATCCAAAGTTTGAAAGCATATAGGGTCTAGAACGTTGAAATGCAGCTGATTTGTGTTTGATGGTAACCTTGACACCTTGTATTATTAACCAATGTTTTTGATTTTAATCAATATACTTTTTCGAACATTGCACCATCCTCTTACTTGGTCGGTTCTTGTAACTATGTTTTAACTGAAAAGCCTTTTTATTTGGCTAGTATTAGCTTTTTTTTTTTGTCTATATTTGATCTTGCAATATATAATTGACATGATTGTAATGTCACCCTAAGAGGAATATTGCTCATGTAGTTCTTTTTTTTTAAGATAACTCCTAGCTAATTAGTGAAAAAGTGCAGGGGGTAATGAACTGACGTTCATATAGATTTCACTGATTAGAAAAATGGCACATCATCTAAAATACCATGTGTTGCTTTGGTGGGTATTAGTGAAATAGAATAATATGTCATAGTTATATTGAAATTATCAAAGATATGAATGATGAGATTTATTATGACTGATGAGATTTTCAATCATGATAAGATTACATCTGGAACAATATCAAGTTTGTTTTTTTTTTTTTTTTTTTTTGAAGTTGTTGTAGGTATGCTTATAGAGGATAATTGAAGTTATGCTTCAGATGATATAATTTTAATAGACGTGGCATCTTCCAACATAATGAATGCTAATGAGAAATTTAGAAAATTTTCAGATGATAAGAAACCTAAAGGTAGCAAAGTAAAAATTGAGTATATGATATTCAATTGATAAAAGATCAGCAAGTATTTCTCCAGGATCAAATTGGTGATGCTTTGAATCTAATATACACTAGAGTAAGTTTATATATATGGGGTCATAATGATGTTGGATATCTATAATTATAGGAGCAATTACAAAATATCATAATAGATGCTTCGATGCAATGAATAAATGGAGTTGCATGAACCAAATAAAATAATGGAGCCATAGGAACCGTAAAACTGAGGAGCATTAAGCACCAAGAAACGAGCTGCCGAAACAATGCCAAAGGAGTTGCAGTCAATGGAGAGCTACTTTTTAACCATAATTCTACCCACTTTGAAAAAAAATGGATATGATTTGTTTAATCAATATTCTTTCGACAAAATTTTGCATTAACTGTGAATTCCATATAGACATGGCCATGAATTATGCCGGTTTGTTTCTTCACCACACAAGATTGTGGGCTCCAAAAATTCCATAGGTGCGTGCCCCGGCCACTCCGCACTATTGATCTACTTTTTTGTTAAGTGTAATGATGACGGCAGTGAGTTTTAACAAGTTTAGATTCCGGGTGAATTTTCAGAAGGCAGATTGGATTTTAATTTAGATAAAACACTACATAGAGATTTTTCCCTCATTTTGTGAGGATTTTTTTATCTGAGTTCTGGTTTTCTATAGGCAATTATGGATTGCTTCATATAAGAATATATTGTAGACCTGGGTTGGTGTTTTTCTAAGAGGATAGATCTGAATCCACCTTAGTTAAAAGAGGGCTTTGTGTCTATCAGATATACCCTATGATTCATAACTCAAGGGTTTGAAGCCTTTAGGGCACATACGGGCTTTGTCCATGATTGTAATATAATTATGATATTTTGTGGCAAAACCACCCGATAAAGGGCACGTGCCACGTTCCTGCTAGCAAGAGATTATTTATGGATGAATCTTAGTGATACACCCGACACACATTCGCTCTTTGTGAGCTGAGGTTAATTTCAAATTTATCATCACCGATAAATGCTTGTGGAAGGTTGATTGATTTTAGTTTTATGTTTTTTTAGGTGAAAGATTTCATTTCCGAGATTTAGACTTTTGTTGGATTTGAGATTTGACCCATTTGGTTGAGATTTCTGATCAACACAGCCATCATCGGGGTGATGTTATGGTCACTTGTATTTTTGTAGGATTTTGGGGGACATTGTGCAATTCAAGTCATGTTAACTCCAGTTCCTTTGTGGAAGAGGATGAGACTTGAATATTTGGCCCCTGCACCATTCTCGAATCATTGGATTTTGAGATTCAGATGTGATGATCATAGCACATGCGGGTTTTGTTTAGTTTGAAAATAAAATGAGCATTTGACCCTACACAGCTTTCTCAGACATTGGTGTTTGTACTTGTAGTATGTTTGTTTGAGCACATGCAAGGTGGTAGCTTTTGACCTGCGAAATATTCTCAGACATTGGTGTTTATACTTTTAACACATTGACCGCACATGCAAGGTGCATTTAGTTTTGCAAATAGAATATTCTATTAACAAGCATTTGAACCTACGAACATTCTTGAATATTTGTGTTTGTAACTTTAACATGTTGATCGGAGCACATGCAGGGTGGTAGCATTTTTAGTTTAGAGGATCATATTTACTACATAAGGGGCATTTTAATATATTTAAATATGATCGATTTATGCAAGTGGTTTTTTATTTTAGAAAAATGCCTGAGATTTCTTTGAAGTGCTTACGAACGCTTTCTATCAGCTTGTACACATATTGTAGATCCAGTGGCATTAAAGCTTTCTAGATTTCAATTATTGCATTTAGTTCGTTTTAACTCTTCAAAGCATCACTTAGCACAGCTCGTAGAGGGTGTTTGCTCAATCGCCACTACTAGATCGTGCTCGTAGAAGAATTATCTTGCTTGTTACAAATTCACATATTCTCCCCGTAGGTGGATTGATTTGTTCGATACAAGCTCCTTGTTCTTGCTCGCAGGCTAGTTGTTATGAGCATTGTGAACTTCCTACTTCTATTTATAAGTGAATTGTAGAGATCTCGGGTTTGTGATTTATAAGCCAGTTGTATTTGAATTTCTTCGCCCGTTGTGAGTTCCTTATTCATTCTTTTGACTTATTTGGATGCTCAGGATCATTTAACACTTGTGATTTTAATGTGCATTTGTCATTTTAAAATTCCATGCCCTATGTTTATATCCAATTGCTTGTGATTCATTAAAAGTTAAGTCCAAACTAAGTCTTTTAGAGTTCATTCAAATATAAGTTCATTTAGTTTTAGGTCTCCTGCTTTCACTAGAAATTTCTGCAGCCTTCCAACATATCCTCCCCGGCGCCCGGAGGTAAGGAGGGCATTTGCCCTTTCAGATTCGCCTTGTGATGCCCCAGATATCAATAGTGAAAGGATTCGTCTAACATTCTGATCGAACTCCATTCCAGTTGCCTTGCTCGGACCTGAAAATTTCAACCACATATAATGAGCTTTACAAAGCCCAGCAGGTCACCAAAGCCTACAACTGAAATCAAAGCATGACGATGCTATCAATATGCAGGTCAATCAAATCAAGTCAATTAATGGTCAATGAGTCTATGCAATACGGAAATTCATAGTCAATGAAATCAAGTCTGTACAGCGGAAATCAAATCAGTAGTCAATGCAGTACGGAAATCAATAGTCAATAATCAATACAGCGGTAAAAACATCGATAAATCAATACGTCTCAGCAATCAAATCAGTAAGTGACTGGAAGCCATATCTATCCATCGTAGCAGTGTCTATCAATCAATATTATCTATTCAATGAAATCAAACGAGGAAAGCAGTACGATAAATCTCAATCTATTCTAACAGTGATTCCATGCAGCAGTCAATACGGTGCAGAAACAATAACAACAGTGAATCTATATGCAAGATCAATAAATCCATAGGCAGTAGTAACAATGAATCTATAAGCAGAAATCAATGAATCTATAGACAACAGTGTCAATGATTCTATACTATTCATGTCCATGCTATCAATGCAATATCTATATCCATCCATTTCTATATCAATGCTCAATGTCGATGCACAGCAATCAATCAGTGAAATCAATGAAATCGTACGATACAGTAAATCCA
>NW_021319083.1:3791702-3797398 GCF_001605985.2 Dendrobium catenatum | reverse complement strand
AAAATGATTTTCTCTCTCCTCAAAACGAGCTGATTTTCTTATATCATTAGGCTGATCGGCCCGGCCGATCGCCAAATCGTCCCGGGACGATCAGACCAAAATCGATCGTCCCGATCGTCCTGGACGGTTCCCAGAACTATTCTCAGGACGGTATTTTGAACAGTACAGATCGGCCTGGACGATCTCAATATCGTCCCGGACGATCCTGGGAGGAAAATCGAAGTCAGAGAGGAACAGTAAGGGAATAAGGTCTCACACGCCTAGCCAGAGCGAATCAACGGCCAGGGGATTCGGGATGTTGTCGGGTCCTGGAATTGGCCTTCAGAAGTTTTGATTGATTATGATAGGTTGCAGAGGATTGTCGACGATTGCCTTTCAAAATTTTGGCTTAATCCCAAATTATCGAGTAAATTTTGGCAGCCTCCCGGCGTTCCCTCCCCGGCCCCGAGAGGTCAGGAGGACACTTGCCATTTTGGCTCGACTCGGTCGAAGCGAATCAACGACGATGAGATTGGGAGAGCGAATCGATCCTATTAGTGGTCTTCAAGTCTTCAATCTCTCAATCAAATAAGTTAGACGACCGAGGGTTTCGGGGGTCCATGTCAACCTCGGGACTTCCTTTAATCTTCTCCAATTTGTTGTGATATTATAATTAAGTGACTTAATTTTGATTTTTAAAATACTTTTACTCCCCTCAAAAATTTGGCAACCTTTCGACGTCCCCTTCCCGGCGCCGGGAGGTAAATAATGTGTTTTCCCTTTTGGCTCGACTCGACTGGAGCGAATGAACAATGAGGAGATTGGGAGAGCGAATCGATCCCATAAATATCTTCAAGTCTTCAATCCCTCGGTCATATAAGCTCGACGACCGAGGGCTTCGGGGGACCGAATCAAACCCCGGGACTTCCTTCAATCTTCTATTTGTTGATCGGGATATTATATGCTTCTTTTTTTATTATATATATAATATTATATTAATTAATATAACATAATATTATATAAATTATATTATATAGATAGATATATTATAATATAATTTATATATAATATATAATATATTATTATAATAATATTTTATAATATATATTATATTATATAGATAGATATTTTTTAAACAAAGAGAAGGAGAGGAGGATCGGGAAAAAGAGTCGAACGGGAGTAGGTCGCGGGGGTCTCGACGGGTCTTGGTCGGCGGTCTTTAGGCATCTGGTCAGGCTAGAGGCAAGCAAGGCCGGCGAGGTCGACTAGGGCACGAAGGTAGGCAGGGAGACCAGATTCGGCCGTAGGGGTCAGAGTCAAGGCGGAGGCCGGCTGGGAGGTCGGAGTCGATGGAGGTTCCGAACTCCTGCTTGCAGACAACTTCTGAGGGGTAGAAGGCATAGCGACTTGATCGCATGCAGAAGTTCGGGCTTGCAAGCGGCTAGGGCACGTCATATTCGACCTTTGGAGTCGATGGAGGCTAGCGATATTCGGCGAGAGCAGAGGTACCAAAGGTCGACGGAGATCGACGGGTAAGTCTCCCTGCCCTAGCAATTTCTTTCGAATCTTTGAGTTCCTCTATGCGTGAGAGCCCGTAAACAACTAATGAGGTCTTTTTTGTCGTGAGTGGGATTTACCAAAGCGGGATATGGGATCGTGGGGGAAGTTATGTGCGATCGTGGGTTTGTCAATGGTTAGGGTCGTGAGGTAGTTGTAGGTCAACAAATACCTCCCAACAAATATAATATGTACCATATAACATATCATGTTTTTTGAAAGCTATTTGACCCTATAGATATATAAAATTTAATTTTAGATGTCACGTAGAGGGTTTTTTAGATGTTCCTGATTTATCTTCTCGATTTGTTAGGAATTAACATTTCTTCTGCCCTAGTTTTGTGCTTTTATGGGCTTGACGAAGGGACGTATGCCAGTGACCTAAACCTTCTAGGCTTTCTGTAGATAAATGACACATCATTATCGGTCCAAAGCTTTATGCATGATGGACTTTGATGATGAAAATACTCTTAGTTCTGCCTATTATTTTATAAGAATTGTGGGATAAATTCTTCAGTCAAAAGCTTTGTGTTTTATTGGACATGCTGAAGAAAGAAGTTCCTTCGATATTAATTTTGTGCTTGACATATTTGTTGAAGGAATGATGCCTTTGATTTGATAAAATTTTTATTATAGCTTAGTGCCTTTGAGTTGATTGAGATTTTTCGTCTGAATTTTGCCTCAATCCATTTATTCGTTGAAGCTCTTTTGTTTCTGAACTGTTTTGATTTGTTAAATTTGACAAATATCAAACTTGGTAGTATTTTTCATCGGGCTAGCAAAACAGGTGCTTCCTACTACAGCCTCTTATCATGGCTTGTTGAGTAGGCAAAACTGTTAGTGACTCGGCTGCATATAGGCTTGTTGAGTTTGATATTATACTTGTTTGAGCATTGGATTTGTATTATAATATCTCATATTTGTCAAATTTGATTTGTTGAGGTTATTAGATCAAAATATCTTCTCAATCTGAACTTCGAGATCTTGACAGAATGTGAAGATGAAGCTTCAATTTTTGCAATGATCGTATATTTTCTTGCTTGAAGGCACTAGCTTCTGCCCTGTATTTATACAGCGGTAGCTTCCTGAATGATTTTAAATATTTATTTGAGGATTAATGTTAACCCAAATAAATATTTAAAATACCCACTATCTTAAAAGGAAAATTCAACCGTCATAATATTGCATTTTTAAACTTAAAAATTCCCCTATCTTGTGGGATAATTTTTAAAATATCTTAAAAATATTTTCTTTCTTTGCATGGAATGATCTTCAGCTTGCTTTCTTAAGAATGATATTTCTTCAGATATCTCTCATTGATCGGAGGAGGCATAGGTCGTCGACCTTCCATATCAATGAATTGATAGACTCCTTCCCGGCACACTTTCTCAATAACAAAAAGGCCTTCCTAGTTTGGTTCAAATTTACTAATTGGTCTTCACAGCATTATGACCAATTGTCCTTCTTGAAATGCTTGATGACGTACGATGCGATTGAAAGATTTGACCATCCTTGTCCTATAAATTTTTAAATTTTGTTGAGCTTGGAGCTTGACTTAATCTACTGCTTCAAGCTCTTCCATTCGCAGGCGAGCATTTTGTTCTTCTGTAAGGTTGTACTGAACATCTACCCGAAGTGACGTCAGTTCAACTTCAAGTGGCAACACATCTTCAGCTCTGTTTGATTAAAAAAGTGTAAATTTGAAAAATATTAATTTTTTTGGGAAAGTTTAAATTCTCATATTTTAGTTTTGAAATCAAACATGTCATCATGAATAATATATTGCCTCGGGAGGTGAATATATCGTTATCTAATGAGTTCAAATTTCAGAACTTTGAATTCATCCTGATTATCATAGTTAAACTCAGGAAACAAATCACGTATGACCCCAGAGAGTCAAAATGAAATTTGATCGAGTGTTTGACTATGTAATCTGGATAAACGGATCATTAATTTTATAATTAAAATTGTGATAATATAATGATATATATTCCTGGAGGAAGAATATATCATTTAATATCAATAATTTGAAAATGACGATAATGATCATTATATTTGATTTTCCCAAAGGTAATTAATTGAAGTTTTAAAAATTTTGACTTTTGAAAATTAGATCTAGGTTTCTAAATATCCTACGAGCGCAAACCCTCGTAGTTAATTATATTGTAGGTAAATGAAAGTTTCATACGAATACTTTCGATTAAAATAGCGGTATAAATTTTATTTTGAGATTTCAAAGCTTGATGTTAAAGGAGGTAAGGATTGAAAATTTCAATCGGGAATGGTTCAAAATTGAGCACTTATTTCTGAAATCAAAGAAAGAAAGGTATGACGTGTTTTGAGATTCTAAATCGACTCAAAAACACCCCAGCCTATCTAAGTGTTAGACTTGAATTTGATTGAAAAATATTTAACTGAAATAGTCAATTTTATTAAAAAGTTGAAATTAGATTCCCGGAGGTTGAGATATTATAGCCTGAGCTCACCTCAGAATCTAATTCTAAAATGGATGCTAAAAAATCTGTAACCCAAACCTAACTAATGCAATGTAGATCTAGACTTACTCCGGCTTGGATTGGGGAGCCAACTAAACCACCTAAGTGCATCAAAACCATGAGTTCAGTCTTTTAATGTAGAGTGGTATGGAAGTTAATTAGATTGAGTTTAAGGAATTGAGGCCGACATTTAGAGCAGATTCCTAATTGATCCCTTAACTTATGTTCGATGACATAATGCTTAGTTAAATGCAATTAAATTTTTAGACACATTTAAATTTGTTTTTAATGTGATGCATGCTAGTTGACTCAATTAAATGCTTAAAAATCAAAATGATGCACTTTAAAATTAAGCATAGAAAATAGATTTTATCCTAAAAGAATGCACAGATTCCCCTTGACAGATTTGCACCCTCATAGGCAAGGTGATCTGCCAAAACCTGCAGGCAGGGAAGTGCCTAACAAAGGAGAGAAGATGCAATAATTATGCATATGAGAATTCTTAGGGGTCTCGGGCTTACTTCTTAAAACATTAAAGTTTCTATGAATTTTTTAAACTTAATTAAAGTAGAAGAATTTTAACAATCCCTCACGAGCCTCCGATCGGGTTCCAGACTAAAACAAATACGACATGCAAGAGTGTCAAAAAATTATTAAAAGAATGAAATTTTATATTGCAATCAACACATCAATCAATCAATCATATAATTAAATTAATTAAATAAATTCAAAGTCCATGTAACAATAGCCACTTAATATTATAACCTAGAGTCTACATGAAAAGTAAAGTGGTTGAGCACCACTGACTACATCCCGGATTCTACTCCTAAGACTCAAGGGACTTTGAGAATGAGTCTTCTCATTCTTCACTTATTCATCCTTATATAGGGCTTCTTGCATTGTTAGATTCGGATATCCAAATGAAAAGAAACTCCCCCCTCGAAAGGGGTGTTATCTATTTTCTTTGGATATTTTAAAGTCATCCTAATTTGAATTTCCAAATGGAGAGGGACTCTCCCCTAAAGGATGTCCCTTCTTCTTTGGACCCTAAACCCTAAACCCTAAAATATATAAACCCTAATATATATATATATATATATTTTTGAGATGCTAATTTTTATATTAAATTTAGTATGAATTTTAGCAAAAGATGATGAAGTTTTTAGAGACACTGAATTCAAGATAAATCGACCAAATTTGATTGAAATGGTTCCTGAAATGTCCAATTTGATTTCAGTAACCTTCAGGCAAACTTTGAATTCTAATTAGAGTCCAAACATGCATGAACGTATCAAATTGAGCCCGCACTACTAATCATGAACCTATTCAAAGATGGCTTCATACGCAACTCATATTGATTTGTTAGTTGGTAGTTTTGACTATTAGGTCAAATTTCGTGTATATGATGAGTATTAATTTGACTCAATTGTTTTAAATGTACAAAGATAAGGTGAACAATACTGGATGCCAAATATAAGGCCCATCAAATACATATCTTTGTTTTTTGTTTTAGATTATGGATGCATATAATATATTCCATCTATTTTAGAAAAGCAGTTCTCCATAACATCAAAGTTTTAATAAAAAAAAGTTTTATAGTATATTTTTTATTTTTATGATGCTAGTGGTATTACTTGGGGGTTGTCTCTTGTCTGGTTGGAAAGT
>NW_021319083.1:3772119-3791602 GCF_001605985.2 Dendrobium catenatum | reverse complement strand
AACATAGGATACTAGAGATATTCAATTGTACGATTAGTTTCAGTGTCGAAATATTCATCCATACCAATTCTCCCGGTTGAATGGATGTTGGAGTCGAAGAAAAGTTAACTATATATCGCTCCGGGGCGAAGCCGAATTATTTTAATGTTTACAAAACGTCACATATCACGTCCAGACATCGCTCTGGATGTAGTTTGATGATGAAAAAATAACTGATCGTCCCCAGACGTTTTGGATCGATAGGAGATAATTCAAATCAAGGTACATATCGCTCAAGCATGTTCAGGTTGTCCAAGCAAGAACTAAAGTTCTAGTTAACTGATTCGCATCCCGACGATCCGCGTCATCCAGGTACATAACATCGAGAATCAAACCTTAATGTTTCGCTTCAATTACCCAAATTAACTTAGCACGTACTTATCAAGTGCATTGTTAGTCGTGTCTGGACAAAGTCCAAAAAAATAAACATGTTTAAAAGGTGCTGGAGCTTGCATTCTTTCTAATTTGAGCCTATCGTCCCAACGATAATAATATGTCCAGGCGATATGTAATGCGGCTTCCTTAACAAAGCGATGCCCATAATTAGGATTCTATTTTTAACTGCATCGCGTCCAGAGACGATTTGGACATCCCGGACGATATATCTAAACAGGAAAACTCTAAAATATAAAAAATTCCTAAGTGTGGGTGTGTGCCAGTTACTTGCATCAGGACCACATATACAATGACTCAAAGAAAATGGGGTAAAAGCATACTTACGTAACCATTACTAACTGACTCAATACTGATCTACCTAATCTTGATGATTTGATTTCAATTTGATCTATTATGAACCGATGAAAGTAGTAGGCAGGAAGTCGTATGAACAAAATATACCAACATAAATATATTATATCATCAAAATTATAATTCTAAATCTTGAGGTTCACAACAAATCAGGACCTTTGTTGAATTCTGCTTCCTAACGAAAACCTATGTTTTTATTTTTCCTCATAGGGGAGACTTTTCCTCCCCTCAGGATTACGCAGTTGACATTACCCCTGATCAATTAAAACCAATATTCCCCAGGAAAACTTTCATTCCCTAGGATCAAACTAACTTGATCTTTCCAATTCGTCAGCCTGAATAAAAACCTATTGAATATTTATCTTAATGAGTTCCAATTATAAAATAGGTTCACAAACTAAAGACCAATTCCATAGAATGAAGGTAATATATCATTCTCTAGAATAGTTAAACTTTTAATACACCAACCATAGCGAGCTGATGGGGCTGACAATTATTCCTGTTTTTATGCTTGTTTTTGTGATGACCTCAGACATTACCCGTTGTTTCTTTATAGTTATTGTATATTTATAAGAGGCTTATCTTTGACAATCCTAATCCTTCCAACAAATTCGCACGATTTGATGTTTCATTTTTTATTTAGATCCTAGTGTGAATTTTTCATAATAATCTATAGGGCTACCTAAGTATGGGTTTGCTATGTTCACTTTGTTAACAATCTAAAATCTTTTTATGTAAGACATGTATCTATATACATATTATGAGACCTTATGAACTGTGTGATGCTTCTAGATCCAGACCCCGCTGCAGGATCACATCTAAGACTCCTACGGGTGATTTCTTCCAATAATACTCTAGTGATTATTATGTAACAGTTCTCTTACATGTAGTTTAATGCTAGACGGCTTGAGGCTAGGCACTCCTACTGCCAAGAACCTTAATTCTAACCCAGACCCTAAAGGATCTAAAATCAAGACCTAGGAACATATCTACACCCTAGTCAATCCAGAACCCGAGGATACTATTTATAGACCTTAGTATCATCCAATCCTTGAGAATCGTACTAGACTCTAGTATCCATGCTAGATATCTAAGGATCAATATAGATCCAAGCCAATCCAGATCCATAATTAAATTCAAACTTTAACAAATCATACGATTTCACAACCACCCAATACTATAAAAGCCAATCCTGATCTATTATGGCTATAGTTACAAATATTTGATCTTTTGATATGATTTAAGCTGTTACAACCAATGGTCCAATCACTGTAATGTATCAATTTACCGAAAATAGATGCGATAATTGATATCGATAATTACAAAATTACCAATCAATCCACAGCTGAAGAAATAGCGTTATATCTCATATAACTCCTTCCTAGTACTATACTTGAATATACGTCTCTCTCGCAACTCATATCTGCAAGTCTATGAAAACGATCCTTATATAGGCTGAGTGAAAGGGTCATGTCTTGACATATCTCTCTTTGTTTAAGATTTTTCAATGTACACCAAATTCTATAATACCCCCACTGTATCCCTAAAGTATTACCTTCATTAGATATCAGAGTATCGACTAATAAGTTGCACATGTGATGGTTATAAGAAACAATATCTTCTTAGTAGGCAACTTCCATTTCCAAATTTAAGAGTCTTGTCAATTGGGCTGAGTTCATGTAACCCCGGTAAATAAAATATCATGATAAAATCCAACTATTGTTAACTTTAAATATAAATAAAACGACTTGCCACTATACTATGGCACCCTGAGTGGACACCTGACTTGGGCCTTCTCCAAACCCTCTAATCACACCCAAACCCTTAGATTATTAAATTGTTAAGCATTAAACATGTATTTTGGTGGACCATTTACCCAGTTGACTACGGGGTCAAAATGCCAAAGTAACCCCTTAAGGGTTTGGAATAACTATTTCAAAATACTAAAATGATCTCAAATTATTGGAGATCCACTTCCACCAATTCAAGAATCCAACCAAAATATTGATCTTCGTTCCAAGCTCCTAGGTGCAAAACTGCGTTGACCAAGTTTCAACCTAGGTTGACCAATGACCCATTAAGGGCCGACCAACAGTGTGATTTGACCCATATGACCAATCCAAACCCTAAAAACACCTTTATTAAACCCTATATCTTTCAAACCCATTTGGAGCCTAAACTAGGGTATTGGTGTCAACTTGACTTGACCAAAGTCAACCTAGGTTGACCCAACAGTCCTTGAGGGTTAAAATGGGTTATTCCAACCCATTTGCCCAAGTAAAATGTCGATCGACCCTCAAAATCCACCCTGTATTAGATTTCTTGAATATTCGCAAGTTCACCATGGGCAATCAATGGTCAAGTGTTGATCCAAGTCAACAAAAATACTCCAGAGCTTGGTCAACTTGGACTCAATTGAATCAACTCAAGCCATATTGATTCATCAAAACCTTCTAAAACTTCAATGCATACCTTGAGTCTCTTAAACCTATACAAGTTCAAATCATATATTATTTGACTTACTCAAACTGGTCAAATACTTCCCATACATTCGAAACTTCAAGTCTGCCTAGCTTCTCAAACTCCCTTTAACAACACCCAACAAGCTCAAACCCACTACCCCATGCCACCTCAGATGCCATGTGGCAGTAGGGACTAGTCAAAACCATCAAACCTGGCTATGGTGGTCAAAACTTGCGTCAAAGACACTAATACTAATCCCTTCTAATCTAAACCCTCTGCTATTTGTGAGGGGACTTTTAGACCTTCATGGGCGCCCTCTCAACCTTTAGATCGAGATCAAATGGCCCTAAACATCCCCATTTACTTGTATGAGAATAAGGACACCTTACAACCTAGATATCGTTGTGTCTTTGATGCTCCGTCCTAATAACTCCAGGACTTGCAGCCATTAAGGAAGCTCAAGTTGATCAGGACTTGATCTCCTTATAGCGAGGGTATTTTGAAAAGTGGCTAAATCCTTCATGAGCCTCCATTCATCACCCTATCCAATCTCTCTCCACTCAAGCGCATCCCATACCAAACACTCTTTCAGTTGAGCTCTAATAGGCACCTCGACCTTTCTCAAGTCAAATCCAAGCCCAATCAAAAGGCCACCGGGTGCCAAGCTATTCGATCAACTTGAAACATATTTCGTCCAAGCCTCTTATTCTGAAGATCGATGCATTTCAAACTGTGGCTTCAACTGGAAAACGTGCATGGAAAGTCAATAAGTCAGAGATATCTAAATTGTTATAATACATCTTAGCAAACAGGTGCGAAAGCTTACCTTAGTGTTAGGACACCTAATTTAAATGGTTTTTATTTAAGCCCTTTTAGGGACCATAAAATTTGCTCCCCACTATTAAATAGATTGACTTAAGCTATGTTTAAATTTTCAAAGCGTGTTTGATCCACGTCGTTTGTGAGTTTGAAGGCTTTCTTTCATCTCTAAAGGCTTCCGGAGTTAATGCATGAATAAATTGGTACAAGTTCATGGACTGCTTGATCTCGCAATCAAATGATGCTTCATCGAGTCATATAATTCCCTGGATCACTCGGTCCGCTGACCCGTATGGAATTAATCATTCCGCTTAATACTGAGTCATCATCGCTCGAAACACTGCAGACGACTCGAACCGGTTTGCGCATATGATGAGGCGTTTAAGTACTAACGAGTGGCCTGTGCGCATTAATACAACTAATTGTTCGGCGGCATAAATCATGTGGAATTTAATGCCGACCGCCAAATAATCATTGCCACATTATGAACCAACCAAGGATAAGACACCACTTGCGTACACCCACAACCGTTGATTCCATTTAATTAATTTATAATATTTTCTTAATTACAAAAAAATTAAGAACAATATATACAAAAAACATAAATATTATCCAAAAAATACATATTTAAATTAAAATTTTGAGATTTAATTTTCTTTAATTTAGATATTAAAATTTATAATTTGAATCAATACTAAAATTCATTTTAATAATATATAATATATATATATTTTATATTTCAAATTATATATAAAATATATATATATATATAAATACTATATATATATATATATATATATATATCATTTAACAATGTATCAAAAATATTTTTCAAGATTAATTTAAAAATAAATCACAAAATTTATTTTAAATTTTAAATTTAAATTTAATTAAGAAAAAGTTCATAATAATTATACTTAATTTATATTATTTAAATATTAAAATCATCAATTAAATATTTAAAATTTTTATATCAAAACATTTTAAGTTAATGTCGAATTTTAAAAAAAATAAAGATGGAATTAAAATTAATTATAGGGTATATTTTATATTTCTTAATTAATTAAATATTTAAATATTTAATCAATATTTATATTACAATTAAATTTAAATAATTTTCAAATTTTAAATAAAATTATTTTTACATAATTTTAAAATTTTAGAAAACATTTAATTTATTTAATATGATTAAATATATTTATATATTAATTTTTATAATATTTTATTTTAATTAAGAAATATAAAATATACCCTAAATTATTTAATGTCCACATTTATTTTTTTTTTAAAATTCATCACATACTTAAAAAAATGTTTTGTTATAAAATTTTAAATATTTAATTGATGATTTAATATTTTAAAAATATAAATAGTTAAATATATAGAACTTTGTAATTAAATTTAAAAATTTTAAATATTTAAAAATAATTTTGTGATTTATTTTAATTAAATCTTGAATTTTTTTGATACTTTAATGATATATATTTTTAGATATATATATATATATATATATATATATATTACTATATATATATATTACTATAGTAATTTAAATTATTAAATATTTTATATTTTGAAAATTCAAAAAATATATCTAATATTTTAAGTTAATCTTAATTTCAAATTAAAGAAAAATTAAATTCCAAAATTTTAATTTAAAATATGTATTTTTTGGATTTATATTTATTTTTTTTATATATTGTTCTTAATTTTTTTGTAATTAAAAAATATTTAAATTAATTAAATGGAATCAACGGTTGTGGGTGTACCAAGTGGTGTCTTTCCTTGGTTGGTTCATAATGTGGCAAATGATTATTGGCGGCGGCATTAAATTCCAATGATTATGCCGCCGACAATTAGTTGTATTAATGCGCACGGGGCCCACTCGTTATACTTAAACCCGTCATCATATGCCGCAAACCGTTCGATCGTCTGCTGTTTCGAGCGAATGACTCAGATTAAGCAGAATGATTAATTCAACGGGCAAGCGGACCGTAGATTGATCCAGGGAATTATATGACTCGATGAGCATCATTGATTGCGAGATCAACAGTCCAGAACTTGTCCAATTTATGCATGCATTAACCCGAAGCCTTAGAGATGAAGAAAGCTTCAAACTCACAAACGACTGGATCAAAAGCCTTGAAAATTTAAACATAGCTTAAGTTCAATCTATTTAATAGTGGGGAGCAAATTTTATGGTCTAAAAAGGGCTTAAATAAAAGCCATTTAAATCTAGGTGTCCTAAACTAGGGTTAAGCTTTTCACCTTGATTTGTAGATGTATTAAACAATTTAGGATATCTCTGAGCTTATTGACTTTCCATGCACGTTTTCCCTATTGAAGCCACAGTTTAAAATGCATCGGATCTTCAGGATATAGAGCTTGGACGAAATATGTTTCAGTTGATCGGAAAGCTTGGCACCGGTGGCCTTTGATGGCTGGATTTGACTTGAGAAAGGTCGAGGGACCTATTAGAAGCTCAAACGAAAAGAGTGTTTGGTATGGGATGGCTTGAGTGGAGAGAGATTGATAGGGTGATGAATGAGGCTCAATTGAAGGATTTAGCCCTTTTCAAAATACCCTAGCTATAGGAGACAATCCTGATCAACTTGGAGGCTTCCTTAATGGCTGCCAAGTCCTGGAGGTTATTAGGAACAGGAGCATCAAAGGACACAACGATATCGTAGGTTGTAAGGTGTCCTTATTCTCATACAAGTAAGTGGGGATGTTTAGGGCCATTTGATCTAGATCTAAAGGTTGAGAGGCAGCCCATGAAGGTTCTAAAGTCCCTCCAAATAGCTAGAGAGGTTTAGATTAGAAGGGATTAGGTTTAAGGTGTCATTTGACCAAGTTTGACCACCATAAGCCTAGGTTTGATGGTTTGACTAGTCCCTATGCCACATGGCATCTGAGGTGGCATGGGGTAAGTGGGTTTGAGCTTGTTGGGTGTGTTAAAGGGAGTTTGAGAGCTAGGGACTTGAAGTTTGAATGTATGGGAAGTATTTTGACCAAGTTTGAGTAAGTCAAATAATATATGATTTGACTTGTGATGGGTTTAAGATGACTCAAGGTATGCATTTGAAGTTTTAGAAGGTTTGATTGAATCATATGCCTTGAGTTGATTCAATTGAGTCAAGTTTGACCAAGCTTGGGTTTTTGTTGACTTGGTCAACTTGACCATGATTTGACCCATGGTGAACTTGAGAATATTCAAGAAATCTAATAGGGTGGATTTGAGGGTTCGAGACATTTTACTTGGGCAAATGGGTTGGAATAATCCATTTTAACCCTCAAGGACTGTTGGGTCAACCTAGGTTGACTTGGTCAATCAAGTTGACCCAATACCCTAGTTTAGGCTCAATGGGTTTGAAATGATGAATAGGGTTTAATAAAGGTGGTTTTAGGGTCTGGATTGGTCATATGGGTCAAATCACCTGTTTGGGCCCTTAATGGGTCATTGGGTCAACCTAGGTTGACTTGGTCAACCAGTTTGACCTAGGAGCTAGGAACGAGATCAATAATTTTGGTTGGAATCTGAAAATTGGTGGAAGTGGATCCAATTAATTTGGAGATCATTTAGTTTGAAATAGTTATTCAAACCCTTAAGGGGTACTTTGGTCATTTTGACCCCTAGTCAACTAGGGGTCAAAATAGGTCCACCAAAATACAGTTTTAATGCTTAACAATTAATAATCAAGGGTTTGGGTGTGATTAGAGGGTTTGGAGAAGGCTCCAAGGTCAGTATCCACTAGGTGCCAAGTATAGTGGCATATGTTGTAAATATTTAAAAGTTTAACAATATTTGGATTTTGATCAAATTTATGGGGTTAAAGGACTCAGATTGAGCTCAAATTTGGAGGGTTGCCTCTAGAGATATTTCTTATCAATGTGCAATTAATAGACTCTGAATCAGAGGTAATTTGACTGGGGTTTGAATTGTTTGAAAAATCCTTAAAAAAGGGTTTCAAGACATGACCCTTTCGCCTTGGATTTCAGATTGGATTTTTGGGTATGATCTGGATTTTGAATTTGGATGATTGGATTTGAATTATCCATATCATTTATGATCATTTGGATGATCATAAGTGATTGGACATGGTTGAAGCTTGATCATAGACAAAGATCAATATTTGAACTAAAGCTAAGATCAGGATATGTTTATAGTATGGGTAGGTTTGAAATCTAGATTTGATTAAAGTTTGAATTTAATTAGGATCTGGATTGGCTTGGATCTATATTGATCTAATATCTAGATGGATACTAGAGTCTAAGTAGATCTAAGGATTGGATTGATACTAAGGTCTAAATAGATCCTAGGGTCTGGATTGATCTAGGGTGTAGATATGTCCTAAGGTCTTGATAGATCCTAGGGTCTGGGTTAATCTAAGGTCTGGATAGGTCCTAAGGTCTAGATAAATCATAGGGTCTAAATTGATTTGGAAGAATCCTAGGGTCTAGATTGATCCTAGGGTCTGGAGTCTAGAAGCATCATAGGGTCTAAATGAATCTTAAGATCTAGATTGGTCTGAAAGAATCTTAGGGCCTAGATAAATCCTAGGTCTAAATAAATATGGGATTTGGATTGATCCAAGTAACCTCATACAAAAACGAGGTCAACAAATGGACCCCCAATATGTGTGATATAATGGAATTCTATTGTACATATTGACGATGACGAATTGAAAGATCAAGTTTAAGATTTTGATCCTAAGGGAATGAAAAGTTTATCCATGGGGAATCATTGGTTTAAATTGATACTAGGGTAATGTCATACATGGCGTAATCCTAAGGGGAGGAAAAGTCTATCCCTAGAGGAAAAAAAAAACATAGGTTATCGTATAGGAAGGAAGAATTCCTAACTACAAAGGGTCTGTTTGTTGTGAACCTAGATTTAGAAATTATAATTTTGATGATAATAAATATTTCTGTTACTTATATTTTTCTACGACTTCCTTGCCTACTAACGTTTCAGGTTCATAAGATCAAATTGAAATCAAATCATACAAGATTAGGTAGATCAGTATTGAGTCAGCTTGTAATGTACGTTAAGTATCTTTTACCTTTTCTTGAGTCCATTGTAATAATGTGGGTCCTGATGCTAAGTAACCTTGCACACACACACACACTTAGGAATTTTTTTTTGACTATTTTAGAGTTTTCTGTTTTAGATCATATCGTCCGGGATGATCCCAAATCGTCCTGGACGATCAGTTAAAAATAGAAATCCTAATTAGGGCATCCTTGTTAAGGAAGCCGCAATTAAGCAAATCGTCCTGGACGATATTATCATCGTATGGGACGATAGGCTCAAATCAGAAAGAATCAGCTCCACAACCTTTTAGACATGTTTTATTTTTGGACATTGTCCAGGACATCGTACTAGACAATGCACTTGAATTATACCTAAATTAATTTGGTAATTAAGGAAAACAATTAAGGTTTGATTGCTCGATTATATCAACCTGGATGATCGCAGGATCGTCCGAGATGATCAGTTAAACAAACTTTAGTTCTTCTTGGACAACCTGAACAATGCTCTGAACGATATGTATTGATTTGAATTAATCATCCTATACGATCCAAAATCGTCCTGGACGATCAAGTTATTTTTTCATCATCCAAACATACATCCAGAGCGATGTTCTGGACGATATGTGACGTTTTGTACTAATCGACCCGGACAATCAAGTTACTTTTTCTTCGTCCAAACATCCATCAAGGGCGATGGTCTGGATGATATTCGACAACTTGAACTAATCGTAAAATATGATATCCTATCATCCTAGATGATCTGAACAAAGGAACCTTTTAATCGTCCAGACTCTCCCAAATCATCCTGGCTGATTGAGCTGAATTTGAAATGATTGTATAGGACGATCTTTAATAATTAGTTGCAAATTAGGGCAAATTTGAATCCCTTTTATTTAAGATTTCTTTTTTTCTCAAGAGGATATCTTTTGATGCTGTCTTGACCTGAGAGAGCCAATAGGAGAGGAAGAGTAAGGGAGAGAGAGAATCTTGTGAGGGGGAGTTTTTGAGGGATTTCACAAAGGTTGCGCAAAGGAAGGATCCGAGTCATCTTCTTCGGTCATCTTCCTTGGTTCCTTGGAGGTTCGAGAGAGGTTTACTTCAGCAACTGATCGAGGTTCTCTGCTTGCTTTAGGATGAAGGAAAAGGAGTTGGGTTCTCTGCCTGCTTCATGAAAAAGCAAAAGGAGTTGGGTTCTCTGCCTCATCGAGGTCGATGGAAAGGAGTTTTTGTACAATCTTTTCATTCTTGTTGTGGGGGAAAAAGGAGAGACACTAAGCTTAGTGCAATACCCGGAGGAGAGGCTCTAGGGAGTGGACGTAGGTCAAGTTGATCGAATCACTATAAAATTCGGTGTGTTCTTTCTTATTATTTTTCCGCATTTAAATTTACGCACTTTAATTTCTGTGGTGATTATTTGGTTGTGTTTGTGATTTTGTTTGAAGAAAAATTTAAATACCAATTCACCCCTCTTGGTTAGCCTCGGGCTATTTCACAGGGGCTTAACATCCCTGACGAACTATCACTATTGACCTTCTTTTTATTCAAACTCGTGGTCAAAGGGTTGACTTGGTCAAATTGACCAAGTCAGGTCTCGAGACCCCTCCCATTCAATTCAATGGGTTAAGCTAAGTCTATGGAGCCTAGGCCCATGCCTTGGGTCAACCCGGTTGACCCATTTAGCCCATTTAAGCCCAAATCAATTTTAAATCAATTCAAACCCTTCTAAGGCTCGATTCTTACCTCCATTGGACCCAATGGGTCAGACCCAACCCATTGAGCTCATACATGTGCCCTGGGTCAACCTAGTTGACCAGGTCAACGTAGGTTGACTCACATGGCCTATTTGAGTCTACATTCAAATCCAAACACATTCCTTTTGCTCCCTAGAGCCAAATCCCTTCTAAATTACCTCCTCACCCTCTTGATTAGCTCTAGGTTAGATCTAAGCTGTTATTCCTAGGGTTATAGGTATAAATAGGGAGTTTAGGTCAACCTTAGGGGACTTTTGCTCGTTCTCTCTCCATTGATCTTCTCAGCTCTTGAAACTTTGTGAGAGAGCTCACACAACCTCCCTCCACTTTTCCCAATCTAAACCTGTCGTTAATACCTCGCCGGCGGTGAGATCTCCGGCGAGCCGAGGCCAAACGAGTTCCCAAGTAATTTCCCACCGATCCAAGATGTTTTAAAGCCCGATTTCAACTAGAAAATTGTACGAGGACAGTCTACAAGCTCAGCCGTATTGAGATCCCCCGAATCCATTTATTGGATTGAGATAAAATTAAAATTCTATTTAGAAACACAGATCTAAATAGCTTCTCGAAAAGCCCTTTTCAGGTCATGAAAAGCACTCTCCATGAATGCTCTTCACTTAGGCAATTCATGTTTAAAATTTTAATCGATTTGGTGCATCTAATCGTGAGAACGAGCCAAAAAAGTGTTTAGGGCTTTGGGTCAGGCCTTTGTCCGCCGAGGGATGATCTGGACCGTTGATCTCGCGATCAACGATCGAGATCTAGTCATTCTGCGGTCTTGTTCGACCGCGGATTTGATCCCGCGCTCCCGCTTCCCATCTACCGTGATCTAGGCTGTTGATTCAAAAATGCATCGGATCAGACGGTTGTTAGCTACGCTGTCGTGGTTAATTGAAATCGCGTTTCTGATATTTTTATTGCAGCAACATGCGACAATCACGGACGTGCGGAGCGAATCTGAGTGCTCCAAATGGCAGCACGAGTGCCGCCACCGCTGTTTTTTATATAATTTTTTAATAATATTTAAATCATTTTTTAAAATAGATTTTTATTTAATTATTTTCCAAAAATTATTTTAAAGATATTTAATAATTATTTTTTTAACTAATTTAAATTTTTTTATTCTTTTTCCATTTTTAGATTATTATAATTTATTAAATACTTAAATTATTCAATTAATAATTAATTAATTTTAAAAGACAACTATTTTTAAAATTTTAAAATTATTTTAAAAAAATTATTCTAAATTAAAAAAACCTTAATATTTAGTTTAATTTAAATTAACAATTATTTTTAAATACTTAATATTTTATGTGGTTTAAAAATACTTTTTTTGAATTACTTTAATCTTCAGAAATTCATAATAATTTCATTTTAAATCGGATTTCGGCGCGTAATACCTCATTCTTTTTAGAAATTTATAAATTTTATTTTAAAACTATTTTCAGTAGCCAAAATTCATTTTTCTGTCATATTTATGTACTATTTAATTAGTTGACTATTTATATAATGCTTAAATATTAACATATTAATTATTTTGAAATTATAAAATTATTTTTCAAGATATGTTGAAGCCTTGCTTGGGTGACCAGTGAATGTCCCCTATAGTTAGGTATTCCTTTTAATTGAATTACATTTGAGTATGTTATTTTCACAAATTTTTATATTTATAAGTATTTTAAAATTACTTATATTTTAAATCCCTCCTTTTGGGAGATCCATTTTATAAAAATTTAAACATGGGCTATGTTCATGACTAGCATTTATGGGAGAGAGGATTAGTGGGTGGTTGAGTTCCAATCATTCACTAGTCGCTTTTATAAGCACATTTTACATTTTCTTTATGTCGTCTGTTGCATGCATAAAATACACAAGCACGTAGCTTAGGCCCTCTTAGATCTTAGGATTGGTGTGTTTACTGTTTGTGTATACATTCCTTACATGTTATCCTAAGGGTTAGTCTAAAACTTACTTAAACCTATTTAACGTAGCGACATCCTGAGGATAATAATTAAGGACCTGTCTAGCGAACTTAGAAAAGTTTTAGGAGCTAGGATATATCCTTGATCTACATGAAACTTTCAACATTTAAACTTAGTGATATCTTAAATCTCTCAGAATTTTTCAGAAATTTTTAGGAGCCTTGAAACCTCTTAATTAACAAACCTTAATTTACCCGATAATTAGGTCCCGATAACTTCATAAAGCTGTAATAAATTCATTTCTTCTAAGAAAATTATCTATAATACCTCAAACTCTTCAGAATTCAACCCTTAACCTTAGATAATTAGGGTACTTTAATTGGACTTTAATTTGAGCCTTAATTTAACTTTAATTAAAAATTATATTTTTTTCCTAATTAAATTATTAAAAATTCTAAATTTTTTCTAAATACTTGGGAACAGTTCTTTAGGTCATTTCAGACCTTTGGGGGTGATTTCAATCAGTTTGAAATTGATTTGTATCTAAAGCACTATTAATTAACCAATTTTATTAATTTCTTAATTGCTCAAAACTTATAAAATTCATAACTTTGCCTAGAAAACTTTAAATCCATAAAACATAAAGCCTAACTACTTCTATTAAGGCCTAGTATTTAATTAAAATGCTAGAACCCCCAAACATAGCCTATTCCCAAGAGTGACCTTTTGGACCCCCCACAACGTAGCGCATAGGAGGACCTGAGACCTTCCAAAATTGGCTAATATAACTTAAACTTCAAAAATCACTATCCTAAGTTTTAAAACTTATCCATAATATTTGAACTTTAAATAAAGTTTCCTTTTCAGACATTCAACAAATATGAACCTTAGGCAACTTGAACTAACTACCCTACCTAGGACCTATTCAAAGCCACACAAGCTTACTACATACTTAAAGTTCATTAGGGATGTTAAGCCCTTATGAACTAGTCCCAAGGCTAACCAAGAGGGGGGTGAATTGGTATTTTAAAAAAAAAATCTTTAATCAAAACAAAAACTCAAACCAAAAACCAAGATTCACCATAGACATCAAAGTGTAGAAATTAAATGCAAAAGAAGTATTAAAGAACATAGAAATTTATAGTGCTTCGGTCAGTCCACTCCCTGGAGGAGCCCTCCGAGTATTGCACTAAACTTAGTGTCTCTCCTTTTGCCCCCACAGTAAGGCAGATAAGTCTTTGCAAACCTCTTTTCCACCAACCCAGGTGAGGCAGAGAACCTAACTCATTTTGCTTCCTCCAGTAGCAGGTAGAGCACCCAACTCCTTTTGCTTCCTCCTAAAGCAGGCAAAGAACCTTGATTAGATGCTGAAGTTTACATCTCTAGAACCCCAAGGAACTAAGAACGATAACTGGAGAAGACGACGACGGATCAATGCTTGGAGTAACCTTTTTGAACTACCTCACAAACTCCCCCATACAAGATCCTCTCTCTCTCTCCCTTTCTCTCCCTCTCTTCTTGGCTCTCTCAGGTCAAAACAACAGCAAAAGATATAAAGGGTAAAACAAGTGCTCTTAAATAGAAGAGCTTTAGAATAGCTCATTAATTGTAACTTGCCAACTTTATCATCCAAGACGATATAAATATCATCTTATACGATCAGTGCAATTTAAGCTTAATCAGTCAGAACGATCTAGGATGATCAAAAGAAATTTATTCATATCGTCCATGCCGATATAAAATCATCATGTATAATTAATATAAATTGGTGAATATCGTCTAGACAATCGCACTGAATGGATTTCTAGACGATGAAAAAATAGCTTGATCATCTAGGCTGATCTCACGATTGTCCCGAACAATTAGTTCAAATCCGTGAAAATCGTCTAGAGCATCGCCCTGAATAAGAGCTGCCCGATGTTGTTCGTCCAAGAGAAACTAAGGTTTTTTGAACTAATCGTTATGACCGATCATGCAATTGTCTATGATGAATTGATCGAGCAATCAAACCTTAATTATTTTCCTTAATTACTAGATTAATTTAGGCATAATTATGTTACATCGTCCAGGACATCCAAAAATAAATAATGCCTAAATATATCTGACGGTTGATTCTTTTTTATTTGAGCCTATCATCCTGGCCGATACAAAAATCGTCCAAGACAATGTTCTTAATGATGGCTACCTTAATTAGGATGCCCTAATTAGGGTTTCTATTTTTAGCTGATCATCCAAAATAATTTTTTATCATCCCAGACGATGTGAGCAAAAATAGAGAACTCTAAAAGAAATTAGAAAAAAATTCCCACAAGTGTGTATTTGTAAGGTTACTTAGCATCAGGAACTATTTCATTTAAAATAGACCCAAGAGAGGGAAAAGTATACAAACTGACTACCTAATCTTGAGCTGGTTTAAATTATAGTCTGATCTTGTGGACCTGAAATATTAGTAGGCAAGACAGTCGTAGAGAAATAGAAGTATTTGCTATCATCAAAATCATAATCCTTGAAAACAGATTTGCAACACATTTATATAGATCTTCTAGGCACCACTTTTAGCTCTAGGATTAGGGTCGATGTTTACTTTTTTTACTTTCTTTTCTACTTTTTGTGATGTGATTGTGTGTGGCACGTATGATTGCTTGATTTATTTTAGTTTGACTTGTTGTGATGTTTTATTATTATATTTCCCGCTTATGATGTGTTATGTGCATTAGACTTCCCATAGGCCATGGCCTCTTTATACTAACTCAATATTATATATGTGGCCACGCTCATATATTGCTAAAATAAAGGAGGCAATAATGATTAAGATTTAAGTACTAACATTATTTTATATAGATGCTCCTAAAACTGCTTAGCCCCCTTTAAATTAAAAGAGCATGATCAAATGTGTTTACTTTCCTGCACTATTATTAACTACTTGTGATGTGATCTACTAAACTATTTGAGATGATTTTTATTAGGATAACCATACAGGAGTCCGGGTATAGATTTTCTTTTTCAAAATGTAATGTAATTTGTAATTATTTAGTTGTGAAAGTCTTTAAAAGTCTGACATTTCAAATACTCGGTACCCAAAGAGAATAAGAAATGCCCCCTCTCGAGGGATTTCTTAGTCATTTGGGTACCCTTCTAGAGGACGAACCAGACGAAGCCCGAATGAGATGATCCGAAGCAAGAAGACCAAGAGAAAGATGATCCACTCGAAGACAAAGACTTGAAGATGAAATGCCCTGCTTTTAAGACTTGTGTCATTCATTAGGATTATAATCCATATTATTATCGGTGGAGCCTAACCACCATTACTTTTTTGCAGACCTTGGGTTGTATTTATACGGCACTTGCCGTGAACTTTACTATTTTACTATATTTTTCTAGATTTATATTGATGTGTTTGCTATTGATTGCGTAATAGAAAATGCCTGCTTTTTTAAGTTTTCTTTCTTGTATGTGTATTGCCTAATTTGCACTAGACTCTTTAGGATAAAAATTATTTTTCTACTCGTAATTAAATCCTAAAATTTTAAGAATAAAATAACAAAGAAACTTAACGACCTAGGGAATAGCCATATCCATCTGGAGTCACATGCATATTAATGCAATTTTCTCTTCTCCATCTTTAAGACACTTTCCTGCCTACGGGTAAAGTCCAGATAATCTGGTCTATGAGGATGAGGTGCGAGACTTGAGAAAGTCTAGTCTATTCTAAAAAATTATTTTCTATAAGCCTGTTTTTAAAATCTCAAGCATTCTTGATTTGGACCTTTAAACCAGCATGCATTGCATCAAAAATTTATTAAATTAAAAATTTAATTGCATTAGCTCTAGAAGCATTCACCCTACATAAGTCTAGAGCCAATTAGGAAACTTTCTAGACATCGACCCTACTTCCAAAATACTCAAACTATCTACCCATCTTTCATAAAGATCAGATAACATGAATTTTACGCGCTTAGATGGATAGATGGCATTCCTTTTTAGGAAGGATTAAGCCCGAGTGCATTAGCTAAGATACGTGTATTAGTGTTGGGTAGAACACTAAATCCACCTTAGATCTAGGATTTAAGGCTACTATATTGGGTGTATCGCAGTATGCCTTGGTGGGAAAAATTGTTATCGCCACGCAGATTTTGATTTCTCCTATTTTGTAATCGAATACTGCATTGAAAATAAAGTACAATCTCGAGAGATTGACACAGTATTCTACAATGGATTCAATATCAAAATAGGATTTTAAAAAGATATATTTCTATGATCAAACATAGTTCAAAGAATAACATATCATCTCGAAAGATGAATATAAAATTCCATAGAATATGTTTAAAAATAGAAATAAGTTTTTTTTGAAAAAGTTTATCCATTCTTTTATTTAGATATAACAAGGAGAATATTATATCATCTTGAAATACGAACATAACATTCTTTAAGACATCCAAAATAAGAATAGATTTTATAAAATTCATAATTTTCAAAATTGAATATATAAGCAGAATATTGATTTCTACCGAAATTTATCCATTCTTTTATCCGCTGGGGAAATATATAGTCACTCTTCAACAATTCCATATAGTCGCGTGTTCGATCCACGCTCACCGCACCAAAAAAAACCTTGGTGCGAAAAATATTGTGTCACCACGCAGATTTTGATTTTTCCTATTTTTGCAATTGAATACTGCATTAAGAATAAAGTATAATCTCGAGAAACTGACACAATATTCTATAATGGATTAAATATCAAAATAGGGTTTTTAAAAATTTATATTTCTATAATCAAACACAGTTCAAAGAAAATAACTTATTATTTCGAAAGATAAACATGAAATTCTTAAGAATGTGTTTAAAAATAGAAATAAGTTTTTTTAAAAAAGTTTATTCATTATTTTATTTAGATATAGCAAGGAGAATATTATATCATCTTGAAAGACGAATATAACATCCTTCAAGACATCCAAAAACAAGAATGAGTTTTATAAAATTCATCATTTATAAAATTGAATATAACAAACAGGACATTACAATATCTGAAAAGATAATAATAATATCCTATAAGTATATTTAAGATTAGAAATGAATTTTTTTTTAAAGATATATGCATTCCCAAAGATTCTTCACTTATTTTATATGAATAAAACAAGGTTTATTTTAGTATGGGTTCTCAAATCCCTGTAGGAGCAAGCTCCTATAGTTAATTACATCCTAAAAGGAATGCTCCTAAGAAAACTCTCGATTAAAGCAGTGATTTCATACCCTTTTGACTACAAAGTAGAAGACAATGAAAAGAAGTAAGGATTTTTCAAGGAGAAAGCTCAATGTTGAATATTTATTAGCGAGTCAAAGGAGAAAAAGTAGGAGATGCCGGATTCTGAGAAGCTCAGAGGCAACCTCAGTCTATCCTATGTTGGGCTTTACATTTTAAGAGAGAAATTCTATGTTTAAGTTGACATTTTATTAGAAATTTGGGATTATATTTCCGGATGGCGAGGACTTAAGATCTAAAAAGAATCTGATCAGAACCTAAATCTAATTTGGGTACTATAAAATAGTGACCCGAACCTAACTAATGAAATGCAAATCTGGACTTATCCCGGCCTGGATTGGAGAGCAAGCTAACCACCTAGACGCTTTAATACTATGTGTCCAATCTCTTATGAAAGATGGGTAGGGATGTTGTTTAAGTTTTAAGGAAATGAGGGCCGACATCTAAGATAGATCTTAATTGGCCCCTCAACTTATGTAGGGTGAGAAATGTATAGAAATGCAATTAATATTTTAGACTTTTTTTTTTAATTTGTATCTAATGCAATGCGTGCTAATTGACTCAAATGCATAAAATGAATGTGAATCAGTTTTAAAATTAGGCTTAGAAAATAGGTTTTTCCCTAGAGATTGCACAACTTCCCCTTGACAGAACTGCACCCTCATAGGTCAAGTGGTCTGAAAGTTCGTTCGGGATGTTAAGCCCTATGAACTTAGTCCCAAGCTAACCAAGAGGGGGGGGGGGTGAATTGGTATTTTAAAAAATTCTTAAGACAAAGAAATAAATTCTCAAACCAAATCACACCACAAAAAGACAAAATGCGGAAAAAGTGCGGAAGCAAAAATAAGAACACAAGATTTATAGTGGTTCGGTCGACTAGACCTACGTCCACTCCTTGGAGGCACCCTCCAAGTATTGCACTACCAAACGTGACTCTCCTTTAGCCCCCACAGCTAGGCGGAGAAGCCCTCACAAGAAACTCCTTTTTGCCACCCCGGCAAGGCAGAGAACCTACCTCCTTTTGCTTCCTCCTGAAGCTGGCAGAGAACCACAACCAAAAGCAAAACTCCTTACCTCTACCGACCCTTCCACGGACGAGAAACTCCAGACGAAAGACAAGCAGAGCGATCCTTGAGCAACCCTTGTGAATCCCCTCACAAGCTCCCCCTCACAAGATCCTCTCTCTCTCCCTCTCTCTCTTTCTCTCCTCAAGGTCTTCTTAGGTCAAGGCAGCAGCCAAAGGTCTCTTAAAAACGTTGAAGAAGAGCTCTTTAAATAGAAGAGCTCAAGAGGAGCTCATTAATTGCAAGTAGCCGACTTTATCGTCCCGGCCGATATGGACATCGGCCTGGCCGATTAGTACAAATCAAGGAAGATCGGCCAGAGCACAGCCCTGGGAACAGTCCTGGACGATTGAAATTTGGCCTGATCGTCCAGGCCGATCTCAT
>NW_021319083.1:3761247-3770243 GCF_001605985.2 Dendrobium catenatum | reverse complement strand
TTTTATTTTCTTTTCCAAAGCTCATACAATTCTACTTTTTCAAGATATACAATTCTCTCTTTTCCAACATAGACTTTTCCATCATCACACATTTTTGCTTCTTAACAATCTAACTTTCAATTCTCACTCTTTCAAACACTTTGTTCTTCAACACAAAGACTTCCACTCTTACCTACATTTTAATCTCACAATTCAACCTTTCTTTACACCTATCCCACTTTTCACATAGTTTTTCAAAACTCACACAATACCCTTCATATATTTCTCCCTTTAAATGCAAATACATTTCATTTTCCAACACATGAGCATACAATTCACCTTTCAAGACATAAACCTTTCACCTTTCCAAATCACACAAATTTCACTTTTCAACACACACACTACAATCACTTATCACATACACACACTCTCTCTCACTTTTCCAAAACGCATACTATTCCCATCCTTCAATATACACAATTTCCATTTTTTTTGTTTTTTTTTTTGAAACACACAATTCTCACATTTACACAAACTCAACATTTCCACCTCCCAATTCAATACTTATGCTAAATACAATTCAAAGCAAGATTTAAAACCAACTTTATTACTTTCCAAAACTACTGAAGTTTTCCAACAAAAAGCATATTATCTTTCCAACAAATTTGTAAGTCTCAAGAACACATGTATATAATCATTTACACAAAGCCACTTGATTACATTGAGATGAGAATAATAACTATACAATGTAAATAACCCATAATAACTTGCTTCATTTCACTGTCAAGATATCATTTAAAAGAAAATAAAAACAAAACATTCATTAAATGATTAATAAAACTAACCACTAATGAAGCTTAAGCAAATGATTTAAGAAATCCTTTCAAATTTTATAAAGATCAAGCAAACTATCAACAAGAGTTTAGTATTTAGTTTCTCATTATTCCGTTGCTACAAAAAATGATAACTCAAAATCACTCAAGAATAACAATGCTAGATACAATGCAACTATGAAAAATAAAATAGATGCAACCATTTTTCTTCCAAGATAAAAACATATAAGTTTATATATGCATTCAAACAAAATTTTTATCATTTATCTTACTGCCAATGCTTATCAAAAGAGTGAAACCTTGACAGATTTTGTCTCAGATTTTATTCATGAATATCAATATGCAAACCCTCAATTCTTGATTTTGAAAGTTGAAGAAAAGGACAATAAGAGAATGGGTGAGGAAATAGGAAGGGAAGAATAAATGGGGGAAGATTATACCTGTGAAATGGAGGAAGTAGGCGGCTAGAGCTTACGAACAGGGAGCCGAGAGAATGAGATTGACGACAGAAGAGGAAAGCTTCAGGAGACGTCGGCTACGACAGGGAAACGAAGGAGGATGGAGGTTCAGCTCTGGTATCGCCTGGAGATGTGCGGGCTGGGGACTTCTTTTGCGAACTAGGAGGAGACGTTCGGATGTAAGGGATGAGTCTTGTCCGGCTTCGGTTCGGCTAGGGCACGTGAATGTGAGAGACGACAGGTTTTCTGTGGCTGCTTGCTCTTGCAAATGAGAGAGGGCGACGGGTTTTTTTTTAGGCTTCTCACGCGAACTTCTTTGGAGACGAGCGAACTCCTGGACTTCGATCTCACGAGAGCGACTGAGAGAGGGCTTTGTGCGCACGAGAGAGAGGAGAGCAGTCGTGCCAATGGAGAGGCGACGAGGCTGCGGCTTGGGGTTGTGCGAATGGCAGAGGGGTGACTAGATATGGTGTTCGGCCTTAGCGTCGTGCAGAGCAAGGAGGCGACAGGCTTGGGGTTTCGGGTGCCTGGGATCTTCCGCCTGGGCTATGCGAATAGAGCGGAAGAGGAGTTCGGTCTTCTTCTGAATGGGAGAGAGTTCGGGCTGAGAGGAGATGGAATTCTTAGGCTTCGTGTGCGAATGCAAGAGAGGGAGCGGGAGGGTAGTTTCGTGAAATCAGCCTGGGAAGAGGAGTTTGGTTCTTGCCTGGACTTCAGGCGCGAGAGGGAGTTCGGAACTGTGCATGCCAATGGAAAGGAGTTGTGCGAACTGCTATGGGATGGAGTGCGAGTTACCTCTTGCAAACTACAGGGAGATGGGGAGTTATGCCCGAATGAGAGAGGCGGAGAGAGAGGCGGAGAGAGAGGGCTTTGTGCAACTTTGAGAGTGAGGGAGATCATGGGGAGGTTTTCTTACAGTTTGAGGAAGTTTGGGCTGGTGGTTAGACCGGTCTAATAAAATCTAAAACCTTCTCTTAATTTGAATCAGTGGCTAGGATTAAATCATGCTTTGATTAAGGATTTAAATGGCTAATTTCATTAAAACAAAGTTGAATTAATTAGATTTTATTAGAAGTAGATTTGAGTTTAATTAGTTGAATCGACTCAAGTTAAATGATATGAATTTGATTTAGATTAAGCTCAATCGAATTAAATCGAGACCGAGATCGATTTAAATCAAACTGAGTTGAAATTGAGTGATAGGTTCGAGTCGATGCTACGTCAGTGGGCGTCCACCTAAGGGAAATCCTATGGGCGACGTCTACACTAGGCTACGAAGACCTAGGTGCTAGAGTCGATTCCGGGGAAATTGACCTCGAATAATGAGGTCAACAAATGGACCCCCAATAGGCATGATAAACTTGCCAAAGTTTATCGTGCGTATTGGCGTTGACCGAAACGATCAACTAGATCCAGATTTGAAGGTGAAGATTTGAGTATATGAATTGAAGTGATTTTTGGGTTTTGATTGAAAATATGGAGAAAAGTTGATAGAGTTTAGAGTCGATTCAGTGATCTTGAAGTTAATATTGGCATTGATGCTTTATCAAATAATAACTAATGAAATTAGTATCATTTAATAAAGCCAAGATATTGAAAAGTTGAATGTTATGATTTAAATGTAGTTTGGAAGGAATTGAGAGTTGATGTGATTTTGTTTTGAAAATGATTTTGGTAAGACTAGAGTCTTCTTTCTAATCCAAGAGAAAGGAAGTCACCAAGGGGGCACTTACACCTAACTCAACAAACTAGAGGCATCTTCTAAGAAAAGAGAGCAACCTATGGAATAGATTATATCTAATCTTACAAGGTTTAAAAATTTAAGTTTTACACTAGGATGGTGCCACGAGGGGCGTTCTCCAACTCTAGCGGATGATCGTAAGGAAAGGATGCCTAAGTGTGGGGACTCACACCTAACCTTAGATGATCAGAAGATCATATGAAAAGGAAGCCTAAGTGTGGGGACTCACACCTAATCATAGAGGATCAGATTTAAAGTTTACAATTTAATGAAGAAAAGATGGCGCTAGGGATGCTTATACTTAACTTCTGGATGAAGATTAGGATGCCACTAGGGATGCTTACTCCTAACTTCAAAAATGTCAATAGGATGCCGTAAGAGGACTTATACCTAAAGACGGATTTAAGATTTAAAATTTAATGAAGAGAAGATGCCGCTGGGGATGCTTATACTTCTCCTCGGGACGAAGATTAGGATGCCACTAGGGATGCTTATTCCTAACTTCAAAGATGTCAATAGGATGTCGTAGGAGCTGACTTAGACCTAATGACAGATTTAAGCAGGATGGCTGCCGTAAAAACGGACTTAAGTCAGAAAGTCAATAGGATGCCGTAAAAGTGGACTTAGACCTAAAGACGGATTTAATCAGGATGACTGTCGAAAGAGCGGACTTAAGCTAGAAAGTCAGTAGGATTCCGTAAAAGCGGACTTAGACCTAAAGATTGATTAAAACAGGTTTGGCTACCGTAAGAGCGGACTTAAGCCAGAAGTCGATAGTATGCCATAAAAGCGGACTTAGACCTAAAGATAGATTTAATCAAGATTGGCTGCCATAAGAGCGGACTTAAGCCAGAAAGTCAATATGATGCTGTAAAAGCGGACTTAGACCTAAAGACAGATTTCAGGGTGATGAATTTTTAAAGTAAAGTTATTTTTTTTAAAGCTTTGAATCTTTTCCCTCAAACACAAATGACATTGATAACTTGCAAATGTTCTACTAGAGATCATAAGCTTTTATATATGTCACTTTCTAGAAGGGAAAGAAAAACATTTTGAAGATTGATAGACTTGAAAATCTTTGAATTGAAATTTTGTTTTCTCCTCCATTATAAATGATCTTTATAACTTACAAATAATCTACTAGGGATTATGTTTTTATACCGGATCATCACACGTGAGGAAAATAAAAAGGGAGTAGTTCGATTATCTTTGATAAGTAAAGACTTATCAAAGCATCTCGACCACCAAAGGAGAAATGCAAGATTTTGTTTAAAGATTGATTCTATGATTGAATTTGTTTCGATTAACTCGAAGAAAATAATATTAATTTTCTAGAGTCTTCGTTTACATGTTCTAAGAGAACTAAATGCAACATGATAAAATTTCATTTAGAAAATTTTAACCTTTTGCATGAGTTTTTATAGAACAATGAGTATATTTGAGTATCCTTTATAGTAAAAACACTGAGGAATATCAAATACTCATAATGAGTGAGAAAGTTTGATTTTTATCAGAGAGTGAAAGCTTTATTTTTTTTATTTGATAATTTTCTTATAATATTTGACTGTGATTGCTTAAGTTTTAATCATCTTAACCCAATCAAAATGATATTGGAAAAGATTCAATAACTCAACGAAGGATTGGTTGACTCCCTCTAAATTAAATAATTTGAATATGACCAACATGAGTTTAATCAAAATATCCAAAACTTAACAATTTTCTTTAAAGAAAAGTGTAGTTTCAAAGATTTTTAATTTCAATGCTATAGAAAGATTCTTTAATGGGAATAGAGTTATTTAGACTCTAACATCTGATTCTAGTTTATGATAAAGATATACCTTAAATTGAATTTTATATGTTTTTGATGAAGTTACCATAAACTTTATCAGGAATAGAATCCCTCCAATTCTAACATCCAAGATTAGTCAATAATCGACTAGGTCAAATTGTATCTTGATTTTGATTTGACATTTGGCAAAGATTCAAACAAATGTATCATCAACATCGCTAAAGATAGAACCTCTCATGTTCTAACATCCTAGTTCAGTTAATAATAGATTTAAATTTGTATGATATCTACTCAATAGTGAATGAGAACATTAGACAATTATCTCAAAACCAACAATGGGATGTCCCTTTAGTTCAGTTTCAAAATTTTGAATCCAAAGAAAGTGATTTTTATATTTATAAATATCACTATAGGTCATCCAACATCAGGATCCTGTCTAGAATCTCATTTAAATTGGAAGATGTCCAAAAGAGAGTTAAAGATTTTTGGTTCATGGTTTGTTTATACATCTCAATTAGGTTAGATATATGAAACCCAATAATGTACAACCAGCACCATTACAATTCCATGTAGATTGACCATCTATGTGATTTTTCTTGATAATGAATTGAATATATGAACTGACCTACTCAAGTTGCTAACTAGAGAGGTCTCAAGATTTAGATTTTGTTATCCCATATCAAAGCTCCCTATAAGCAAAACTGGGGTTTCCTTCTTTATGTTTTCATTGAATTAAGAATTATATCAAAAGAAAATCAAATTGGAGATAGAAATTCAATATTTTCAAATCTTGTATATGATATTTATATTTTACATCTAATAGAACATCAATGTTTGATGATGAACCAAAATTTTGAGTTCTCAAAATCAAGTGTTAAAAATACTAAAGGATAAATAGGTCCTTTGATATTTAAGATTTAGAAAGGGAAGCCTTTTTTTTTTGCTACACATTTAATGAATGTGTTTCTTTTTCTTTTTTTTTTTCTTTACACTTTTTTTTTAAAAAAAGGCTTCCTTTATTTAAATCTTGAAACGATTATTTCAGTTGTAAAATTATCTTCCAAGTATAAGAGTAAAAAAAAATTAACACTCTTATACAAGAAAGATTGATTTACAAATAGGACCAAATCCTATAATATAAATAAACAACTTGGATGAGATAATTATAAAATAAGTTCATCAACTTGAAAGATATCTATGAGATGTAGAATAATAAGGAGATAAACAAGACCTCCATTTCTTCCAATTTCATTTTGACATAAATCTTAATTCAAAAGAAAGTTATTTATGAATACATAATGGGTGAACCCAAATATGATAATAATTTATGTATTTATTTTACTACTGAAGAAGGAAACTGTCATAGATGTTATAAAATCACCTGACTCGGTATCAATTCAAGGCGTGTCAATTAACTTTAAGGAAAAGTCACATGACAAAGAAAAGTTTATCATATCATGTGTTAGCCTTAATAAAGAACCTTGAATTATCCCAAGTCTTTGACTGAAAGGGGAATTTAAGATGATCAATCTTAATAAGAATTGCTCATGAATTTTCTCAAATGGAGTAATAAAGCTAAGAATAAACTTAGCTAATATTTGATTTAAAAATATTATCATAAGAGAAAACTTCAGATGATGAACAAAAGCTTTTATGTAATTGATTAAGCATTTATTTTCATCACATGCCATAAAATTCATTTTCTATCAGAGTTAAACCACATGGCAGAGAACAAAACGTCGTATCCATGTAGTACTCTTAGGAAATAGGATTTATAGGCATATTAAACTTTAACCTACAAAAAAGTTTAAAGGTGAGGGAATTTAGAATGATTTTCAAATTTCAACACATCAACCAATAATTACACATTTCCAAATTTAGAAAAGTTATAATATGGTTGAATAAAAAAATTGAAAATATAATTAAATTTAATTCAGGGATTGCTAGGAACCTAATTAGATTAGCTGAACTTTTGTGCTTTAACGTTCCAAACAAAAATAAGATTATATATATCTTCATCTAAAGCGTTAATCCACCCGTGGAGGGAGGGAGGGAAAACATTTTTCATTTTAATATTGATAATCATAGGTCTTATTCTTTAAGTGTTTAGAGGAGTCAACCAGAATAAAATTTTAATTACAATTTAAGAAAGATAGAGGTAAATTTCTTTTTAAAAGAAATCAACCTGCTTTTTTCTCTAGCAAAATTATTTTTATAAGCTTAACTTGTATTTGAACCTTCAAACTTTTCTCAATGTAAATTGAATTTAATCATGAAAATCTTGCATAGATTAGATTATGGACCCTGTCTTAGCAAACATATCAAGCTACAAAAGACATGTAACTACAATATGTTAATTGGACAAGCAAAAAGTTTTGATTTGAATGTTTGAGCTTTTAGACCTTGTCCTACCACACATATTAAGCTATAAAAAAAAATATAACTATAATATGTTGGTTTAGATAAGGAGAAAACTTTGATTTGATTTAAAAGCTCAAATTTTCTTAAGATTTGTCCAATCACATATCGAGTTATAAAAAATATATAAGTGCAACATGATGGCTAGGACAATGAGAAGTTTAAAATTTTTGAAGATTTAAAATTTTTTGGACCCAATCCAAATAATACATTAAGTTACTAAAAGAAGTAAATGTACATATTATTAAAGATTGGGCAAAGAGATTTTGGACCCAGTGCTAAATCAAACATAAAGCAACAAGAAAAATGTAACTATAACATTCGAATTAGCACGGGAATTTTCTTTACAAAAAGGTCATATAAAGGAGCTTCCCGTCAGTTTTCTGACGGGGTCCAAAATAAGACCTCTAAAATTTTTTAGATACCGGCAAAATTATCCAAGAATGAAATGAATAAAAGAACCGACGGAAGAAAGATAGTTACAACATATGACAAACACAAGTATACTACCGATGTAAGGGTATAAATCACTGCTAAAGATGGAGAGAGGATTGATCCCCAGTAGAGTTGCCAGAAAAACCTTGGTGGGAAAAATTATTGTCGCCACACAGATTTTGATTTCTCCTATTTTGTAATCGAATACTGCATTAAAAATAAAGTACAATCTCGAGAGATTGACACAGTATTCTACAATGGATTCAATATCAAAATAGGATTTTAAAAAGATATATTTCTATGATCAAACATAGTTCAAAGAATAACATATCATCCCGAAAGATGAATATAAAATTCTATAGAATATGTTTAAAAATAGAAATAAGTTTTTTTTGAAAAAGTTTATCCATTATTTTATTTAGATATAAGAAGGAGAATATTATATCATCTTGAAAGACGAATATAACATTCTTCAAGACATCCAAAACAAGAATAGATTTTATAAAATTCATCATTTCCAAAATTGAATATATAAGCAGAATATTGATTTCTACAGAAGTTTATCCATTCTTTTATCCGTTGGGGAAATATATAGTCACTCTTCAACAATTCCATATAGTCACGTGTTCGATCCACGCTCACCGCACCAAAAAAAACCTTGGTGGGAAAAATATTGTGTCACCACGCAGATTTTAATTTCTTATATTTTTGCAATCGAATACTGTATTAAGAATAAAGTACAATCTCGAGAGACTGACACAATATTTTATAATGGATTCAATATCAAAATATGATTTTTAAAAATTGATATTTCTATAATCAAACACAGTTCAAAGAATAACATATTATTTCGAAAGATAAACATGAATTTCTTAAGAATGTGTTTAAAAATAGAAATAAGTTTTTTTTGAAAAATATATTCATTCTTTTATTTAGATATATCAAGGAGAATATTATATCATCTTGAAAGATGAATATAACATCCTTCAAGACATCCAAAAACAAGAATGAGTTTAATAAAATTCATCATTTCTAAAATTGAATATAACAAACAGGACATTACAATATCTGAAAAGATAATAATAACATCCTATAAGTATATTTAAGATTAGAAATGAAGTTTTTTTTTTAAGACATCTGCATTCCCAAAGATTTTTCATTTGTTTTATATGAATAAAACAAGGTTTATTTTAGTCTGGGGTTCTCAAATCCCTATAGGAGATAACTCCTATAGTTAATTACATCCTAGGAGGAATACTCCTAAGAAAACTCTCGATTAAAGCAGTGATTTCATACCCTTTTGATTACAAAGTAAAAGACAAGGAAATAGAAGTATGAATTTT
>NW_021319083.1:3725354-3759743 GCF_001605985.2 Dendrobium catenatum | reverse complement strand
CGGCCCTTGGACGATCTCACCATCGTCCCGGCCGATCCTGGGGGAAAAATCACTTTTCCAACAGCTACAGCAAAGGAACGAGTCTCACAATCTCCCCACCTTAGAAAAATGTCGCTCCCAATTTCCCTAAAGTGTCCGGAATAGAACGGAACAAAACAAATCCAATCGCTTGGAAAAATCGTACAAATCACATCGGAACAGACAATAAACTAAACTCGTACCAGGCTCATCAGCAGGCACGGAAGAAACATCTTCCATCATTGCTTGTACATTTCCAGTCTGAACAGTCGGAACAGGTCCTTGCCTAAAGTTCAGAACTCGGCAATCAGTCATTCTATGCCCGTATGCACCACATCGGAAGCATTGCCCCTGTCCTCCGATAACACTGTCCAAGTGTCTCTTTCCACAAAACGTACAAACATTAATTCTTGCTTTGTACCTTCCCCACTTTTCTTGCTACGCCTAGAGCGTTTCGCTAGCTTGTCACTCACCATCTGAGCAACCATATCAGCCAAACTTATTCATATTTCAGATGTGAGGGGGAGGTTAGCAGCAGGCTCAGACTCAATCTTTTTGCCTTTCGGACCATTTGCCTGATCAATTCAAAATCATTCAAACCAAATCAAATCACGCGAATCAAATACGTAAAACAAACGAATCAAATAATGTAATTATTATTTCTGGATATAATCAAATCTTTTCACTACACTCGCTCTGATACCACTTATAACGACCCAAGATCCGTGTAGCGAAAGGATTCATTCTGATCGTTCATTGCCTCATTTTTTTTTTATCGGTTCCTCATCTATCCATCCATAATATATCCAGGGCCAGCAGATAAATTACATTACAGAAAAGAAACAGCAGCGATACTACAAATTCACATTATAGTACAATCAGAGAACAGACAAAAGAGTCCAAAAGAAATATTTACACTAGCCACACAGGCTACAAAAGAAAGCCTACCAAAGGCTACAAAACAAAAAGCTAAACTCGACAGAAAGATCTTCAGACTGGATGCCCTGCACCTAAATATTAACCACATATAATGAGCTTACAAAGCCCAGCAGGTCACCAAAGCCTACAACTGAATTCAAAGCACGACATTGAAAAAATATGCAGGTCAATCAAATCAAATCAATAGGCTATGATCAATGAATCTATGCAGGTACGGAACTCAATTCAAATCAGAGCGAATCCATCAATAGTCAATAATAAATACAGCGGTAAAAACATCGATAAATCAATTTCCCAACAAGCAAATCAGTAAGTGCTTTCAGTCAATGTCTATCCATCGTAGCAGTGTCTATCAATTAATACTATCAGTTCAATCAATCGGGCCGTCTAGTCAATTCGTTGTATCTATATCATTCTTACAAATCAGTCAATCCAATTATTCAATACGATTACTACCGAGCGAGGACAGTTCAATAATGACGACATACAATGCTACAATAGGAAAATCATCCCAATCAATAAAGCACTTTCCAGTCATTATATCAATCGCTCGAATCCCAATAAACAATCTAATCAGTACGGCGAAAGATCAATTGAAATCAAATCAAATCAATGAAATCATCAGGTCAAAAGAAATTAAGGAAATCTATTCTACGATACATCAAATCCATACGGCAATATTCCATTCAATCAATCAATCGATAATCGGCACGACGAATCAATGTAGCAGTATATCAATAACCTATCAGGATCTGTCGTATCAATAATATTCATATGTCAATATCATATCTATATCAATGTCAATATCGGTATCTATCATCGATATAATCTATATTCATGTCGCTGTCGATAACGATCAATACACAGAATCCATATCAATATCGGTGCCAGTGAATCCATACAATCTATCTCAATATCAGTGTCAATCTCTATGAATCAATACGCATGATCCATATCAATATCGGTGCCGGTATCAATACGATAAATCCAATCGGAAAAACAATACGATAAATCAATAAATCCGTCAAATCAATCAATCAATCAAATCCAGTCTATACTATCAAGTCGATCAAATCAAGCGGAAGGACAATACGATAAATCTACAGTAGCAAGTCGAATCAATGCAAAATCAATGATATCAATGAATATAAATCAATACCGTCCATATCCATATCAATGTCGATAATCAATAATCAATAGTAGCCATGCTCAGTGATCAATCAATGAAATCAATCGATGAAATCAATGAATCCGGACGATAAGCAATCAATTCGATAAATCCATCAAATCAGTAAATCAATGCATATCAGGAAATCCATATGATGCACATGCAATTCCATACAATGGTCTTACTCGACAAGCACAAACACTAGTCATGATCAATAGTGCTGTTGTAGAATCTATATTGCTGTTGTAGATATCCCACGTTGGTTTCGATCAAGAAAGTCGTCACTCTTTTGCCCGCGGCCGCCCGTCGGCATATAAAACTCCTTATAACTCCCAATCGTTATATCGATGATTATGGTCTATGATTTAAAGGAAAGCCGTCGGCCCACCATCCTGTACAGGTCAATATCATCTCCAAACCACTTCAACCAGGTTCCCACTTGTCTTTCAGTATCAATCAGTTCAATGCAATAATAGATGTAATAATCAATCAATAAGAAAGAAAACGAAGACGATCATATCAATAGTTATACGCATATCAATTCAATCTATCAATTTCAACCAAATCAGAAATCGTACGAAAATCGGGCAGAGTAACGGCAGTCGGTCAAATTTACACAAAAATCTCCAAAAATTACAATTCACCAAATTAATACAGAACGTGCACAGCAACATTCTAAGACTATTCTTCTACTGCTCAAACCAATTCGGACATCATAATAAATTGCAGTCAAAATAAAACTCCGCAGAACCAAAACGAACCGGACGAAATCCGCCAGAAAATAATCAAAACGTGCAGAATAATCACGTCTACAACATACCAAAAGTTACGCGGTGAAATCTTTGCCAGTACCAAACCGGGTACGAAAATCGCTTACAAAAACACAAATCTGAGCACCATTTCGCAAAATCTCAAAATCTCTGAAAACAGAAGTAGGGTTCGGAATCCTTACAGCGAGACAAACAAAATATCCAACAGCAACGAACGACGAAAATCGCTCCGCGGACCCCGATCGGACTTCTTCCTTTGCTTTTCCGCCCTTTCTCTCTCCTCAAAATATCTGTTTTTATAAAATGTTTTCTCTCTCCTCAAAACGAGCTCATTTTCTTATATCATTAGTGGGATCGGCCCGGCCGATCGCCACATCGTCCCGGGACGATCAGGCCAAAATTGATCGTCCTGGACGACTCCCAGAACTATTCTCAGGACGATATTTTCTACAGTGCAGATCGGCCTGGACGATCTCACCATCGTCCCGGCCGATCCTGGGGGAAAAATCACTTTTCCCAGCAGCTACAGCAAAGGAACGAGGTCTCACAAGGGTAGTTTCGCAAAATCAGCCTGGGAAGAGGAGTTCGGTTCTTGCCTGGACTTCACGCGCGAGAGGGAGTTCGGAACTGTGCATGCCAATGGAAAGGAGGAGTTGTACGAACTGCTCTGGGATGGAGTGTGAGTTGCCTCTTGCGAACTACAGGGAGATGGGGAGTTATGCCCGAATGAGAGAGGCGGAGAGAGAGGGCTTCGTGCGACTTTAAGAGTGAGGGAGATCATGGGGAGGTTTTCTTACAGTTTGACGAAGTTTGGGCTAGTGGTTAGACCGGTCTAATCAAATCCAAAACCTTCTCTTAATTTGAATCAGTGGCTAGGATTAAATCATGCTTTGATTAGGGATTTAAATGGCTGATTTCATTAAAACAAAGTTGAATTAATTAGATTTTATTAGAAGTTGATTTGAGTTTAATTAGTTGAATCGATTCGAGTTAAATGATATGAATTTGATTTAGATTAAGCTCAATCGAATTAAATCGAGCCGACTAAGATCGATTTAAATCAAACTGAGTTGAAATTGAGTGATAGGTTCGAGTCGATGCTACGTCAGTGGGTGTCCACCTAAGAGAAATCCTATGGGCGACGTCTACACTAGGCTACGAAGACCTAGGTGCTAGAGTCGATTCCGGGGAAATTGACCTCGAATAATGAGGTCAACATGCCTAAGTAGTGGGTAAGTTACTTTTATTTATGGGCTATAAATCCTACTTATCTGTGTCACATGGATGACGCCACTTTCATCTTTTCTCTCTGTATGCTTTGCGTGATTGATATTATTTCTCTTCTTACTTCCTTAGTCCTTCCGGATGTTAGTGTGAGTCATCCATGTTGACTAAGCCACTTGAGTTCTTTTTTTCTTATGAGTAGGAATTTTTTAGTCTCCCCCTTTGTGTGTCAATCCCTTTTGAGAAGAATAATATTGGATACTTAATCGAGGGTCTTCTCGGGCCCCATACTCGAGATATAATTAACCACAGGAGCTTGTACCCGTGGGAAATGGAACTCCACCATCAAATAAACCCCACTCGAGCTGATTTATCGGGTGCATTAGTGAGAGCCTCTATCCTTAATGGTTAGTCGTATGTAAGATCTAATCTGCCCTTTCATTGGCTAGTTTGCGAGGAGCATGGAGGCCTACTATCGTCTCTATCTCTCAGGGTGGTGCGGTCGTATACCCTCTGCACTCTACAACCGGTTGTGTCCTTTCGGAGGTCCATAAGGTCGAGTTTTAGTTTTGATTCCAAGGGAAGGGAATACCTAACCCTAGAGGATTGAGTTTAAAATTTGATTATAAGGGAAGCAAAAACCTAAACCATTAGGAAGAGAAGATTGAATGATCATATATGAAGGAAGAATTCCTAACTACATAAGATCGAAATTGATTTTGATACTAGTGTAGTGTCACGAGGGGCATACTCTACCACTAGTAGATCTAATCCTAAGGAAAAAAAGAACATAACCTTAAGGAGAAGAAGGCTTGAATAATCGTATAGGAAGGAAGAATTTCTAACTACAGAGGATCGAAATTGAATTTGATACTAGGGTATTGGCACGAGGGTGTACTCTACCACTAGTAGTTCTAATCCTAAAGAAGGAAAGAACCTAACCTTAAGGAGAAGAAAGGTTGATGTTGGGATTTGAAATTGAAGTTAGGATGGCGCCACAGGGGGCATACTCCATCACTGGGGAGTCTAATGCTAAGGGAAAGAAAACACCTAACCCTGAGAAGAAGAAAATCGGATGATCTCATGGAAAGAAAACATTGCTTCCCATAGAAGATCAAGCCTATAATTTTAAATTTGAAACTTGGATGGTGTCTCAAAGGGCATTATCTACCACTATAATATCTAATTCTAAAGGTAGAAAGCACGATGACTCACATCTATCCTTACGAAAAAAAACTAGATAATCATGTGGGTAGCTAGCATTGCTTTCCATAGATGATCAGGTCAGGAGTTTGAATCTATGATGGTGCCATGGAGGGAGTGCTCCATCACTAGATGATCTAGTCATAAGGAAAGAAAGTACGATGACTCGCATCTGTCCTTCAGAAAAAGAGGATTGGAGGACCCTGTGGGAAGGAAGTATTGCTTCCCATAGGAGATCAGATCTAGATGTTGAAACTAGGATGGTGCTATAGAGGGTGTGCTCCATAACTAGTGGATCTAATCATAAGAAGAGAAAGTATGATGACTCACATCTGACCTTAAGGAATAGAAAATTAGAAGATATTGTGGGAAGGAAGCATTTCTTCCCATGAAAGATTATATCAAGATTTTAAAAACTAGGATGGTGCCACAGAAGGCATGCTCCATCACTAGTAGATCTAATCCTAAGGAAAGAAAGCACGATGACCCACATCTAACCTTAAAGAAAAGAAACTGGAAGATCTTGTAGGACGGAAGCATTGCTTCCTATAAAGGATTGGATATGGGTTTTAAATTTAGGATGGTGCCATAGAGGGTGTGCTCCATCACTAGAGGGCGATCTTATGGAGAGGAAATTTGTTCTACACGAAAGATCAAATTTGGTATTTGAAAATTGGATGGTTCCATAGAGGGCGTGCTCCATCACTAGTGGATCAAATCCTAAGGAAAGGAAGCACTGAGACTCACACCTAACCTTAAGGAATATAAAACTAGAAGATTTTTTGGGAAGGAAGCACTAGACTCACACATAACCATAGAGGATCGGATTTGAATCTAGGATGGTGCCGCAAAGGGCGTTATCCACCACTAGTGATTCTGAAGCATTGGGACTCACACCTAACCTTAAGGAAAAAGAAAATTGAAAGATCTTATGGGAAGGAAGCATTGCTTCCCACCGAGAATCGGATTTAAAATTTGAAACTAGGATGGTGTCATAAAGGGCGTGCTCCATCACTAGTAAATCTAATCTTATGAAAAGAAAGCATTATGACTAACACCTAACCTTAAGGAAAAGAATGAACAATTATGTGGGAAGGAAGAACTAGGACTCACACTTAACTATAAAATATCAATTTTGAATTTGAAACTAAGATGGTGCCATAACGGGCGTTCTCCATAACTAGTGATTCTAATCCCAAGGAAAGGAAGCAGTAGGACTCATGCCTAACTTTAAGGAAATTAGATAAGATTGAATGATCATGTAGAAAGGAAGCACTGAGACTCACACCTAACCTTAGATGATCATATTTAAATTTGAAACTAGGATGGTGCCATAACTGGCGTGCTCCATCATTAGTAATTCTAATCCTAAGAAAAAGAAGCAATGAGACTCACACGTAACCTTAAGGAAAATAAAACTAGATGATCATATGGGAAGGAAGCACTGAGACTTACACATAACCATAGAGGATTGGATTTGAATTAATCATGTGTAGAGGAAACTTGCTCTATATATAGGATTGAGTTTGGATGATCATATGTAGATGAAACTTGCTCTACAAAGAGGATCGAGTCTGGAATAATCATATGTGTAGGAAACTTGCTCCACACAAATGATCTGGTTTGACTTCTAAAATTTGATATTTGAATTGATTTAATTTTGAATTTGAATCTTAATTTGATTTTTGATCAGAAGGGTTTTGAATCAAAGTTTTGATTTGATTTTGACTTTTGAAATTTGAAATTGATTATGAATTTAAAAGGTTTTGAATTTAACTTTATGTTTTACGCTCATCTGACATGATACTTCCTGAAGAGCCACCTCGACGTTTGAAAATATTGGGTGGCATCCTTCACGGTTTATCAGTTAATGTTTGAAATTCCCTCAAAGATCATCTCTACAATAAGAGGACATTCTTATATTGGTTCAAACTCCACCGATCCCTCGATAGGCTTAGATAGGCATCCGAAGAATCTGAACCAGGTCTCCTACTTAGAAAGTTATAAGTCACACTATCTTATCACAAGCTTAAACCACTCAGGCTTTGTATGACTTTGAGTTTACCGAGCCTTAAAGATGATGCTCTACAAGACCTCGAGCTCCTCTAATTGGACTTGAGCACTTTACTCAGTCGTGGTTTGAACTTGAACGATAGTTCCCAGTATTATGAAATACTCCTCTAGTGGGATTGATCTTATACCTAACATAGAGTGTAATTTTATTGAGAAGGCCTTTAAGGAAAAGATGCCTACACGTAAGGACTCATACACTCCTCATGGATGAGATTTAAATTTTTATGAAGAGTAAAAGATTTATTAATTATATTGGAAAATTTTCTCTAACGATTTGGGCCCTATAAGAATGACAAGAAGGAACAAATTTATTAATTAAAGTGAGAAGCTGAGTCGACTCCAACCAATTTGGAAAGATTTGAGAATTTAGGTTTTGTTGACCCATACCGAGTTTCATCGAAACTAAATTGCGGTCTCCCTTATATAAAAGATGGAAAGAGAAATAAATCCCTACTGGAGTATCTAAAAATCTGTGGGCTCCAAAAGTTTCATATGTGCGTACCCTGGCCTCTCCGCGCCATCATATATTTTTTCTTTTAAGTGTAATGATGATGGTAGAGAGTTTTAAGGAGCTTAGGTTTCAGGTGAATTTTCAGAAGACAGATTGAGTTTGAGATAAGACACTACCCAAATATTTTGCCCTCAGTTTGTGAGGACTTTTTGATCTAATTTATGGTTTCTTATAGGCAAGCCCTTATAGTTAATTAGCCCTCCTGATAATAAGAGAGAACTTTTGATTAAGGCTAGTTGTTAAAGCAGTCGCATATGTTATAAACTCATCGTATAATAGCAAAAATTTTAGGGTTTGAATTTTATTTTATGATTTTGAATTTATCACTATGAATTTAAAACTAGTGGTGAAGGGAATGAAGACGAGACCGATCAAGATCCTATGGTTCCATCGCCCTTGGCTATTATGATCCCTAGTCTATGTAGTCAAAGGAGGTAGTTGACCCAACCTGATAGAAGGTACCTTATCGACGACCATGGTTTGCTTCGTCCAAGAATACCTTGTAGACCTGGGTTGGTGTTTATTTAAGGGGATAAATCTAAATCCACCTTAGCTGACAGAGGGCTTTATGGCTATCAGATATACCCTTTAATTCATAACTCAAGGGTTTGAAGTCTTTAGGGAATATACGGGCTTTGGCCATGATCGTAATATAATGGTGCCATTTTACGATAAAATCATTTGATTAGAGAGCACGTGTTACATCCCTACTAGCAATAGACTATTTGAGCATGAATCTTAGTAATACACCCAATACATATTTGATCTTTGTGAGCTGAGGTTAATTTTAAATTTATCACTCCCGACAAATGGTTGAAGGTGGTGGATTGATTTTAGTTTTAAGTTTTTTTAGGTGAAAGATTTCATTTCAGGGATTTAGACTTTTGTTGGTTTTGGGATTTGACCCATCCGATTGAGATTTCTGATAAACACAGTCATCATCGGGGTGACGTTAATGTCACTTGTATTTTTGTAAGATTTTGGGGGGCATTGTGCAATTCAAGTCATGTCAACTCCAGTCCCTTCATGGAGGATGATGAGACTTGAATATTTGGCCCGTGCAACATTCTCGAATAATTGAATTTTGGATTCATATGTAATGATCGGAGCACATACGAGTTTTTTTTTTTAATTTGAAAAATAAAATGAGCATTTGGCTTTATACAACATTCACAAATATTGGTGTTTGCACCTGTAATAGGTTTGTGAAAGCACATGTAGGGTGGTAGCATTTGACCTTACACAAATTCTTGGATATTGGTGTTTATGCTTTTAATACGTTAACTGGAGCACATGCATGGTGTATTTAGTTTTGCAAATGGAATGTTCTATTAACGAGTATTTGACCTTGCGTAGCATTCTCAAATATTTATATTTGTAACTTTAACACGTTGATCGGAGCACATACATGGTAGTAGCATTTTAGTTTAGGGGATCATATTTAATACATAAGGGACATTTTAAAATATTTAAATATGATCGATTTACGCAAGTGATTTTTTATTTTCGAAAAATGCCCGAGATTTCTTGCTTGCTACTATATCGTGCTCGTAGAAGAATTATCTTGATTGCTACAAATTCACCTATTCTCTCTCGTAGTTGATTGATTTGTTCGATACAAGCTTCTTGTTCTTGCTCGTAGGCTAGTTGTTTTGGGCATTGCAAACTTTATACTTCTGTTCATAGGTGAATTGTAGCATTCATTAGAGATCTCGGGTTTGTGATTTATAAGCCAATTATATTTAAATTTCTTTGCCCATTGTGAGTTCCTTATTCGTTCTTTTGACTTATTTGGATGCTCAGGACCATTTAACACTTGTGATTTTAATATGCATTTGTCATTTTAAAATTCAATGCCCTGTGTTTATATCCAATTGCATGTGATTCATTAAAAGTTAAGTCCAAACTAAGTCTTTTAGAATTCATTCAAATATAAGTTCATTTAGTTTTAGGTCTTCTGCTTTCACTGGAATTTTGGTAGCCTTCTGGTGTCCCCTCCCCGGCATGAGGAGGTAAGGAGGGCATTTACCCTTTTAGGTCCGCCCAGCCGGAGCGAATCAATGGCTAAGGGCTTCGGGACGTTGCCGGGTCCCGGAATTGGTCTAAAAGCTTTAATTGACGATGATAGATTGTAGATGATTGTCGACGATTGCCTTTTAAAATTTTGGCTAAGTCTCGAATTTTTTAGTAAATTCTCGATATATATATATATATATATATATATAATATAATATATATATTATATATATATATATATATATATATATATATATATATATATATTATATAATATATATATATATATATTATAATATAATATAATATAATATGTATAATATATCATATAATATATAGATAATATATTATTTTTTGAGAAATTTACCTACATACTACTTTATTTCATGTTTTTACATATCTAACATCTAAAATATTAATTTATAATGTCTATCATTCATATACAACTTTTATATCAAAATATCACTCTTATAATTCTTTCTATTATTCATACTATCCTATAAATTTTAATATTTATTTTATGTATAAAAAATTATTATTAGCGATAGACTTGTAATACTAATATTTTAGATGTTAATAAATGACATTAAAGAAATAAAGTGGTATGTATGTAATTTTTCCATTTTTTTTTAGAGAGGAGAGGAGGATCGGGAAGAAGAGCCGAACGGGAGCAGGTCGAAGGGGGTCTTGGTCGGCGGGCGTCAGGCGGATGGTCAGGCCGGAGGCCGGCGAGGTCGACTAGGGCACGGAGCAGGCAAGGAGATCGGAGTTGGCCGGAGGGGTTGACGTCGGAGTCGGAGGCCGGCTGGGAGGTCGGAGTCGACGGAGGGTCCGGAGTCCTTGCAGACGGCTTCCGAGAGGTAGAAGGCACGGCGGCTTGATCGCGGGTAGAAGTTCTGGCTTGCAAGCGGCCAGGGCACGACGGATTCGACCTTTGGAGTCGATGGAGGCCGGTGATCTTCGGCGGGAGCAGAGGTAGTGAAGGTCGACGGAGATCGGCGGGTAAGTCTCCCTTTCCTAACGATTTCTTCCGATTCTCCGAGTTCCGCTGTGCCTGAGAGCCCGAGAACAACCAAGGAGGGCTTTTTTGTCGTGAGTGGGAGTTACCGGAGCGGGATATGGGATCTTGGGGGAAGTTATGTGCTAATGTGGGTTTGCCGATGGTTAGGGTCGTGAGGTAGTTGCAGGTTAACAAAGATACTTACACTTTTTTTAACAATTAATGAACGTAATTTCATCATCAATAATAGTTCATGAAGTTCAGCATGATTATTTGGGAAATGCTCATAAGTTGTATTAGCTGTGAAATTATAAAAAAATGATGGTTCATGATACATTTTGTCAAATTATATAATTCTAATATACTTTTTCAGAGCAGGAAATGTTGAGGAAAACTTAAAATGGATATTTATAAGATTGAGTAGTATTCCATTGATAAGTTGCAAATCATATATGGTACATTTGATTTAAATAAAGCATATTTATCATATCATTAAAAACCTTTTTTAACTTGTAACCCAATGTTTTAAAATTCATTGTGAGGAATCATGTATTTTCGACTAATTAAGTTTTGTATTACAAAATTTCCTGAAATAAACTACCTAGAATAAGTCGTTTGGGAGATTGGCACAGTCAACTCTTTGAATAAATCTTTCTTTGACAGTTTGTAAATTATTAAACCATAAATCCAAAATAAAATCATTGTTGGTTTGTTTATTAGATATAAGGATAATTTCAACAAATAAATTTTCACTGGTTATATTATCAAATCTTTCAATTTTAGTCTTTTTTTTAAGAAATATCAAGCAATGTTTTTAAAATTTTAAAGGGGGATTTACATACATACAACTTTAAATCATGCTATTTATATATCTTACACCCAAAATTTTAATATTTCATGCCTAACACTAATAAACAACTATTATATCAAATATGTCACTCATATATTTCATTCATATCATCCATATCATCCTATAAACTTTAATATTTCATTTCTTGCACCCATATTTGATCTATGGGTGGTAGGCATGAAATATTAAAGTTTTGAGCATTAGATATGTAAATATCATTATATAAAGTGGTATGTATGTAAATCACTCAATTTTAAAACTTTATACTAAGTCTCGTCTGTTATATTTAGAGAATTGATCAATTTCTTACTTAAGTTCTCTAATAAAATCCTAATTGATGAAAAATAATCTTTGGGAAAATAATTGATGAAAAACAAGTCTAGTCAATATAAACCCCCTTTTGAAGAGTTTGACGAAGAGAAATAAGAAAGATATGAAGAAATAATTGAAAATGAAAGCTCAAATTTGTAAATTGAGATAATCTCTTTCAAACTATTTAGTTCCCACACTTGAAGAAATAGAATTCTAGAAGGTAGGATTGACACATGGAGAATAAAATTTAATTTAGCACATGTTGTTTTTATATGCCTAATATAATTATTATAACACTTACGAAACCCCCAATACGAATGAAAAAATTTATGTAACGAAGTAACGTCCAAAGGATCGAATCAAAGTTGTATTTCACGGATAATTGTTACAGTTTTGTACAAAGTCAAGCAAGCTGAAGGACTTGCCAGTGAAAGCTATGTGATGGACCGATTGATTTGATTGTGAGGAAATTGGAAAGTTTTCTAATCAAAAGAGAACTGTTTAGTAAGATTCTTAATCAAAGGGAAATTATTTAGGAAAGTTTTAATTACAATTGAGAGGGAATTATTTAGGGCAAGAGAACTAATTTGAATTCAAAATTTAATAGGAAATTATTTAGGAAAATGGAGGAGTCGCATAGAGGGTAGGGGGAGAGGTGTGAGGGGGTCGGGCACAAACCAAGGGGTGCTGAATTTGAAAGGACGAAGAGAGATTGTGAAACTTATGGGGAACCATCCCCTTGGGGAATGAGAAATTATGGAAGAAACAGGGGGAGCAGAAGAGATATGAAGGTGACGAAGTTGAAAATGCCTATTTTTGAGTAAGAGGATGTACATGGGTGGATTTATAGGGTGGCAAGATACTTTACTATCGATAGGTTGACGGAGGAAGAGAGATTGACTGCGGCCGGGATGTGCTTGGAGGGAAAGTATTGGCATGGTACTAGTGAAGGGAGACGAGACTGCTTATAAGGACCGAGAGGGAGTTCAAGAACTGCTTGTTGGAATGTTTCTAAACTAGCAGGGGGGGGACTTCTATGAGTAGTTCTGCGCTCTGATGTAGGAGGGGCCAGTGTTGGAGTACCATGAACAATTTGAACACATGACCGATAGATTGGACCAGCTTCTAGGGATTGTACTGGAGGGGAATTTTATGAAAAGACTCAAACCATATATTCGGGCGACAGTTAGAGTGATAGGCTTTGTGAATTGGAAGAGGCTATGGAGCTAGCCCAATTAATGGAGGATCAGAGGTACCTGGAGAGAGAGGGGCTGGAGGTACCATTTAAGGATATTCGTACATGTTCACCACTACCTTTTTAGCATCCATGGAGTTGACACTAGATATTCTTAGGGAAGCCTTGAAGGAGACAACTATATGATGGAGACTTGGGGAAAACTTCAAGAAGCTAACAAAAATGGAGTTATAGGAGAAGAGGGTGAATGGGCTGTGTTTCAAATGTGGAGAGAGATATACACCATGACACAGGTCTAAGGACCGAACTCTTCAGGTTTTCACTGTTTGTGATGATGAAAAACGTACAAGAGAATGGAGCAGCAGTTTTCGTCTTTCCACCTTGAGGACAAGGTGGGTTTTGGGAGGGGAGTATTGATGGACCGACCAATTTTATTGAGATGTAATTAGGAATTTTTCTAATCAAGAGAGAACAGTTTAGGAAGTTTCTTTATCAAAGTGGGTTAATTTCTGAGGGAATTAGGGGGGGGGGGAGCCAATTTAAGGCTAACTATGTTGTTATTTAGGGGAGAGGTGATTTGTGTTTTATGTAGTTTTTTTTTTTTTAGAGTGCTCTAGCTGGCGGCTAGGGATTTGGGAGAGTTGGATTTTTCTCTCCAATTGAAGATCCAATTGTATATTGTTTTTTTTTTTTCGTATATCTTTCAATAAAAAGTTCTTTTGTGTTCTTCTTTCTAGTGGTTTCAATTTCTACATCCACTTCCTATCACTATGCAGTAGTCTCGTATCACCTAAATTGTAGGGTGTAATAGCAGGAGGCATGTTTTTATGATATTTTCTTAATTTGATTCTATTTCCACCATCGCTTTAATTTACATTATTAGAATGGAGTTTTGAAACAGTTTTGTAAATCAATGTTCTGACAATAGTTTCTAAACATCTTTTATTAAGTTAGAGAAGCCAATGAAACCTGCCCTCAGTATAAATATAATTTTATTTGGATAATTTCATGTACATTAATTTGTGTTGACCTTTTATCTGCCGTAAATGCTCTAAGTACTTTGTTAGATTCCTCCTACTGAGTTACGTCCATCAATTCACAAGCTAGGCGGTTAAACTTTGCTCCTGGATCCCTCCAACTTGAAATTCTTCATCTCATCAGCTTGTTTTTTTGCCTAATTCCCGGTAATATACGGTCGGGAATCGGCCTTTGATCATACCAACTGATTGCCCTCCGTAAAGGAAGGGTGATATCAATTTTACATTGATTTTGGAAAGCTTGCATTGAAAACTGAACAAAAGTTGCAGTTTTTAATATGTGGCAGATTATGAGAACATGGTATATAATTGTTATTACCTGTTGGAATTTAAACTAGGCTGTATGTTAGATATCAACGAATCATATTAACATAATTGGGGCTTGGAGTTTGTTAGGCGATTAGCTGTGAAAATATACCAATCCTGTAAGTATATCAAATCAGATTTGAAGAACCATTAATGGTGATACAAGATAATTATCTGCCAATTAATTGACACCGAATGCAGATTACAATCTATTTTGAAGATAAATTTTAGAAAATAGATTTTGTTGGTTTGGGTACGTGTTATGGAGTAGAACATGCATTAACAGGGGAGAGATAGCTTAATTGTGGAAAGCATAGGAAGGAAAACTTGAAATTGAAGCAAAGTTGATTTGAAGTTATGAAAATGATTATCATAAACTTGTCTGAGTGTTCCTCAATGGCGTGGTGTTGATATTGGTGGTACAATCGCTGACTGCTTAAACATGGGTGGCCAAGTGCCATGCAATTAGATGTAGCAAATACTGGACTGTAAAATTATTATTTTTCACTAAATAGGTGTGATATAGGACTACAATGCTTGCAATGGTTTTATTAAGAGCTTGCACAACTTATTGATTAGAGAAATAACAACTATAACTATAGCAAATAAAACGATGAATCAAGACATAAGAGCGGTCATTTTCGTTTAGGCTAAGTTGCATATCAAGAGATTTGAATCATCAAAATATCATAGGAAAAACAATATTATGCAAAGTAGTAGCTTTCAACGAAAATCCCTAGTCTAACAATAAGATTAGAAAACAAATGGATGCACTAAAATCCCTACGTTTACTAAGCTTAGCAGAATCGGGCAAACTCGACCTTCATGATTACAATCAAATCAAAGGATTAGACTTTAAGAAATACGAGAAGAGGAAGATTAGAAAACCTTCGTCAAGGATCGGTTGCAATCCTCCACTCGACAATCTCAAGTTGTTCTTCAATAGCCCGACCAAGGTGCCAAGATGCGCTCTATGTAGTCCTCAACCGTATGATCGATCCTCGGGTTAACGTCGAAGAAGGTTGAATGGAGGATATGCACGAAACCGTGTTCGTCGTAGGCGATTTTGTAGTCAAAATCTCGATCGGCCATGCATTGGTTTGTTGTGTGTAGTAGTAGTAGTAGTAGCGGCGACGTCCTTCAAGGCTCCAAGATCTCTTGAGAAAGAGGTGATCTTCACAAAACAATAAAGAAGGAGAGGGTAAGGGTTCGGCCAAGATGAAAGGTTTGAGAGAGAAATAGTTCAGATTTTGAGGAATTATGTTTGAGATTTGTGAGGATTTTCTTTTGAATTTGAGAGGGAAAATTTGAACTTAATTGCTCCAATCAAAGCCTGTTGATTAGGAAAGAATTTAAGGAAAATATGAGAGAGAGAAGGGGCCGGGTAGTGTAGAGGGGGAATAGGTAATTAGTTCCATATAAGGTGGGGGGGGTATCCAGCTTTTGGAAATAATTAAAGATGTGGAGCGTTGGAGGTTTCGGCCATGAGAGAGGGGAGGCGGTGAGTATCTAGGTACGTTGAATGTGTGGGAATTGGAATTAATTAAATAATCAATTCCCAAAATCGGGAATTGATTATTAATTAAGAGGGCTTTCTAAATTGAGATGATCTCATTTAGGAAAGTTTTTGATTTTTCAAATTCTTTTGAATTTTGAAATCAAGGGGGGGGAAGGGGAAGGGGATAGAAGATAGAACCACGAACTAACCCGAGAACCCGACTCGTCTAGGTTGGTGGGTATTGCACAAGCTTCCCTCTCCTAGGGATTTCACTCCAAACTCTCAAACTCTCAAGAGAATTCAAACAAGAGAAACAAAATTTTCGATTAATCATTCATTAACTTGAAAATAAACACAATGGGGCTATAAATAGCCTCTTACAATGACTCAGAACATAACATGACGACAATGCCCCTAGGGCTTACATACGACCTCCCTTAGTATAAGGGTACAACGAGAAACTAATAAAGCAAATACAATATGACATCATAAATAAAAAAATGCATAAACAAGAAAATGCATAAAACAAATAAAAAATACAATGACTCAATTGTGGCCGTAGAACGACGGCTACGTCTCTGATAAACCTTTCACGATCTGATGTCCCCATCAAAGTGTCTGTTTCATGAAATAAGCTATCTCGTGTTAGCAGATCGCTTTCAAATCCCCCCCCCCAAAAAAAAAAAAAAACATTTATTTGGAAATTTATTTTTGTAATGATCTAAGTTCAGTTTTGTAGAGTTTGTATTAACTTAATAAAATTAGATAAATATTTGGTGTTAAACAGTTTAGGGAACATTTCGAAGTGAGGTTATACAAAAAATTGTAGGATAATTGATTTGAATAACGTTTTGCAGTCATAAATGTTGTTTCAGTTAGAACTTTTGGGTTGACTTGAGTTTATTATAAGGTATTAATAAACATACTTGGACATGAATAAATGAGCATTTAAATTACTTAGAAAGTACAAAGCTTGAGCTCCATAATTTGTAATGCGAATGGAGAGAATGACTAATAAGGCTCAAACTCTCAGTTGTACCTTTTTTATTAAAGCTTCTAATTTATGTTAAACGTTTTTGAATGAGCTTTCTATAAGTAAAATAATAGTTTTCATGATCCATTCGTGTTGTGTCGTTGTTGTTACGATTATTGTTATATTTTTATAGGCTGTTTGTCTTAGTTTTACAAATGCACCTCATGATTCTTGCTGATTCTCCCTCTGAAGTTATGAAATACATATATAGATATTAGATGTCGATATGAAATTACACCGATATGGGACACAATAACTCTTCTAATTTCTAAAAGACTTGTGATGCCCATTAGGTGATTTTTAATTTATATAAATTATGTTATCGACTGAAAGATTTACTTACATAAGAAAAGATAGGTTATTCAGTTAAGGGATTACATATGAATACTTCAAACTATATGGGAAAGATATTTACGTGAACTGATGGAGAGGAAGAAAATGGTGGTTGTGAAGAGTAAGGAAATGATCAATGGCATCCAAAGGAGTGGGAGCTGGGTTGGGGGAAAAGAAAATGTTCAATGCATGGGAGGGCATCTCTAGAAGAAAACGATTGAATAATTGTCACAATTAATTAAAGATCCTATATTTTTTTTTTAATTTGAAGTTTACATCTTATTATTTTAATTTTATTCAAGAAATTAAATGTTTAAAAATATCAAGTATCTTATAAATATTTTACCTTTTTTATTAAGAATTTGCCTAAAAAATATATTTATCTCCAAACTTATAGTAGTAATTGAATCCAAATTGAAATTTATTTGGTATAAAGTTGGTTAGAGTGGCATATATTCTGAGAAAAAATGTAGGAATACATCAAATTTTGTGGGAAAGATATTTATATGAAGTGATAGAGAGGAAGAATGTCAGTTATTGAATTTTTTTTTTTGATAATGTTGGTTAGAGTGGTGCTTTTTATGATCAAAAGGTGAATTTTTTTGTTCCCACGAAAAAAAAAAAAAAAAAAAGAGCTGCTCTCTATGATCCTCTTATGCAATATTTTTCCACATCCGAGCTTTCAAGCAGACATTCACCTTGCAAAGGCGTCTATATAATAGTTTCCATGTTTCATAATCATAATTGTAAAAACTATGTAATGGTGGATTTAATTTGTAACCCATGTAATTTTAATGCATTGCTGGTCACTGCACTGTTTGAATTTAATTAAATTGTGGCTTATTAAATTTTGTTTGAGGAGATGCCATTGGAAGTAGAATAATTGCATGCAAATACCTTGACATCAAAGTTTCCAAATTTTATAAAAAGCACATGTCAGCAAGATTATATTCATTTGCTTTTAACACGATAGACTGAGTATTGGATACCAAATGAAGGAGATTTCACCAAAACATAAAACTAGCTAAACAAAATGAAGTTGCTTAGAACGATATAAAACATCATGACTTCTTACGACTCTTTGGCTTTGCATTGTTGTGAATATAATGTAGTGAGCATACAGACGACGTTAGTAATCAAGCTAAGAGGGTTGTTGTACCGCCATCTGATAGATGCAAGAACACTCCCTTCAAGACGGTAGATGGTTGAACAAGATGAATTGCCTCTTAAGAAACCTAGGATTTGTTCTTAGGTAAAAGGTAGAAGCCACATGAAGCAGATTAAGAGTATGAGCTATTGAAATCGTCCATTAAACAAGCTAAGTTGTGACGAACAAGATCTGTTATGAGCCGTCTTTCTTATACTCTTACTTAGACTAGAGGCACAATCCTGTGTGGACATAAACGAAACCTAATGGATTGTTGGCTAGATCCCCACTTTAGTAAATTTAAGCTTAAATTGATAGCTTCCTCAAAACAAAAAGAAGATAGAAGATAAAACTCAAGGAAAAAACATGGTATTGTTGACCTGTATTGAGTTAAAAAAAATCAAATCAAAAAAATCAAAATCAATGCCATACCTGCTCTGTCGCTCCCCACGTCGCTCCCCACGTCGCAGCCAGTCCGCACGTCCTCGCACACCGGCGCCATTCCTTTGTTCCCACATCGCGCACGATCTCGCTTGCTTCGTTAAAATGAGCACGAAGGCTCTCATTCGCGTCTGCTTCCCCTGGTTCTTCTCCACCGGGCGCTGGATTTCTCTCCTCCCTTCCCATTCGCAACTCCCGAGACCCTTCTCTTCCTTCGAGAGAGAGAGAGAGAGAGAAGTTTCTTCCCTTGTAGCCGCAGACCTTCGTTCCCCTAGCAACGTTCCCTTCAGATCGGGACAAAAGTTATGATATTTTTATCGGAGGCAACCAAGGACTCGCTCGCTGCAATCGTGACCTTCTCCCGCTCCTTCCTAGCTGCTCGACGGTGCTCCTTTGTCGACTTTCCCTTTCGGTCGGGTCGGAAGGGGCGACATTTTGATCGGGAGCAACAACAGGGAGCTGCCGACTGTGAAGTTAATCTTTTCCCTTTTTGCCGTTACTTCGGCTCCAATTTTAATTAATTATTATTAATTATAATTAATTTTAATTAATCAAAATTAATTATTTTAATTATAATTAACTACTAATTATGATAAATAGTTATAATTAATTACTTAATTATAATTAATTATTGTTATCTTTTAATTAATTGATTATTATTAATTATAATTAATTAAGTTAATAATAAAATGCTTCTCTTACCTCGACTTGTGTGTCGGTCCGGCAAACCACCTATGCACGCCTTTATTGAGCGTGGTAGGAGGGAACCTAGTGCGACACCTACGACGAGGTAGGCTAGCGACCCCTTAGCCCCCAAAGTCCTGTCCTCGGTGTGTTCGACGAGCAGGCAAACCACCTATGCACGCCTTTATTGAGCATGGTAGGAGGTAACCCGGTGCGACGCATACGACGAGGCCAGATAAGCCTGGTGCACGCTTTTCTTAGCGTGACCAGAACAACTCTTAAGTACCCGTACATGGCTTTGTACCTGCGGGGAAACAACTTCTCTTTTCTTGTAACAGGTACCGTCAATGATCCCATGCACGTCTTTATTGTGCGTGGTGGGAAGAAAGATCATGTGTCGCGGTGTTCTCGAAAGAGGGCACCTACCATGCACGCCTTTATTGCGCGTGGTGGGAAATGCCCATTTTTTCGTAGTTTTCCCCTAAATGAGGGAGACGCCAGGAGGTTGCCGAAATTTCGGATGAAATATTACTACGCTCGGACCTGTTTTGAACTGAAAAGAACAAGAGCCTGGGCTCCAGTGAATAAGGACCTTTGGACCTAAATTAGAATAAAAATTTAAATGATTTCTAAAGATCAAATTCAAATAAAATAAGATCAAATTGAAGTCAAATCCAAATCAATTTGAACATAAAAGTGAACCTGTAAAGATTCCATAAAACTTTAAAGAAAAAAATAAGCATGCAATTAAACTCAAAGGACTGCAGGGGACTTGAACAAGACTAGAACATCAAACAAAGACTTCGATTTAGACTGGATCTGAGCTTGAGCAAGCATTTATACTTATACAAAATAAGCCAATGAACAGATTTATAGAAGTCTTAAACTTGAATCAAATGATGAAAATCTTGCTATCAGAGCTAGTCAACTTGCAAGTGAACTTGTATATTAAGCTCAAGTTGGGTTCAAACTCGACATGAACGATAAATAACCTGAATTTTCAAGCACAAAAGGGGATTCAAGGAGCTTGAGATTAAATGGGATGCAAAGAGCTGAACCCATAACAACATACGAGACTCAAGCATGAATTGAACCTTGAATTCGGGTCCGATGTAATGCGTAGGACTGGACTTTGGATGAATGAACAAATCAAAGTCCAAATGAACGGTTGTCCAAGACAACAATAAGTTGCAAGTGGGAAAATTTTAATTAATTATTATTAATTATAATTAATTTTAATTAATCAAAATTAATTATTTTAATTATAATTAACTACTAATTATGATAAATAGTTATAATTAATTACTTAATTATAATTAATTATTGTTATCTTTTAATTAATTGATTATTATTAATTATAATTAATTAAGTTAATAATAAAATGCTTCTCTTACCTCGACTTGTGTGTCGGTCCGGCAAACCACCTATGCACGCCTTTATTGAGCGTGGTAGGAGGGAACCTAGTGCGACACCTACGACGAGGTAGGCTAGCGACCCCTTAGCCCCCAAAGTCCTGTCCTCGGTGTGTTCGACGAGCAGGCAAACCACCTATGCACGCCTTTATTGAGCATGGTAGGAGGTAACCCGGTGCGACGCATACGACGAGGCCAGATAAGCATGGTGCACGCTTTTCTTAGCGTGACCAGAACAACTCTTAAGTACCCGTACATGGCTTTGTACCTGCGGGGAAACAACTTCTCTTTTCTTGTAACAGGTACCGTCAATGATCCCATGCACGTCTTTATTGTGCGTGGTGGGAAGAAAGATCATGTGTCGCGGTGTTCTCGAAAGAGGGCACCTACCATGCACGCCTTTATTGCGCGTGGTGGGAAATGCCCATTTTTTCGTAGTTTTCCCCTAAATGAGGGAGACGCCAGGAGGTTGCCGAAATTTCGGATGAAATATTACTACGCTCGGACCTGTTTTGAACTGAAAAGAACAAGAGCCTGGGCTCCAGTGAATAAGGACCTTTGGACCTAAATTAGAATAAAAATTTAAATGTTTTCTAAAAGGTCAAATCCAAACAAAACAAGATCAAATTGAAGTCAAATCCAAATCAATTTGAACATAAAAGTGAACCTGTAAAGATTCCATAAAACTTTAAAGAAAAAAATAAGCATGCAATTAAACTCAAAGGACTGCAGGGGACTTGAACAAGACTAGAACATCAAACAAAGACTTCAATTTAGACTGGATCTGAGCTTGAGCAAGCATTTATACTTATACAAAATAAGCCAATGAACAGATTTATAGAAGTCTTAAACTTGAATCAAATGATGAAAATCTTGCTATCAGAGCTAGTCAACTTGCAAGTGAACTTGTATATTAAGCTCAAGTTGGGTTCAAACTCGACATGAACGATAAAGAACTTGAATTTTCAAGCACAATAGGGGACTCAAGGAGCTTGAGATTAAATGGGATGCAAAGAGCTGAACCCATAACAACATACGAGACTCAAGCATGAATTGAACCTTGAATTCGGGTCCGATGTAATGCGTAGGACTGGACTTTGGATGAATGAACAAATCAAAGTCCAAATGAACGGTTGTCCAAGACAACAATAAGTTGCAAGTGGGAAATGAAAACCCTGATGCATGCGAAAGTTGATTACAACATATTTAAAGCACATACAAGTCACTGTGAAGTCAAATGCACTATACTTGGAAGGAAGATAGATGATTGCAGAATGCATACATGTCCCTCCTACATGCACTATTGGAATATCCAACACTAGCAACAACGCTTGGTTATTGAAGAAGGCGATACTGGAGACCAATAATGAAAGATCCGTCCCTATAAACAAATGCAATTATATTAACCCACCTGAGATTGGTGAAAGGTGGGTATGATGTAGGCAACAATAATTCTTCCACAAACACTTCTAAGAGGTCGTAGTGGATACAATCGGTCCCTGCAAATGAACATGATCTGCTTGTGGATAACAACAGTGGATATATCGTAGGTACAACGAACCACTGTGGGCACAAGTACATATATTACCAACGACAATAGTGATTAAGATCTATAAGTACATCGGGTACAAGGGCAACCCGACGTATGAAAAAGGATACCTCCTGACGGAATGGAAGAGATGTTTGAGCAAATTCAAACTAAATTTCCTGGTGTTCCAAAATTGCTTTTGGGCCCTATACTGAGAAAAAAAATTGTCCTGATATCTACAAACATCAGAAATAACAAGTCAACTACACTAAAGACCTTGGAAGGAGTCCCTTTTCAAGACAATGGCCATGAATTTAAAAAAAAAGACCTTCCCGGTGAATGAGAAAAGGGGGAGTCAATATCAAGATGAGGAGATGCCTCATAACATCAAGACAATAAAAAGCCTCTAGATCTACAACACTTATGCAAGCAGACATAAGGCGTTTACAATCTACAACGCACCGCCACTGGATCTGCAACACTTATACAAGAAGATAGAAGGCGTCTATAATCTACAAGACATCGCCACCGGATCTGCAACACTCATTAAAGTAGGAAGAAGGCGTCTACAATCTACAATGCAGCACCACCGGATCCGCAACACTTATATTAGCGGACATAAGGCGTGTATAAGCTCTCAAATGAAATGTTGTGTGTATTCAAATGACAATTATCTGCACAACTAAAATATTTTAAAATACCCCTGCACATGCATCATAATTTGTATACACATAGGTACACAAAAAGGGTAAATACAATTATAACCTACATGGGCCCAGGCGAGCGTGTTATTGGTACACATGTGATGCCTAGGGATGTTGCGTGGGTTAATAAGTGAATTCAAGTTCGAACCCGATCCTCCTATATGGATCAATAGGAGTTTACAGGATTCGAACCTTAAAACAAATACACGATTGTGATAACAAGTGTATTTATTTTAATACATTCATATTAGGCCCTCAAGGACTATAATAATGAGAATTCACTTATAAAGATATAAAGTCTATGAGAAATCCGATCCTCAGTCAATAGCTTGGTCGAGTTGACAAGATTCAATCAATAAAGAGAAATAACCCCAAACACCCCGATGATGGCTGTGTTGAATGCAGATTTCAACCGGAGGGGTTCACAAATATTTTCAAATGCTTCCCAAAAGTCCACTCAAAATCCGAAACACCACAAAGTCCAAAACCCAATAAATCCCAAATTCCAAGATATTTAAATTCGAAATCATCCATCAATCACTCAAAGCATAAATCCATCCACCATCCGCAACGATTTGCAGGGGTGGACAAGTTAAAATCTACTTCAGCTCACAAATAGCCAAATGTCTAATCTAAAATATCACTATGATCCATTCTCAAACAATCTCCTGCCATTAAGGACGTAGTACGTGTCCTCTGACCGGCAATTTTATTGCCAAATGGACCGCAGGATAAACAGTTATGACCCGGGGCCCTCTGAACCAAATAGTTTTGCCGCCAAATGGCACACGAAATTTCGGTTATGGCCAGAGCCAATACGCTCCTTATTAGTATCAAATCATTGAGATATGAGTCAATAGGATGTGATCAATACGACACAAAGCCCTTTGTTAGTTAAGGTGGATTCAAATGTCCCCTTAGACAAACATTCACCCCAGGTCTATAAGGTCCCCTTGGACGAAGCAACCCATGGCTACTGATAAGAATTCTTCTATCAGGTTGGGTTGACTACCTCCTCTGACTAAGTAGACCAGGGACCATGATGGCCCGGGACGACAGAACCATGGGATATTGATCGGGTCCATCATCCATTCTCCCACCATCCGTTTTAAGTGCAAGGTGGTGAAAATTTCTATTTTAAATATCAAACCCTTCAAATTTTCAAATTCAAATCCATGCTGCTACTTTATGCCAGATAACACGTATATTTTACGTATCTGATCGACGACTAGCCTTAATCGAAAGTTCTATCTCGTTATCGAGAGGGGTAATTAACTATAGGGGCTTGCGCCTATAGGAAACCAGAACTCGGGTCATAAAGTCCTCACAAAATGAGGGCCAAATCTCTGGGTAATGTCTTATCTACAAACCCATCTGTCTTCCCAAAATTTACCCTGGAACTTATTCTGTTAAAACTCCATCGTCAAAGAAAAAAGCACAATCATATTTCGGAGCCCACAGATTTTTAGTGACTCTGCTGGGAAATTGTTTTTTTTTCATCTCTGGCTAGTCATTCATGTGCTATAATAGCAAGCAAATCCGCATGGGCTAAAATTTTAAATTTTCTAAAAATCAATCTTTTAAATAAGTTTCATTGGAAATTCATAAGCAGGGTTTTAATTCCATTTTAATTTACCTGCTTCTGTTATTTGTTCTGCGTTATTTCTGCATTTTGAAAGTGTGGAGTGATGTATCAATTCTGATCACTAACCCCTACCTTTCATATGTGCAGAATGGAAATACAGGACACCCCGATAACCGTCCAACTAGGACGAGGAGTCATGATTTAATTAGCTGATGCTGTCATAGAGACTGAAAATACTGGAGCCACCATTCACTTTGGTTGGCTCGAATTCTCAGCAGCTACTGCAAGGGCTATAACCGTTCCTATGTACGGCGTAAACTCTGAGGAACCTTCTGGAAGGTCTTATTCTGCAAGGACTGCTTCTAGAGGAACTGTCCAAGGAAGTGTTTCTGTCTTTGAAAGATTATTCCAGTTTGAAACCCTTACTGTAAAAAGGGTTGTTACTGAAAGGAAAATTTCTGTGGTGACTACAAACACCACTAACCTGCCCAGAGAGTCTGTTGCATCTGGGAAGTATAACACTGAAGCTTCCTCATCTGGAGAAAGGCTCAACAGAAGGCAGAGAAGGAAGAGAAACTTAGAACTGCGAGCTCAACAGTTACCTGTACCAGTCCATCCCTCCAACTTGTCAGCACAAGAACCAGAAATCAATATTCCTACTCAGAACAAGTTCACTAACCTGAAATGGGTAAAAGAAATAGCTCTTCTGGTGAGCTCAAGCAATCTTTCTAGGAGGGTCGACCTGAAGCCCCGACCCCTCAGAAGATAAGAGAGCTTGAACGCCTGTCTGCTCGAGTACACCGAGTACTGAAGATAGTCAAGGAGAAGATGCTAATAAAGAAAAAGTTCCAAAGGCCATTGATTGTTGAGGCCCGAGGAACTCCTCCAAGAGAGAGGCTTCATCTATCGTGACAGCCGAACGAAGAAATTATCAACAACAAGCTCCGTAGGAAGCACATCGGGGCGTGACACTTGGACCACGTGTCCAAGAATCCGTCGCCAAAAGAGTCCAGTGGAAAGGCAAACAAGTTTGGAGGCCGAAGCCTCGAAGAGAAAAGATATTTGAAGAAAGAGATAGATCAGACGTGACATCTGGAATAGTCTCCTGGAGATCCGCCCCTACCAACATAACTCCTCAGAGATGGGTCCTAAAGAAGTCCCATAATGACAATTGTAGTGACGGTCGACATCCTGGAGAGTCCTCCAGGAGATTCCGTCATTCACCTACTTTAACTAAAGAAGAAGTTAATTTTGATCGCAGCCCGCGAATCGAAGAAATAATTATCCCAAATCAAAAACCAGAAATTTAGCGGCGACGTCGCTCAAAAATTCAGGTACAAGAAGAAGGTGAAGAAGACTATGGCGATGAAGACACTATGGAGATCGAGGTGGTTCATATGGTCAGCCACATTGATGTTGAAGATGATGATGGTGATGAAGATGACCAACAATCACAGCCACGCGTACGTGTTTATAAACGTCGCCATAGGGCTCAATCCATTGCTAGCCGAAGTGCTCGTACCTCAGAAGGAGAGGAAGAAGAAGAGGTTGGAGAAAACGCATTCGCTAGTGAAGACATTACACTCGCTGAAATGAGAAATCAGATGAGCCAACAGATGCGAAAGAAAGATAGAGAATTCTCTCAGTTAAATGATAAAATGATTGAGATGATGACTCAGATGACGGCAATGATGGAGATAATGCAGAAGACCACTTCTGTGGGTCCTGTGCCGGCTCAACCTATCAACTAAGTTGCGAATAATGTTCCAGCAAATCCTCAAAATCCTCAAGTGCTGTAAGCCTCATGAGTGAAAGGTGTAACTGAAAGTGGCAGAGAGACTGATGATCCTACCTGCTAGCATACCACAAAATATGGCAAGCACCTCTGAACCTATAATTGCAGCACAACTAGAAGGCTTAATCAGTGAAAAGATTAAAGCCATTATAGCTGCTGAACAGGCAGAGAAACTGGTAGGAAAAAGTCGTCCGTACCCAGCAGAGTACGATCAGGTGCTGTATCCAAAGGGATATTCCGTACCAAAATTCAATATCTTTGATGGCAGATGATCCTACCTGTTAGCATACCACACAAAATATGGCGAGCACCTCTGAACCTGTAATTGCAGCACAACTAGAAGGCTTAATCAGTGAAAAGATTAAAACCATTATAGCTGCTGAACAGGCAGAGAAACTGGTAGGAAGAGGTCGTCCGTACCCAGCAGAGTACGATCAGGTGCCGTATCTAAAGGGATATTCCATACCAAAATTCAATATCTTTGATGGCAATAAAAATCCCAGATAGCATTAGCCCAGTTTAAAGCTACATGCGGGAACACTGGAGGCAATGACGCTCTGTTATTCCGACAATTCGTGAGTGGCTTGAGTGGAACAACTTTCGAATGGTATGCCGAACTGCTGAATGATTCCCTAAAGACATTTGCAGAGTTAGAGGCCTTGTTCGTGAAAAGGTTTGCTAGTGCAATTGAGAAGACCACTATAGCTGATCTTGCTCCAGATAAAAGGAGAAAAGATGAGTCAGTGACGAAATATATAACACGTTGGCGCAATCTCAGTATGAAGTGCGAGCAGCAACTGGAAGAAGAACATACAGTTTAACAGTTGATGGAGAATATTGATGATAAAATGCAACCCTTTTTATGCATGACTTCTATTACTATCTTCCAAGATCTGTTGGATAGGGTGGTAAAGTTTGAAAATTTAAACTTTTCAAAATTTGAAAGCCTCCCTGACAGACCCAAAAAGGCTAGGGCATTTGACACTGGGAAGAATGAGGTTTACTCTGCATTCCCTTCCACCTGATAAAGGTAAACAGACAGTGTATAATGTGAATAAAGGTAAGCAGCCAATGCATTATGAAGAAAAATCAAAACAGGCTTACAATCCAAATCCTCAATCAAAGCTGATTCTTGGAGGAAATGATAAGCCTCAAGCCTTTCCCGGTGGAGGAGAGTGCCAGAGGCAAATAATCTAAACTGGTGATAGAACGTTCTCCTCCCTCAAGGAGAAAATGAATAAAGAATATTCATTTAAGAGGGATAGTGTCGCTAAACTGTTCCGACAAGCATTCAAGGGCGGTCTGAAATTGCCAGAATATATAAGACCTAAAGAGTCTAAACATAATGGCTATCCAAACTATTGCCCATATTATCAGGTAATTAGCCATCCAATTAATGATTGTTATGTCTTCAAAGATTGGTTGGAGAAAAAGTACAAAAGTGGATAATTGACATTATCAGATAATGTGTTAGTTTATCCCAGAAAGAAATCCATCTGGGTAGTCACATCCTCTTCTGTACTCCTGCCTAAAGAAACAATAACAAAAGAGCCTATTCAAGAAGAACAATGGGAGATCGTGGTCTCCAAGAAGACAACCAAAATGCTAAAATAGTTATGAGTTCTGGGTGTCAAGTGGAAGTCTCCTACTGAGCCAGTACTGAATTTAAAGTGGTTTCCTATATCACACGCATCCACGTACAAATAACAACCTGGTCAAACTAGCTTATCCAAGTCTGGTAAAGCAAAGCTAAAGGCTTTTAAGAAGAAAGCCAAATTGAAGAAGTCTATGGAGAAGAAGACTGCAACTCAAAAGGCCATTGATAGTTTGTGTGAATACTATCAGACTGCTAGGAGGCCTATTAAGCTCGGTGATTTCATGAAAGAGCTCAAAATAGATGAACAGAAAAAAGCTGGGGATGAATCCCTTCTTACGGAGATATGCTGAGTCATTTCAGCAATATCAAAGATATCAGATAGGGAGAAATACGATGAAAAACAGGCCCCTGAGTTATGTCTAAAGGTGTCATCAATGGAATATAGTTCAGAAGAAGATCTATGTTTTCCAGATGATGAAAATTCAGTTCCAAGCATATCGTCACAAATGAAGCAATTGAAATTAGGGGATGAGTCTGAGTCTACAGATGAATCTCCAGACGCAACGATGGCCGACTATGAGGAGAATGCTTCATCAAGTAAGTCTGAATCAGATGAGGTGGCCCATGTGCAGTTGAGAAGTGGCAAAGTACTGCAATCTCCACCAAAGAATGGGGCCCCTAACAAAAATAAAGAAAAAGAGATAGTTATCAATGAAGATATTATCCCCGAAGACTCCAAGAAGGAGGCTTCAGCTAAAGGGATAGATTATAATATCCTATCCCATCTGAGAAAAATCCTGGCACAACTTAGCATATATGATGCCCTTGTGATGTCTAAAGATCTTCAGGAGACTTTGATAAAAGCTCTTAAGGACCCTGAAAGATATGAAGCATATTTTACTGAACGCAATCTGACTAAGGTCTTGCAAGCTCGGAATGAGCCAATCATTACCTTTGCTGAGAATGATCTGATGCTCGGAAAGGCAGATCACAACCTCTCTCTGTACGTTACGGCAGAAAGTGATGGTATGATAATCAGTCAAATTTTGATCGATCCCGGATCTTCCGTAAATCTTGAGTCTGAAGGCATTGAGATCATTGTGCCTCGATGTGGAGCATCTTGGCGAAGATAAGATGATGGTGCACGGCTTCAACGAGAAAGGGCATAAAACCCTTGGATCATTTATGCTCCCTCTTGTATTTGGGGAACTTCATACAGAAGCCAAATTCCACGTAATTGATACTGACACTTCATTCAAGGCATTACTAGGTCACCCATTGCTGCATGAATATGGCGTTTTCCCATCAACATTACACCAGTATATGAAGTATCTTAGGGGAGGAGAAGAATTCACTCTCTGGCGATATCCAGCCCTTTGCAGTCCATGAAGTAACAATATATAAAGATGTCAGGTACTTCATGCCAAAGAAACAAAAGCCTTCGTGTTCTCTTGAGGCTAAAACATCAAATTCAATGGCTGCAAAGAAACCCAAACATGAAGGTGAGAAAGAACATGCAGGGAGAAAGAAGGCAAAACCAACTCTTCATAAATCACCAACTATTCTAAAAGAAAGGAAACATGTACCTCATCTTGGGAGTGACACAGATGAAAGTGATGTCACCCCTGCAAAATCTCGAAAAGTAAGTCAGTCTACGTCCAACTGGAGTAGGGATGTTGAATACTTAAATGATGATTATGACTACGACTTTATCTACATGAACACGGTGCATAGTGTGTCATCTCATAGGATAGACAGTCTGTCGATCTCAGATAGCGTACTCGTAGTCACGCGTATTCCCTTACAACACTTTAAAGAAATTATCCCGCGCGAGGTGTATAAGATTGAATAACTCTCCACTATTTATCTGCCTCCTCTGAAGAAGGGAACTGCGCCAGGGAATGTGCTATATTCTACAGGTTTGCACAAAGAAGAGAATTATGATTGGTGTTGCATGCACCTTGATTCTGAAGGATTACTTCCTACGATGCTACCTAGGTTTAATACCAAATGTATTTAAAGAATGCTACGAAAGCATATCATTGTTCCTATAACTACCAAGTTTCACTATGATAGAAGGATATAGCTGCATACAATGGTATCGAATTCATCAAGCGAAAATATCTTTGGAAGGAGACTTGTCGAGCAATCACATATGGAGAAGTCAAATTCGATAATGATGAGGATGAGATATATGAAGCTAATGCTTATGGTGATCAACCCTTAGGGGCCAAACCCGCACCAGAAGAAATGGAAGATGGTGGACAAACAACTACTATGGACGAGTTAAAAGAAGTCAACTTGGGAACCGAGGAAGATCATCGCCCAACCTTCATTAGCTCTCTTCTGCTAGAAGGTCAAGCAGAAGAAATAAAAGAACTCTGTGAATTCAGGGGCTGCTTTGTTTGGACATATGCTGAGATGTCAGGTTTATCCCTTGATGTGATAGTTCACAGATTAGCCATCAAGCCTGATGCAGCACCTGTCAAGCAAGCTCTAAGGAGAATGATATTGGAGATTGAAGAATAGGTGATTGCAGAAACAAAGAAGCTCATAGAGGCGAGCTTCATTTGCGAAAAAAATATGCAGACTAGATCGCCAATATCGTCCTTGTAAAGAAGAAGAATGGCCAGATTCATATCTGCATCGACTTCAGGGATCTTAACAAGACATGCTCAAAAGATGACTTTCCACTTTCAATATTAGAGCTCTAGTTGACAATACTTCAAACTATGATATGTTCTCCTTTATGAACAGATCGTCAGGATACAATCAAATTAAAATGGCGAATGAAGATGAAAAAGCATACATTGCTCAGAACACCCATAGGCATATTCTGCTACACAATTATGCCCTTTGATATGAAGAATGCTAGTGCCATTTATCAACGGGCGATGACTCGTATATTTGATGATTTGATTCATTAAAAGGTCGAATGATACGTAGATGACTTGGTCATTAAGAGCATGGACCGAAAAGACCATCTTGAGAATAGTGTTCGAGAGGATCAGAAAATATGATCTGAAGATGAACCCTCTCAAATGTGCATTTGGGATATCCTCAGGGAAATTTCTAAGATATGTTGTTCGACATCGAGGAATCGAAGTCGACCCCAATAAGATCAAGGCGATCATAGAGATGCCACCTCCAAAGAATCTTCGACAACTTCGTTCTTTACAAGGACAACTGGCTTTCATTCTGCGGTTCATATCGAATCTGTCGGGTAGGTGCTGATGAAGAAGGATATACGCTTTAAATGGGATGATGAGTGCCAAGAAGCATTCGACAGTATTAAAAGATATATGTTGAATCCTTCTATTCTTGCGACGCCAATTCAGGGGAAGCCTCTTATACTGTACATGGCAGTCCTAGAAGAGTCCCTCGGAGCATTATTGGCTCAGCACAATGAAGAAAGAAAAGAAAATGAGCTTTACTATATCAGTCAGAGGTTGATAGGAGCACAAATCCGCTATTCTCCAATTGAGAAGCATTGCTTGGCGTTGATTTTCGCAGTTTAGAAACTCCGCCATTATATGCTATCTCACAAAATCACCTTGATATCAAAGATCGAAAGTTCTTAATGACAAGACCAGCGTTGACAGGTCGTTTGACAAGGTGGGCAGTGATACTCCTATAATTTGACATCACATATATCTCATAAAAGGCAGTGAAATGGCAGGTGTTGGCAGATTTTCTTGCTGCACATCCTATTCCCGCAGATTCACCACTCAATGATGATTTACTTGATGAGCATATCATGAATGTCGAAGATATACTATGAGTATGGGAAATGTACTTCGATGGAGCATCATCAATTAAGCGTGCTCGGCCTCCAAATCTAGAAAAGCTCAAGCCCGAATTTGAATCATTTTTGTAGCACCCGAGGGAGGCATAATGAGATTCTCATTCAGCTTGACAGAACCTTAGACCAATAATGAGGCTGAATATGAAGCCCTAATAGCAGGATTGGAGATTGCAATCGATGTTAGAATTCTAAACTTTCAAATTTTCGGTGATTCTTAACTTGTTATAAACCAAGTACTGAGAGTTTACAAAATCACCAAGTTCGAGTTGGTCTGTTATCATCGGCGAGTTCTTGAGCTTATGAAGCAAATTTCAGTTGTCAAATTAACTCAAGTTCCCCGAGGTCAAAATGGTAAAGCTGATTCCCTGGCCAAACTGGCTAAAGAAATGACAAATACGAATGATGAATGAATAATTATGGTGCACAATCGTCGAATCATAGAGGCAGCATTATTACAATTCTCGCAGGCAGAGGGAATACGAAGTTCAAGCCAGCAGGATACAACTCCGGTTGATCCTCAACCAGCTGATCTTGAAAACCAACCTGAAGAACAACAAGTTCCTAAGAAAAGATGCAAGATTAGTCAAGCTTCAGAATCATTGTGGCATTGTCTAAACGTTGAAAAAAAAGATGATTGAAGGCAGCCTTTCGTTGATTATTTCAAAGAAGGTAGACTACCAACAGACAAATCATTAATTGCTCAAATCAGAAAGAGAGCACTATCGTATGCATTTGTTAACAACACATTGTATCGGCGTGCTTTCGATCAAATGTGGCTAAGATGCTTAGGGACCCAAGAAGCTGATAAGGTGGTGGCAGAAGTTCATGAAGAACTTTGTGGAGCGCACCAATTAGGTCCCAAGATGACAGTCAAAATCAAAAGAATGGGTTATTATTAGCCGACAATGGTAAGTAATTGTATTAACCATGCCAAGAGGTGCCATGGGTGCCAGATCCACAGTGATGTTATACATCAACCGCCAAGTCCACTGTAATCCTACAATAGCATCCTGGCCATTTGAATGATGGGGTAATGATATTATCGAGCCGATAGAGCCGTCGTCATCAGCAGGACATCGCTTCATCTTAGCAGCAACATATTACTTGAAATAGGCAGAAGCGGCTCCATTCAAAGAAGTCACATCTGAGCATGTGATCAACTTCTTTACCCATAACGTTGTCTACAGATTTGGAGTACCACGCCGGATAATCTCAGACAACGGTACTGCATTCAAAAGTACAAAAAATTATAAGTTCGTTGATTTGCACAAAATCGATTGGCGGTATTCCTCCATATATTATCCAAGAGCAAATGACTTAACAGAAGCCTTCAACAAAATACTGGTGAAATTGCTAAAGAAGATGCTCACCAAGAATAAAGAGAGTGACATACGAAGATGACAGAAGCGTTGTGGACATATTGTACAACTTACAAAACGGCAACCAAAGCCACTCCTTACTCTCTAGTGTTCGGAGTTGAAGCTGTACTGCCACTAGAAGTTGAACTTCTATCTCTTCGAGTCACTATCCAGAATGAGCTAACTCAAGAATAAAATGCCCGCCTAAGAATGAAGGAGCTCGATGCACTCGATGAACTCAGGTTGCAAGCTTAACAGAACCTGGAGATCTACCAAGCGAAGATGACAAAATCTTTTGATCAAATAGCGCGTCATCTATCATTTCAAGAAGGGAATTGGTCATGGTGCAGAGAACGCCAATCATCCCACATAGAAAAATTGGTGGCAAATTCGTATCCAACTCGGAAGGACCTTTCGTCATTGAAAAGGTGTACCAGGGAGGAGCTTATCAACTCATTGATCTGAATGGTCAGAGGCCCATGCCACCGATCAATGGTCGATAATTGAAGAAATACTACACATGAAATTTTCCAAGAAAATGTTGTGCTTAATGTATTATGTTTTCATACATTATTGTTAGCACATACATTTTATATTTTAAAACTCTCATGTGTTATGAGAATACATTTCAAAATCCCCCATCAGATTGGGGGGATTTTAAATATTTATTTGAGTCGACATCACGCTGCGTGCCGAGATCCGCAAATAAATATTTAAAATTTCAAAATTTCAAATCTATTTTGCTCTAAAATGTCCCTGTGAGACGGGCATTTTAAATATTTATTCGGGTCGACATCGCGCTGAATGCCGAGATCCCCGAATAAATATTTAAAATTATCAATTCAAA
>NW_021319083.1:3678801-3725200 GCF_001605985.2 Dendrobium catenatum | reverse complement strand
TTTTTTTAAACATATTCTATAGAATTTTATATTCATCTTTCAAGATGATATATTATTCTTTGAACTATGTTTGATCATAGAAATATATCTTTTCAAAACCCTATTTTGATATTGAATCCATTATAGAATATTGTGTCAATCTTTCGAGATTGTACTTTATTCTTAATGTAGTATTCGATTACAAAATAGGATAAATTAAAATCTGTGTGGTGATATATAATTTTTCCCACCAGGCGTCCCGCTCGAAGTCGTACCTCTAGCCGTCCTCCAGTCCTGACGTCTGAAGGAGATCTGCTCGTCATCGCACCCTGAAGCTTCATGATAGAGAAGCTCATCCGTTGAGACCTTCTTTTTGGTAATCTTTTGATTCCGAGCTCCCTAGTTAGGTAGTTTGGTCAAGTGTGAAGGAAACCTTCACCCCAGCGGATCTCCACCGTTGGATTGAAGGTTTCATCTACCCTGATCCTCCCTGTGAATTTTTGACGAAGTTCACCGGCGAGATCATCTAGCTCACGCCAGAGAAGGTTCACGGTCTCGGGTTCATGCGGGAGGTTGAAGACAAAATCCTGGCCGTTGATTCCAATCAATGGCATAGATTAGATCACACGGTTTCGGAGCGCTTTTAATTGTAGCCGTCTGATTCTCCATCCGACGGCTATGGTTAATTCGATTGTTAACAGTCAACGCCAATGATTGCCCAGCCAATCACGGCGCGCCGCGTGTAAAGCGCCGGCTGACTGTGTAATGGCCAGATTAAATTTCACATAAAATTAAGGAAACTTCAAAAATTCATATCTCCCTGCACACTTGACCAATTTATTTGTTCTTAGGATTATTGGAAAGGTCTCAGGGAGACCTACAAAAGCCCTATGGTCCTAGGTCCTAGTTGCATCTGTGTTAAGTTTAATTTCAATATCACTATTTTCTTAATTATTGTAATTATTGTTTTATTTTAATTCCAAGGGCCTGGAATTTTGGGAGAATGAATTTGGGCATGTCCCTGACATGCCCAAATTTTTCCCCCTCTGTTTGAAATGTTTAAGGGCATTAATGTTCAATTTTGGATTCAAGGGTCATGGTTTGACCCTTAAATCCAAATTGAAACCATGACCTATCCAATGAGACTTAGGTTGTGATTTTGTATGTGCTGATGATGTGTAGTATAGGGAGTGTGGAGCCAGTAATTTTGCCCCAATCCAAGCTTAGGATAGCTCCCTAGGATTTTTTGAAAGTGACTTAGATTTCACCTTAGGTGGTTTGGTTAGCCACCTTAGAGTATTTCACTTGAGCCCAAATTTGGTGGGTTTAGGCCTTGGGATTAGGTGATTCCATGGTCCAAATTTCACCAGGTTTGGAGCTCATTTGGTTCACCAAATAGGAGCCATAGTATTCCCCTTTAGAAATGGCCCTTAACCTTAATGAAATTCTAATAAATCACCATTAATTCATAAAATTCCTTAAAATACTCCTAATTTACCCATATTGATCCCTTAATCAGTAAAAATTCAAATCCCATCAATTTAGCATTATAATCTACGTTAATTTAATTTTAATCAAAATCAATGCTTAATCAATATTAACTATTTAAAAATCATTAAAAATCCCAAAAAATATTTAAACACTTGATAATCTCTCCTTAGATCTTTTCTGATCTTTGAGGTTGATTTCAAGAAGTTTAGGACTCATTTGGGTTCAAACCATTAAAAAGGACCCTTTAATTAAGCCAATTAAAAATTCTAGTAAACACCTTAACTTGTAAAATTCGTTAGAAATCGTAGAAAATTCCAAATTAATCAAACTCAGTGGCTAATTACTCTAATTAAAATATAGTATTTTCTAAAAATATCAAACCCCCAAATTCTAGTCAAAGTCAAAAGTCAACATTTTGGTCAACCCTATGTCAAAATCGGGTTAAAACTTCTAAAAATCATAACTTTTGATAGAAAACTCTAAATTAAGTGTGCCACCTATCTAACAACTCATAGTTAAGTCTAGTATTTATTAAAAATATGAAACTTTCAAATTTCTCTCTAATTCTAAAAATCAATTTTGACCCCTTAGTTAACATATTCAGATAACCTTCTAAATCTATTACCTCCCCCAAACCCCAAAATTCTTTAAGTAGGTTAATAAAATTCTCAACCAATCTTTTAAAATCAGTAACCAACTCCTTTTTATATTAATCCACTCCTCTTAATTTCAACCAATCTAAATTAATTTAATCAACCACGATTACTACTAGGTAACCTAGGCCTACAAGGCTATTAGCTTAGCCCCAAGGAAGGCGAAATAAACTTCACAGCCTCGGTGTGAAACAAAAGTAGTAATTAATTAACCCTCAAAATATATTTAAATAAAAGTCTTAATATATTAATATTTAAATTTTAACATAAATTCCCCATAAGCCTTAACAAATTCAGAATTTTAAACAACTTTAACTAATCACCCATCTTAGGATCCACCCCTGCCACACGACCTTTTACACACACCTTAGATGGTTTGCTAGGACAATCAATTCTAGATTTAGGTTAGGCTGGTGTTTACTTTACTGCTGTGTATCAGATTTTTTGTAGTTTTCACTGCATGTTGTGAATGAAATTTCTTTGTTGTGTCTGCTTACTTTTTACTGCACTCTGTGGATGGTTGATGTGTTTGAAGACTAGATTACCCTTAGAATAGGTACGATCTGGATGTTCACATAGTTTTCTGCAGGTGGCCACGCTCATGCAAGGTAATAAAAAGGGGGCTAAATCAATAAAAAAATATTAATTGTTATAAATGCTTGCACATGTGCTTCAGCTGCTAAAGCCCCCAAATAAAAATAGCGTGGTCAGCGTGTTTACTTTCTTTTCTGTACATATATAATTGCTTGGGAATAAATATATTTTGATTTATTAACTGCTTAGGATAACCCTGCAGGTGAGTCTAGATTTTTATTTTCATATAAATGTAATTTGAATAATTGTTAAGTGTTGTGAAAGTTAGTTTTGAGTTGGGATATATAGGTCCAAAGCTTGGACTCCGAAGAGAAAAGGATGCCCCTTAGGGGAGTACTCCTTTTCTATTTGGAGATCCAAATTTGGATCACACTTCTTCCCTACCCAAAGAGGAAAGAGTGGCCTTCCCCTTAAAGGAAGTGCCCTCTTATCCATTTGGGTAGTCTACTTCGAAGAATCCAAGGAGCCTGAAGGAGATGAACCTGAAGGAGAACAAGACTGAAGAACCGAAGATAGAAATTATCCCATGCAAAACTACTTGCGTCTCTACTAGGTTTAGAAATAGGGTTGTTGTTAGTGGTGCCCGGCCACTTTACTTTCTGCAAAATTCTGATTTGTAATAAGCAATGCAAATTTGCCTATGGATATTTATTAAGTAATTAATTTATATTTGATGTGTTGAATTGATTGCCTTTAGGATTGCCTGTATTTCTTAGTTTTTGGGCGTTTGTGTGCCGCTTTTATTTTTGCCTAGACCCGTGAGGGTGTAAAAAATTTTATATTCATAACTCTAAAGTTTTTAGTGAGTCTAAATAACATAGAAAGATAAAGAATCTAGGGAATTAGCCGGGGATCGCTCCCGGGGTCACATGCATATTTCTACATTACTCTTTCCTTATTTTAGACCCTTCCCCGCCTGCGGGTAGAGTCCGGATAGTCTGACCTATGAGGACGAGGTGCCGGACATGGGGAAGTCTAGTCTTTTAAAAAATTATTTTCTAAGCCTGTTTTTAAAATTTCAAGCATATTTGATTTGAAGTTGTCAACCAGCACGCATTGCATTAGAAACATACTTAAAAAGTCAAAAATTTGATTGTATTAATCCTTAATATTTTTGCACCCAACATAAGTCGAAGGGGCCAATTAGGAAAATCTATAGATGTCAGCACCAATTCTTCAAAACTTTAAATAAAAAGTCCCTATCACTCTTTCATAAAATACCGAACTCATGTATTTTAAATCGATTAGGTGGTTAGCTGGCTCTCCAATCTAGGCCGTGGTAAGTCCAGATTCTGCATTGCATTAGTTAGGATCGGATGACTGTGGTCCAGTGTCCAAATTAGATTTAGGATCCGGGGTAGATCTTTGATTATAAGACCCCAAATTTCAAGAATTTAATCCCAAATTTCTAATAAATACTCAACTCTAATTAAAGCTTCATTTCGATCCTAAAACATAAAGCCCAACACTTAGATTAAGTTGTGACACTTCCGGATGGTTCTGGAATCTCAAAGTGTCCCTACCTCTCTTCCTTTAACTCTGTTAATAACTATTCAATCTTGATCCATTCTCTTTTGAATTTCCAAAATTCGTTCATTTTTGGTATCACTCCTAGAAGATCTTACAAAATTCTGCCACTATTTTAATCGAGAGTTTTCATAGGGGACCTTGTCTCCCTATGATATAATTAACTACGAGGGCTTGCGCTCGTAGGAGATTTCGAATCACACACGCACCTGATTTTAAAATTGATTTTTTTAAATTCTTATTAGATTTCTTTGGGAAAAAGTCAAAAAATGATCGTCGTTATTACATTATAAGGATTATCATTGAATGGTGATTATCTCCCTTCGGGGAGATACACCCTTCTTTGATAAGACTTTGGATGTGAATTCGAAAATCGTACTTCTTGAACATTAAAATTGGATATTTAGTTGAATTTCACTTTGTTCCCTCGGGACCATACAAAGTTCTCTTTAGAATCCAGTCATAATATCCAAGATGAATTTCATAATTCTAAGTCTGAACACTGTTATGAAATTTTATTTTCATCCTTCGGGGTGATATAATTTTTTTTAACGGATCGATTCGACTTTAGAATTAGAATTAAATATTAATTTCAAAATTCTCAAAGAAAACTAGTATTTTTCAAAACCAGCTTTCAAAATTCCACCAACACACTCAAATTCTTATTGTCACAACACCCACTCAAAAACTTGTAAACTAAAGAGTTTGGAGTCCAAGTGCTTCTTAAACTCAATGCTGCAACCCTCCCATTTTAAATTTAATATTTATAAGAATTTTAATGAAATTAAAACTAGAGGCTCTTACAGTCTGCCCACCTTATAAAAATATCATCCTTCATATTTCTCTTATAGACCACTAGTAGATAAATAGAACTATTAATCACTGGTTACTTAAATCATATCAATTAAATCATACATTCATTCACTCACACATGTATGTGTGTTAATAAATCTGTCAAATAGCATGTTATATAATGCATTTAAATCAAAAAGTAATAAAACTTCACAACATCATTCCGAATAGAGAACTATATTAATATACTTCTTAAGTGTATCTCTCACTTCTTACTAACTCAAGTTGTACAGCTAGGTTAAACTCTTGACCTCATTTATGTATGAGGTCATAAGGAACTACTTGGGCTCCCTCTTGGTGACTTGGTGATTGATAAGTGTCCACTTGTCAATCATATAGGTCCTAGTCAAATTTTAATCCAGTCCCTGATCAAATTCCAGCCCACTTCCTGATTCAATTTTAAGTTCAGTTTTCAATGTTCTAGACTCCAATCCAACCTTCAATCAACTTTAAATTAACCTTCAAATCATATCAAATCAACCTCAATCATTCATTTTTTGTTCATTCGTATGCATAATTCAAACTCAGTCACTCAAACCCAAAAAATCCAGTTCAAACCTAGAATTCCAAACCAAATCCCAGAGTTAAGGACCCAGGTTCTAAAACCTTTTTTAGGTGATTTTCTGTTTCCTTTAAATCCATCTTAATGACATATGATTTATGATTTTTTAGTTGTATAATGACCAGGCATGTCCCTAGGGTCAACCCTCAAAATTTGAGCTCAATAAGAGGCCTTTAACCCTATAAATTTAATTGGCTTTCAAATGTTGCAAAACATTCAAATATTTATAACCTATGCCACTTGACCCTCCACCTTGTGAAATTTAACCTTGGGTCCTTCCCCAAAACCCTTTATCATGTCCATAGCTTCTAATATGATATGTTGACTAGAAACCAAATTTTGTTGTATCTAGTTTGACCCAAAGTTGACCCCAAAACTCAGCATGAAACTTTTAAATCAATCTTTTAAACCTCTTACAATGCATCCTAAACATCATTTAGAGCGCATTGCATCTGAATCCAAGTATTGGTTTGACCAGCTTGACCAAGTCAACCATAATTGATCGAAATGCCCCTTGAAGATTCAAATGTTAATTTCAATCCAAATGACCTCACCAATGCATGGGATTATCTCTATTGATCTCAAAATACTCATTTGAACTTGTTTGATCCAAACTCAACCCATGATTTAACCTAGTTGACCAAGTCAACCATGGTTGACCAAATTAACCCTTAACCAACACTAATGTCAATTTCAATGCTTGAACACATTTCAAGTCAAATCAACCCCTTCAAAATCACTCAATTGGACATTCCATACATGTCTAAAAATTTTCAAGTTAAATCTCCTTAAGTTTGACTTGTTTAACCCATTTGGAGGGGTCAAAACCCTCTCCAATTTTATGTATTTCCTCAAAACTCCAATCCCTTGACTCCAAACTCTTTTGGATACTTTCCTACAGCATGCTTGACCCTCTCAAGGCCTATCCCTATCATCATTGATTGGTCAATAGGTCAACAAGTCAACAAGCCCCTTTTAACTCGTGAAAAATTCAAAATTATGGCCACATCACCATGCCACATAAGCAAACTCTTTTCCTCATTTCAAAATTTATTTTGTTCTGATGAAAAGTGCTTTATTTCCTCCCATAAGAGAGCTTAAACCAGCCCCTTAAACTAAGTTTAAGCTTTATTTAGCCAAATGAGGGAAATGATGTGGTCCCCTTCCCCATGGACTAAGGGGAGTCTCACTAAACCCTAGCCCTTTCCCCTTATTTTAAGCATCCTTGGGGTCACTTAACACCTATCTAAATCCTCCCTAATTAAATCCTAGTAAATCAATCTAAAAGCCAAGGGTTAAGTGGATGAAACTTGATTACCTAAAACACACATTCCTTCTCATTTCAAAAAAAAAAATCCAAGCTCTAATAGTCTCCAACACTCCAAAACCCTTCCTCATCTCCTCTAGTCATTTATAAGGCTTTCCCAAGCATTCCCCCATCATTTTCAAGCCTCAAATCACTATTTTAGTTAGGAGAGAGCATTCTAGTGAGAGAAAGTAAGTTTTCTCAATAAACTTCAAATCTAGCCATAAAAAGCTTTAAGGGTCTTCAGAAAACTTGTAGAGAACTTCACTAGGAGCAAAAGGAGATCAAAATCTCAAAAATCTAATTATTGTATTGTAATTATTGTAATTTATTCTAATTTTAAATTTTAATTTTAATGAGAAATTGAACAAAATTTTTATTTATTGCATGAGATCTCGAAACTCCATGCAATGAAAAATCATGTTCCCATTAGCTAATGTTTCAAATTTTGTTAAATGTGGACTAGTATTTTTGAAGTTACAAGCATTTGAATTTTCTAGTTCAATTTGAACAAAATCGGCCTAGATTGATCCTGTCCATCTGATTTTCCTTCTTCCTTGATTAGAAGGCCTATAATTGCATAAACTGCACATTCATTCGGTCAAAATGAATGTACGCCAAATTGAACTATGGGAGATGACATGGTAGATTATGTCCATTGGATCCCCGATGGTTGAGCAAACAACCCTAATCTACGCTGATGTAGATAAGTGGCAAATCGAATTGCACCACATATCCCTCCACGATGTTGACGCATGTCCATGTTATTTTGAGCTGCCACATGTCGCCTCCTCAGCCAACATCACCACTATTTTGAGTTAAAATTGAATTTAAAAAATTTAATTTTAATGCTATAAATTTTAAATATTCATAGAAAATCAAATGTTTTACCAAATTTAAAATTCTTGGTATCATTGGAAAGGGAATTCAGTGCACTATTTATTAAAATTAGAATCGAAGTAATTTTTTTTCAAAATCTAGTGGTCAATCTAGACTCAAATTTTGGTGAAAATTTTATGGGTATCTTAGGCATGCACTATAATTTTCTTAGAACCAGATCTGCCCATTGGATTGTTGTGATGTGACTTTTCAAAGTAATGGGTTTATTTTGGACCCAAAACTTTAAAAATTCATAACTCTCCAAATTATTTGAAATAGGCTATAAAATTTCAATGGTAAGTTTGCATTACTATCAGAGTTAGATGGACAAAGATTAGAATCTAATTGAATAATAATGACACCTAGGAAAAACAATTAAGGACTATGTCTAGATAACTTAGAAAATTCTTAGGAAATCCTACCTAAACTTAAAAGGGGTGAAACTTGACCACAATGAACTTAGTGACATTATACAATATAGTTTTAAATTTAATTAAATTTTAAGTTTATTGGGTCAGAAAATTAACCATACCAAAATTCAGCCCTTTAAAGGACCAAAAAAATTCAAAATATTGTAATAAATTTAATTTAAATCTAAAAAACACAAATAAAATATTAAAATGACTAAAATTTAATCCTCTACCCAGAAAAATTAAAAGCACTATGATCAAACCTCTAATTTATATTTATTTTAATTTTTAAGGGACATTAGCGATTAATTAAATTAATTAATTAAAAAGAAAAAAAAATTCATAAATACTTGGAAACATCCCCTTAGGTCATTTATGGCCTTTGGGGGGTGATTCCAATAGTTTTGGGATTGATTTTGATCAAATTTTAATAATACCTTCTAATTAAACAATTTTAAAATATAAAAAATAGCCAAACTTTGAAAAATTACCTTTAATTCTAAAAAAATCCAATTCAATCAAAATTAGTGTCATACTACTCCAATTAAATTCTATTATTTTTTAAAGATGTGAGACCTCCAAAATTTAGTCAAAGTAAAAAAGTTAACTTTCTGATCAATCGTAGTTCAAAATTAGGTCAAAACTTTAAAAAATCATAATTTAATGTAGAAAATTCCAAATTGAGCAAACTTGGAGTTTAATTACTCATATTATGGTCTAGTATTTGAAAAAAAAATATTAAAATTTCATAAATCACTTTAATTTTAAAAGTCATCTTTTGAAGCCTTAATTAATGTAATTAAATAATTCCAAAATTTTTAAAAATTTAATAATTCATTTAAAATTCTAAAAAAATATAGTTTAATTAGTTAAACCAGCAATCAACACCTTTAATTTAAATTTATCAACCTTTAATCCTTAAACAATTAAATTAATATAATCAATATCAGTTACTACTAGGTAACCCCGGCTTGAGGCTATTAGCTTAGCCTCAATAAAGGTGAAATAAACTTCATGGATCCAATTAGTAACAAAGGTAATAACCATTAAAATATAACTAAATTAAGCTTTAACATATTAATATTTAAACATAGACATGAATTTTCCCTTTGACCTTTAACAAACTCGAACACTGGATAACTTCAATAATTTTTTTAGTTTAGGACTTATAAAGGCCACACAGCTTACCACACACTCTTTATATTATTTGTTAGGACAACCAACTCTATTCTAATATCTACTGGTGTTTACTTTTTACTGCTATATGCCAAATGTTTTGAGTTTTCACTGCATGTTATGATTGAAAATTGACTGATGTGAGTGTTTACTTACTTTAACTATAATCTATGAATTGATGTGATGGGCGATAGAATACCCTTAGGTTAGGAATGATATGGTTGATCACTGAGTTTTCTATAGGTGATCACACTCGTACAAGGCCAAATCAAGGGGGCAAAAAAATAATGTTTTAAACTAACATATCATTATACATGTTCTAAAATTACTCAAGTTTCCTTTGAAATGAAAAGAGCATGGACATATGTGGCTGAGATTTAATTTAACACAAATATATAAACTACTTGGTATGTATTTTATTTTAAATTGCTTAGGATAACCTTGCATATGAGCCTAGATTTTCTTTTTGATTTGTTGTAATTTAAATTGAGTTGTAATTAAGTTATGAAAGCCAATCTTTGAGTTGGGATATACAAATCTAAACTTGGATTCCAAAGAGGAAAGGACATAACTCTGGGGAGAGTCCTTATCTATTTGGAAGCCCAAATTTGAATTACTTTAATACCCAAAAAGGAAAGAGTAGCATCCCCTTAGAGGGAGAGTTTTCTTTCTATTTGGATACCCATATATGATGAATCCAAGTAGCCCGACGAGAAGAAGAATGAATAATTGAAGATAGAGAGTATCCCATTTAAAGTCACTTGCGTCTATTCTAGGATTAGAATCCAGGTTTATTGTTAGTGGTGTTAGGCCACTTTTAATTTCTATAAATTTTGGATTGTAATAAATAGGCAATTTACCTATAGACATTTAATTAATTAATTTGATTGATTTAATTACTTTAATTTGATTGCAATTAGGACTGCTTATTTTTCCTAGTTTTATGGCGATTTGCATATTTAGTTTTGTTTTAGCCTAGAATCTAATTGGAGGCTCGTGAGGGTACGAATAAAAATGTTGTCTACTTAAATTTTAAATTTTAAATTTTAGGCTATTATAGAAACTCTAATGATCTAAGAAGTAAGCATGGGATCAGTGGGATTCTATATAAAGCATTTTTTTACTTCTCTTCATTGTTATGCACCTCCCCGCCTATGAGTTATGGTAGGCCACTTGACCTATGAGGGTACAGATTTTTCCAGAGGATGTTATATAATCTCTAGAAAAAAAATTTTAAGCCCTTTTTAAAAATTGCTACATCTCAATTTATAAATTTTTTCGAGTCAATCAGCATGTATTGCACTAATAATCAATTTAAAAATGAGTCTAAAAAATTTAATTACATTTGATTCAAGCATTCTCATCCTACATAAGTAAAGGGATCAATTTGGATCCACTCTAGACATCAGTCCAAATTCTCAAAACTTTAATTAAAGACATCCCTACCACTCTCTCATAAATGACCAGATTCATGGATTTTAATAGACTAGGTGGTTAGTTGGATCCCCAATCCAGACTGGGGTAAGTCCAGATTTTGCATTGCATTAGCTAAGTTCGAGTTACTACTGTCCAGTGCCCAATTTAGATTTAGGCTCTGAGGTAGGTTTAGGCCTCAAGACCTCACTTTCTGGGAATATAGTCCCCAAATTTTTAATAAAATGATCAACCCAAATTAAAGAATTTCTCAATCCAAAACTTGAAGCCCAACACTTAGCTTAGATTGGGATACTTTTGAATTATTTCAGAATCACAAAGTGTCCCCTACCTTTCCTCCTTTGATCTCTAGAAATAAGTGTTCAAAATTCAATCCAATCCTTTTTAAGACTCCAAATCCACTTCCTTTGATATCACCCCTAAAATTATTTAATCAGAATTTCTATCGTTATTTTAATCGAGAGTATTCGTAGGGAATTTAACCTCCCTACGATGTAATTAATAATAAGGGCTTGCGCTTGTAGAAGATTTAGAACCCATGCCCATTTTTTCAAAATCAATTTTCAAAATTCAACTAGTTTTCTTTGCAAAAACTAAATCAATAACAATAATTATCATCATATTCAAATGATTGATAAGTAAATGGTATTTTTCTTTCCTTGGGAAAATATACATTTCTTATCAAGACCCTGAATATAAAATTAATTATCTCCTATCCAAACTATTATAGTTAAATACTTGATAGAATGCCATTTTAACCCTTTGGGGTTATATATCATCCTTCCTAGAATTTGACAATTACAACCCAGATGAAATTTTTAGGTTCATTATCTGGATCCATTAAAGAATGATATCATCGCCTCCTGAAGCGATATATCATTCATAATGAAGTGTTCAATTTTGAAGTTAAAATTTTCAAAGAAAACTAAATCTTTCAAAGTCCCTTATTTAAACCCAAACATATACTAGTGTTATTATTGTGATGATGTGAGCTTCTCTGTTTGCCATTCACACTCATCTCATCTATCCTACTCATTGAACCTTTACTAGACAGCTTAGTTCATGTAATTCTCTATCCATATATATGTCTAAACTGATTTATCATGGATCCTAATCTCTATCCATATCCTGTTTATGGGCAATCAATCATGTGTTCATGCTGACCACATCTAAAACACCACCACCCTTCCTAGAATTTGACAATTATAACCCAGATGAAATTTTTAGGTTCATTATCCAAATCTATTAAAGAATTATATCATCGCCTCCTGAAGCGATATATCATTCATAATGAAGTGTTCAATTTTGAAGTTAAAATTTTCAAAGAAAACTAAATCTTTCAAAGCCCCTTATTTAAACCCAAACATATACTAGTGTTATCATTGCGATGATGTGAGCTTCTCTGTTTGCCATTCACATTCATCTCATCTGTCCTACTCATTGAACCTTTACTGGAAATCTTAGTTCATGCAGTTCTCTATCAATATATCTATCTAAACTGATTTGTCATGGATACTAATCTCTCTCCATATCCTCTTTATGGCAATCATTCATGTGTTTATACTGGCCACATCTAAAACACCATCTTGAGATTAGAAAATTTTATCTTACATGCCTCCTATCACATTGGGGACACTCCAACATGTTATTTAGTGATACCATAAGTCATCTCCTAAATCAACAAACCTTCTTTTCTTGTCACTACCTTCTCCACTAGTCACTTCTTCACATGTGCTCTTCTTACTCATATCCTTTCTAAACTGGAGAATAGCTATTAACCTTGTTCTCTCAAGTAATTTTGAAAATTCTTGAATCCTTAATGGTACCAATGAGTGTGTAAATTCATCCGTCAATCCCATTAAAAATCTATAGTATTGTTTCTCAATAGTGATAACTAGTTGATGTGCATCATGGCAAATGTAGTAAACTCATCTTCATATTGCAGCATTGTCTTATTCCCTTACTCTAACCTCATGAAATCCTCTTGTATTTTTTGTCATGCTAACGGATGAACAAATCAGTCTCTAAAAGTGCTAACAAACTCCTCCCATGTAATCAATGTATTCAATTTGCCCTAAAAATTTTCCCTCTATTGTCCTATCAACCATCTTTCATCTTCACCTTCAAACAAGAACACTGATAATGGTACTTTCTTATCTCTAGACATTGCATGATGCCAAATAACTTTTTAATTCTTAGTAACTAATCCTCCAATACTTGTGGCTCTACAGGTCCCTTGAATAATAGAAGCTTCAACCTATGGAACATATATAAGTGTTTGTCTTCCTCATTCTCTATTCTCTTAAACTATCTATTCTTAGTATCATTCATCAGTTGAGCTATCAAACTAACAAATTGCATCATGTTGTCATAATTTATTGGGGCCATTGTGATATGCTCATTAGGTTCTTCATGACCAGATGGGTTCATCACACTCAGCATAATTCTCTTTTCTAACAAATTATAATTCGATTATACATATGCATATAATCACTAATGCAAAAATGAATGCATCTTAGAATTATCTAATTCTACTCATCTTAATCAATTCCTATAGCTTTGATTACAATTTAATTTTTCTACTAACCATTGCTCATATACCATTTTATGATGCCCTAACTTTTTATCTTTTATTTTATCTACAAAAGCCTCTAATAATTTATTAGTTTAAATGCATATAACTAAAGCAACTATAAATCATATGCATTAAGTCATATATATCCATTTATAATTTTTTATATTTCTCATAATTCATGTATAATAACTAGAAGTTCTATCTGCAATATCAATCTATCATTAAACACTTTCGGTTACAAAAGAATAAAACTAAAATACAATAAACAAAATTAAACATGAAGTCCTTATTTGATATATATCATATCAAATAAGTATTCTGCATCTATTCTATGCATATCGTACATTATCAATGCCTATATATCATATTTTATATTAGATACAATATATCATGTATATCATGTATAGGGGTATAATTGAGCTGGGTTAGCTCTCTTTCTGGCTCAAACTCAACTTGATAACGAGGCTTTTGAATCGAGGTGTAAGCTCGAGCTAAAGCTCAAACTCGAGCTCATCTATTAAACAAGCTATAATTCAAACTTAATGAGGCTCGACTCGTGAACTCGCGAGCTGGATCCAATGAATGTTATTATTACATTTAAGCAGTTTAAAAAATTAACGACTACAACTAATAAATATTGTAGCAGTAACTACTACTAAAGTGGTAGATGCTTCAAAAAAATTATATAAAACATCACCCAAAGCAAAAAAACTGTAGCATTAATGAGCATTTTTTTAAGCATTAATGAGCATTTTAGGCCTTGTCTTTGCACAAGAAAAAATGCAATAGTCACCCAAGGTCACCCATGAAAAAACGCAAGTATTAATGAGCTTCAAAAAATTATATAAAATGTTATGCAAGGTCTTTTCTCTTAGGGAAAAAGCAACAATAAGTCTTCTACAACTGTGATCGTGTCCACATTCCACAAGAAAAAAATGTAATGTCATCTTCTTCTTCTCTGGGTTATAGCATTGGGCAACAAACCAACCCTTTTACTACGAGCTCATGAGATGGCTCACAAGCTTCCCTTTATTGTACGAGCCGAGCTCAAGCTTGAGTTTAAGTTTATGATTCAATAGGTGAGCCGAGCTCGAGTTAGGCATGAATCAAGCCCGGTTAGACTTGTTTACATCCCTGTTCATGTATTTGATATGCATCATATATCATAATATCAATCTTATGAGTATTATCATATTCTTGTATCAACCATGGCTTGTATCATATTCATATCATTCATATTATTACCATGTCATTGCCTATTCAATTAATATGCAATTTTAGCTTGTAACCAACATGTTATAAGCAAGGTTGAATATCTAACTACTTGGAGTGTTTTTCCTATATCAAGTCCTATAGGCCCTTTTAGACCAAACATGAATTAATCTCAATTATATCAGTCCTACAGACAAGAATCAATCACATATCACATGTCACAAGTCAAGTGGCTTTCATGTAAGAAGTCATCACTTTCTACTCATCAATGTATTATATCATATCAATCAATATCATTATATCTCACATTTCATATCACCTAGGATTACATTACAATTCTTATTTCAAGAAAATCTTGTTGGCTTGCCCTCATATATAGGTTAACATGCCTTCGACCAATCTGGATCAGTTAATCATTTCCAACTGGTCTTTCTTGCTTTAACATATATTTCATGTCATATATAGCAAAATAATAGACATCATGTACACACCTTATACAATAATTATAGCATGTAAATATATACAATATGCTCATCAGTATGTATGTATGTATTATGCCAAAATACATGTTATGCCAAATGAATAATTAATTTGTGCATATCATGTATCTCATGTCTAGATATAATATATTGAACCCTGGTTATTTTTTACTTGCTATTACTATACTCATTTCAAATAAAATGGCATATATGCAAAATCAATAGGTGAATTTTCAATATTAATCTGTCAAAATATTGAGGGTGATGATATCTACCATATCAAATGTACACATTAAAAGTTCACTGGAACAAGAAATATTATATTTTTATCAAAATTACGAGAGAGAGAGAGAGAGAGAGAGAGAGAGAGAGAGAGTGAGGAGGAAAGAGAAGGAAAAAGGAGGAGAAAAAAAATGCTCTCTCTCTCTCTCTCTCTCACACACCTCTCTCACTTGACAATGCAAAGAAATGGGGAGGGGGACTGGTGGGAGAAGATTTTTATCAAAATAGATTTAGATATTTTATCAAAAAAATAAAATTCCAAATTCAGCAGGATAGGGGTCAAATCCTTAGTGTCGTAGCACTCACTCATACCTTTGTAAACTCAAGAGCTTGGTGCCACAGCGCTTCACAAACTCAACACAGCAGCGCTCCCAACCAAAATTTCATATTTATAAAAACTTCAATGAAATTAAAAGGACTGTAGTTGGAGAACTGTGGTCGGTCAACGATAGTTAATACAAAATCAAGGTTGGAGGACTCAAGTCAGGGTGATGGAGGTCAAAAGATTATAGTTGGGTGTCGGAGGTTAGAAGATTGTAGTCAAACAATGATAGTCTGAGGATCATAGCCCGCTGACGATGATCGGAGGATCATAGTCGTGCGATAGAGGTTGAGGATTGTGGTCGGGTGATGGTAATCATAGTCTGCTGGTATCGGAGGTCAAAAGTATAGTAATGGTTGGCTGACATGATCAACAATGATGATCAGGATAATGGTCATGTGATTTTGCTTTGGTGCTATTCCATGATCCTTAGAGTTTCATTGCTCTTTTAAGTCTCAAGCTAAAAGTCAAGCTCAAACTTCAAGCTGCTGCCTCATATAAAAAAGGGGTAGCTATTTATAAATATTTGAGAGCAACACGCCTATGAATACAAAAAAATCTAGAACATCCCATCGAACAACTCATATTGACTCTATTAATCATAAAACTTTCATTCAATATTTAAATGCCTTAGTGATATCAAAATTAAATAATCTTAAGTTTGTTTCGATTTGCCACATCAAACTACTCAATTTAACTATAAACATGCCACATTTGAAAATCGTTTAATCTTCCAATTATTATACTAAAATTTTCAATTACACTTCAGGCCCTTGATTTAAGCACATTTGAACTCAAATTGGTCCATTTCTCTATATCATTAAACTTGTTTTGTGAAGACATTTAATCGACTATAAATTTATTGGAATTGGAATTCAAATAATCCAATATTTAATTTTAAAAATTTATAATTCAAATATGCCTCAAGATTAGTACCAAATCAAGGTTATTTTCTATACCCTACCTAGGATCACGGAAAATTTTTCAACGGTAATAAAAAAATAAAAATATGCCTCAACTGTACATAACAGATAGAGAGCCAAACTTAATGAGATCACCAAATTTCATATGAACAAGTAGTTTTGCACCATATTAAAGTGTGTGCATAAATTTAAGATGTAATTCGCGCAAAAAAATTATGGGAAAGTTCCATCTGCAAAAGACTTGATTTTTGCTGTTAAAAGTTACTCTTCAAATTACAGTTTCTCTTCTGCTTTTCTAAAACAAAGTGAAAAAAAAACTATCATCCAAATTAATACTGTATTTTGTTGGATGCTTTTTCTACCTACAGCAAAAAGTGTCAGAGAGCCATCCACTAAGAACCTTGAAATCTCAGTCAGATTCTTCCATATCTGCATCTGACGGTGGATTCTCAACTGCACTATCACAATTTGCACCATCAGCTATAATAGGAATGACAGAATCTTCAAGCAGGTCGTTGTGAACATCATACTTGACAAATTTGAACCGATTTCCTTCTTGACCTATAGATTTTTTCCTTTTTACTCTTCCATTGCTCGAGAATTGTTTCATGGATTGAGCAGCAGAGGAAAATACGGCATCCATTGACTCCATTTCCTCACCATTTGACTCGCCTTTATCCAAAAAAAATAAATCAGCATCCATCTTTTTGTCTTCAGCAGATGCAGACTCCACTGCAAGTAGATTGGACTCCTCAGATATCAACTGAATTGCATATCTTGAAGCTTCATCGTCAAGACTTATTTTCCTCATTTGTTGAAGAATAACTAGCCACTCTACCAAAGAAAAGGAGAAAAAAATGCAAAAATCATCTCATCAGAGATTTCTTAGATCTGTACCACTTGTTACTATGATAAGTGATCAAAGAAAAAATATATATAGATACTCACTGAGAAGACCTTCAGGTGAATTGTTATTAGGCTTTTCGGAGCTCAAATCTCCAATCTGTTTGCGAACCAAATTGATCAGTTCACTTGGAAGAGATGAAGTTGCGTATGCATTCAGATAGGAGATGGCTTGGCCATGATCCCCTCCTGTCCTGTGATCAAAAAATGGAACATCAGTTCTGCTAGTTGCACATCATGAAGAAATGTGTTGTTATCAGCTTACCTGGCAATTTTGACAGCTTCATTTGTTACAATCAGCTTTGTTACAAGAAGATTCCTTATCCTATCAGACTGACCTATCTCCTTCCCAGAAAAAAGAAAAGAATAATCCACCAAAACCACAGCATCATAGAGGACTCCTCTTGCAAGCTTTTCATCATCAGCATTCTGATTTGAAGAATATATTAAGTTACTGTGTAAACATCCTATGTTTGTAAAATGATCGGTACTCCGAAATTTAAGTTTATGCATGCAGATCAACAAGAACATATTACCTCGGGTAACCTCTCCATGTCCCACAAATGTCCACTTGAAGAAAAGTGACGATTAAGGAACACAACGAATACATAAAATGAAAAGAATATGGTCCCTTTAAATTTACATCAAGGCGAAGTTCAAAACATTTTTGTAAAAAAATAACGACAAAAAAATAGATGAACTACATTCTTCTTCCCTGATTCTAAACAGGTGTTAGGCATTATAGGTCTTAAAAGCAAGAAAATGAAAATAATGAGTTATTCATGTGGTGAAATATCATCGTTTCCTTCCTAATATTCTAATACTAATTTTATTTACTGATTTGATAACCACATTGTCTACCCTTCACTCCTAATCCTTATTACAAATTCAATGGCATATATAATCTTCTATCTAATGTCATTTATCACCGTTGAAGTCTTTTTTTGTGTTGTTTTTTATGCTGTGCTACATTATTTGAACATAAAATATGGGTACTATATAGAAAATAAACCAAGAGTTAAAAGAGAATGATTGATTGATGAATAAGAAAATAACATTTGCATTAGAATTCCTTTTTCTTGATAGATCCTCCTCCTTTCTCTTAATCATTAGCCTTCTTCATATTCTCATGCATATTTTTTTTATAAGAATTCATTCTTATGTAGTCACATTTCCCTGCTTCAACCCCCCCTTGCCATTCCCTACCCTACACTGACACTTATATATCATAATCCCTTTGCCTGCCACATCATCATTGCTTAGATGCCCGCTTTGCATTTATCGGTATCAAAACAGGTAAAACCTCTTGCAATTAGGGAGTTAACAAAGTTCAATGTTTACAACCAGCATATGTTAAACTCAACAACGTATTTGACACATTTGTCAAGTGAGTCAAGCATAAATAAAAAAAGTCAGCTCAACCATGTTTATATTGATAAGAGCTCAATTTATGAAAATAAATAAATAATATATATATAAGGTTCATTCTTATGCATTTTACTAGTATTTTGTTATTAAAAAGCTATCAAAATTATTCTAAAATTATGGACCTCACATTTAAAATTTTATGGTGTCATAAAAATGTTATAAAATGATCACAAATATTTTTTCAAGCACTGAAAGCCTTCCATAAATAAAAAAGCAAGTAACGGTTATTGACTTGGTTTTTTCGTTTGTATTTGGGTTGATAATAATGAGCTGAACACAAACAAAAATTGTCAACTTATTAAGAAACTTGAGTTTGCCCATATTTTGCTCAATAATTAACAAATTAAAAGGAATAAGCTCACACTCATTCATGTTTGGCCCGTTCACACATTTACCAATGATTTTCCTACAATTGAGCCCACATTGTAATATCGGCCAGCCCTAAATGAAAACCTGCATGAGCAAGCCAAGCGGAACACGGACAACTCATGACCGTTAGACTCCCCAGCCAGAGTTGGATGGAACCATTGAGCGAAGGAAAGAGTACGATTGTGAAGAAGAATAACTCCTCATGCGAAATATCTCAGTTTCTCTCACTCCTGTAGGATAAAATCACGAGAGAAAACGTCAACTGAGAGAAACTCTAACTAAGAGGAAGAAGAAGAAGAGAGAAGGAAATAGAGAGAAACAAAAAGGAAGAGAGTGGGAGAAAAAGGAGGCACCTGCGATCGAGCCAACTGAGAGATTGAGAGCGAAAGCGAGAGAGAAGGATTAGGCGAGCATGGGCGAGGGTTTTCGATGATTGGGAGAAGGTAAGATTTTTATTCTTTTATTAGTATTATTTTGATAAAATAAAATATTTATAATAAATATTATAAGAAAATTAATATTAGAAATTAATTAATCATAATATGTATAGAAGATTATATGAGATTACACACACACACACACACACACACATATATATATATATATATATATATATATGCATAATATTGAAAGTTTTGAAATGAAATGAATCTAAATGAAATTACTTTATGATATGAATTGAAATGCTCATGCATATTGTTCTAATTTTTTTGAATTATTGTAATTTAGAAGCACATTTTACTCACTGAGTTGTGGCTTACTTTTAGTTACTCTAACATTTTCAAGTATAAATTAATATAATTAAAATGAGTATAAGAGGTGAAAATGTGTATCGTAGACATAACATACCAAATGAAAGGTTTTTAATTCATTTTATATCAATTTATATTTTTTTTGAGGTTTTAGTGACTCTTTCAATTTATTGGGATAGTTTTAGATTAACTGAAAATTTTTAATTAACCATCCGACTGTTTGTTCCCGACTCGTTAATTTGAGCATCAAGGTCGGATTGTCAAATTGCAATCTTGCCACTTGTTTTTTTTTTTTTTACTAGAGATGGAAAGCCTTTTAGACACCTAACTACTAGAAATAAAGGCAAAACAAGAGAGAAAAAGGTTGGGGGTTTGTTTCCTTTTACATTTATAAGAAGGGAATTATCTAGGTTCCTCTTTCTAGCTCTCTCTCTCTCTCTCTCTCTCTATCAATGCCAATGCATCATTTTTTTTGGGTGATAACATAAGACTTTTTAGGCAATCTTAGGAGCAACAAGGCAAATTACCTTATGGCTAAAACATTAAGATTCTAAATTTAATAAAATTATTGTGATTTGAAGAAAAATCTTGAGGAATTATAAGGCTTTACAGATACAATTTTGATATACTAAAATGTTTGTATCATATCTTCCAATCAGTATCCATCAAAACCCAAGACATTTCATCATTACTTTAAAAAGAAGATCCCAATTCCAAATCTAAATGGAGTTGGAAAAAAACATTTATCGAATGGTAGATAAGATTAAAGAGAGACACCTTAGATGATTTGGCCTAAAGGTGTAAATGAGCCAAGCCGGCTCGTGAGCTGGTTCAAACTTGACTCTTTATTGAGCTCGCAAGTCAAGCTTCGAGCCACGAGCTCGAAATTCAACTCAAGTTCGAGTTTAACTAAGCTCGGCTCGTAGGATAGCAAGCCGGTTTAAATAAATTAAGTATTCAAAAAAATATTTTTTTGGTAAAATAAATATTTAAAACAGCTATTATTAAAATTTAATATATTTAATAACATCATTTAAAAGTTGTACAATAGCAGCTTTAAAAAAAAAGTCCTATCACTAGTACTTTCTATAGCTTTTTAAGGAAAAAAATTTAAAAAAAATGTTGTTAGCTTCTTCACCGAGAGTAGGCTCCAGCTGCAAACTCCACGCATGCGGACCTGCAGTTTGTGACTTTGTCGGCGAAGAAAAAACCCAGCCGCTTGACTGTATATCGAGTCGAGCTCTCGAGCCGGAGTAAGAATGCTCGAGCCGAGTTTGAGCTCATTCGCTGGGCTCGACTCAAGCTCGAGCTTGATTTCGAGCTTTTTATTTTAGTGAAAATTCGAGCTCGAGTTTGAAGTGACTTGTGATCGACTCAACTCTTTTACACCCCTAATTTGGTCACATAAAACGTCGGCCTTCTGATGACCTAGTTAGGAGAGTAGATGTATCAGATATGTCCTATGTTAAGAAAGGTAGAGATAGACCAAAAAATACTTGAACAAAAAAGACTTGGTTATAAAGTATTATTAGTGTCATTTTCTTATTAGATTTAAATAAGAATTTGGCTCTTAATAGGACACAATATAGAAAAATGATTCATATAGCCGAACCCACATAGTAGGATAAAGGCTTCTTATTGTTGTTGTTATTCTCAATCAAATTCCAAGGGGAAGAAGGATAATTATGTTCCTTGGTGGCAGCATTTGGCTCACAATTCAAACAATTAGGTCATCTACATTTTAGATTTTCCTTGCTTCTCTTAGAGTCCTAATCATTCATGAAGATGTAACTTGAAAGGTTATACGCTTAGCTCTTCTATTAAAAGAAGTCTGGTTAAAGAAGGCATTTTCCTTGAAAAACTTAAGTAATCTGCTTTCAAGAATTTGAAAGCATTAATCCTTGTCCTAATACTTTGAGAGCTATTAGAGTAACTAAAATTAAAGATTAGGTGATCCTTAATGCCATTTCTCCAAAGATTTCATGTTCATGGGATTTTATTTCAGTGGATGTCCTCTCATAATATACTAACATATTATTTGTTGTATATACACTTTCAATCTGCCATTGGTTCTAAGTGATCTTCTAAATAGATCATTTATGGAGACGTTGATAATGAAATTTCTCAAGAAGAATGTTCGCTCAATATTTTCTTGTGTTTTCTATTGATTCAAGCCTCCCAAATTCTTTATAGACTTCATCAATGAATTTAATACAGATGATATTCATATCCTTGATAGGAAATTTACATGGTATAATAAAATAGAGAACAATTTTTTTGCCAAACTTAATTGCTTTTTATCACCTTATTTTAAGGAATCTTTTCCAACTTGCGTTAAAAAATCCTTAATAAAATATCCTGTGATAATTGTCTTCAATATATATATATATATATTACATAGTTTCATGAAAGGAAAATTATGTTTCAAAATCTTCTTAATTTGATTGCATAATTGATGAACATCTTAATTGAAAAGAACCTTGATTATAAAGCATCCAAAGCTTCCTTCTTTGTATAGAATCTTAATGAAAGGTGGAGAGAGCCGGGAGGATGTCATATGCTTTTTTTTCTTTGCTAAAAATTGCGACCATCATTCATCGTAAAGAGAATAGGTCCCAATGATAGCTTTTAAGATGTTCAATATCTTCCTTGATTGCTCCACACTTAATTGAAAATACTAATGGCACAATATTTACATAAATGAAATAATATTTCTTTTTCTAATTTGTATCATTATATTGAAATTTAATTCTTCCCAAATTCCTAAGGATCATAATAGAAATAAATCAACTTTTTCTATGACAATAGTGGCAGCATAACAATTTTCAAAGTAGAGAACTTTCTAAAAATTGATGATGCTTATATTCATTCTATAAATGGATGATGAGAATACTGTAAATCTCTTCTTCTTTTTTCTTAGTATCATGATGATCAACTCCTTGAATTTTGACAGCTCCACATATTATATCTTGCCAAATAGATAAATCCAATTCATGCCTATAAATATCTACTTTTTATTAAAGCCTTCTTACTGCATCAATATTATATATAGTAGGCCAAGGGATGTAATGAAAATGATAATAAACTAAATATGTGATGGCATTTGCTCGCTCATTCTTTCTTCTAGCTGATCCTCTTCTTTCCTCTTGACAATAGATCTTCTTCATGCATTATTTCTCCCTTCTTTCTCCCCCATATTTAAGGCATTAATATTCTAATCTTCTCAATCCTCTTTTGTTTTCCTTTTGGATCCTCTATACTAGGTTGTTCTCTTCTTGATGAACGAAGACATCAAATTGCACTATGATCTCTACTTTCACTGCCTTATTAAATCACCTGATGACACGTAATCTCAATTTCTTGTACAAAAAACAAACGCACTCCTGTACTTTTGCGATCATGTTAAGTCATGCCATCTAGAAAACCACTGGCAGAAAACATGTGCAACATGAAGTGGATATTCAATTTGTGAATCCTAAAAAAAATAATTTTACTGCTACCACCTCTATAGCTTTGATGAAATCAAATCATCCATTCGGGGAAATAAAGGTCATGATGACAGCATTATAATGCAGAAGATAAGAACATTTAAACATACCATATCAGTAAGAACTAATGTTATCTCACTTGCGTCATTTTACTATTCAAATTTGGGATAAGTAAGCTCTTGGCAGAGTCCTTTTCAGCAACAAGCATGTTAGTGTTGCATTCTATCATCTATCTTTGAATCACAAGAATCCGCAAAGATTCAGCATTTGAAATTGACACTAAACCAACATGGATCTGTCATCCTTGTAACCAACTCTGCACAAATTACATCAGGTAGCAAGACATGTATTGGAGCTTTAACCATTTAGCAAAACAAATTTCATAAGATAACATGCAGATATTAGAAGTACAAGGTAGGGGCACAAGTAACTGTAACACGGCTAATTTTTCATGGGGAAACTCTAAGGTGTTCTTTCTCTAGGGATTTTTGGGGAAGCTTTCAGATTGGTTTAATCATAACCAACTTTCATTGTGCAGACAAAGGAAACAGGGAAGTAGAGGAAGAAATGCTATTAAAGTTGAACGTAGTTCATGTGATTCTCAAATTTGGTTTTTGACTTACCAATAGAGCGGCTGCAATAACTTTTGTATCCAACAGGAACTTCAACAATATTTCTGCACATCAGCATATCAAAATTTGAAGTGAAAACTCACTCAAAGTGCAATGAGAAGATATAAAACAAAAAACTAGGTGAGCTTATAAGTCACTGATTATTGAATTACACGAGAGAAATGAAAAAAAAAAAAAACAATAACTGAAAAGATTAGAAATAAAAAGAATATACCATTTCGTTTTACTACAAACATTTACCAAAGAACACAAGATAAGGAAAATTATCCAAGTCTTACAGAAATTAATATAATACTGAACCAACGAATCAGTGGCCTCTGGTTGTTAGTTGCGAACTAATGATCTTTTATTGTAAAGTTAAACTCGTCTTGAACAGCATGCAACAAGAGATAAACACACAATTGAAATTCAAAATAGTTCATAATCATTAAATATCATAAACACACAAGTTAAACTCGTAAAGATCAGTTCGCAAGGCTAGGGGATATCTTTAATGATGTAATCTTTAAATATCATAATCATCATCAATAGACTATTTGGATAAGTTTAATGAATCCTCATTCCACATTTATTCCTACTAAGTGTTGCATTAGGAGTAAAATATTTTTGTGCAACTCTTTTCACACAACGTACATACATGATACTTCAGATCTATTCATTCATTAACCTCTCTGCATGAATTTTATCTATATGTTTTATTATTACATCTGCTATCCTTTGTACATGCCCAAATTGCCTAGATCTATTATCTAATCCTTTGTCTACCATCTAGTATAATCATTTCACATCTATTCTTTCTAGACTTGCCACACATCCATCACAATTAGGTTGGTTGTAAATTGTCTTTTTATTGCCCAACAGTGAATCCACACAACATGACCTAACTAAATGAAAGTTTATAAAATTTATCTCTAAGACTTCATAATCTTATTTTATAGCACAGTACTTATAAGGCAATTCTATATCTCAACTAGCAAGTCCTAAATCTCAAAGTTTGTCCACATCTACATCCCATTCTATGAATAATTGATCATAGGTACTTAAACTTATTATGCTTAAGCATCGATTGATTTGCTAATAATATTAGGATTAATTATTGGCATTACAACCATTTAAATTGCATATCTTATAAATAGTATTCATCATACTAATCCAAAGCCCTTTACTCATTTACTCATATTCTTTATTACTCCAATAGTACTTCTTGTCACTCCATGAAAGCACATTTTTGTCTTAAAAATATATTGTACATCCTTCTCCTACCACCAAGTCTCTTTATTTTTGTATAATCTATTTCTAGAACCTATAAAAGTTGAAAGTTTGAATAGGTTGTTAGACCTAATCAATGTTTAAAATTGCGTAAATAAGCCTCGAGGCGTGTTTCGACCGTGAGGCGAAGCGTAAGCCTCGAGGCAGTGTGAGGCGTAAGCCTCACGGATGAAGATTTGCGTAAATGAGAATTTAAGGGTTTTAGCAAGTAAATAATAGTAATATTCTATCAAACAATAAAAACATCTAAATGACAAGTGAAATTATAGGATAGTAAGAAAATAGATGCAATAAAATCATGTTCCAAAGTACAGAACCACAAAATATTAGTCGATCAAAATTCTCAAAGTACAAATAAGAAAGATCATATATAATTCAATCATGTCTCATCACTAAATGGGTCTTCAAGAGAATCTTCTTCTCCAATTGTATCTATGAATGTCATATCTTCATCATTTTCAATGTGCCTCACTTTTCTCTTTCCTATTTAATAAGAATAATCATTATCATGTTACTTGCCCACTTGATATAAATATAATGTAATAGCATATAAGAAGTTGTGGAATACCTTTATTTGGTTATTGTGCTGCAGAGCTAGTGGATGTGTATGGTGTGGTACTAGTGGATGTGCTCACTTGATCTGCTTGGCCCCTCAAGACATCCACACTTAGATCCTCTAGTTGCAAGTCTGATAATGACAAATTTGTCTCATCATCTATGAATCACTCATTATCAGATGCCACATCATCACACACCAAAGGGTCTTCATCATCCTTCAACCACTTATTTCTCAACCTCTTTTCTCTCAATTTCTTGTTGTGCATAATATGCATAAGAGAGTTCATTCTGAGTGTTGAAACTCGATTTCTTATCTTTGTTTGTACTTGACTATATGTACTCCAGTTTCGCTCACACCCAAAAGAAGAACAAATGAGTCCCAAAACTCTAACAACTAAACTCTATAACTCAGGGGTGGAATCACCAAATTGGATCCACCATTCAATTATTTTCAAAAAGAAAAATGATAATCAAAACATATTAAAGTGTTATGCATTTACAAAAAAATAAGTATACTTGGAGACCGTTTGGCAATAATTGATTTTGTTGCTTGCAAATCAAAAAATCCCTCCTTATTTCGAAATAGAACAAGTTGTAAATCTGCAAGCTCCATAACAGTCTGATCCGGTATTAGTCGTTCCATGCAATGATACAAGGCTACAAGCTAAGTTTCACCTCCGGATTTGAGGATTTTCTCTCTGAATATTGAAATTGAGGATTGAGATAATACGCCGCTGCATGTAGATGACAGTGTAACTGTATCTCCCACCGAGCATCAATGATATCCCAAATCTCTCTATAACTTGCCTCCTCTCCTCCCAAGTTATGTGCAATCAACTCCTTCGCCTCAACCATAGCATTATAAATAAAACTCATGGCTGGTTTCTTCTCGGCATCCACTAAACGTAGAACTTGTACCAAGGGTCTCGTGCTCAATATGGCATAGGTCACAGTAGCCCAAAATTTATCATTTAAAATTAGCCTTCGTATTTCCTTCCCCTATATTTTCTTCTCCCATGAGAATTAAGCCATTGTGTTGAACTGTTGATGTAAACATTGCTTCAAGAAGTTGTCTCACATCCAACAGGCTCTGCAGTGTCAAATAAGATGTGGCAAACCTGTAGAATAAATTTGCATTAGGAATTGAAAATGATTTGCAGTGAACAAATGTAATAGCAAACTTGGTGGTTGCATGGCGAATGATTTCCTTCTTTGAAAACTTTCTCATTAAGGCTAAGACCCATGAGTGGTTGTATATGAACTTTGTGATCTTCTTCGCCCTAGAAAGAGCGCTCTTTTGTTGAGGTAAATCACCAAGTTCTTCCAATATGATATCGATACAGTGTGCTGCGCAAGGGGTCCAATACAGGTGTTTCCTCTTCTCCATCGACATCTGACCAGCTGCTTTGTATGCACTGGCATTATCAGTCACCACATGAACAACCAATTGCTCCTCAATCTCCTCAACAACCCCATCTAGTAAATTGAAAATAAATTCAGCATTTTTAACCTCATCTGAAGCTTCAACTGATCGTAAAAATATAACGCCTTAGGGATTGTTGACAAGGATATTAATCAAGCTCCTGCTCTTCATATTAAACCACCCATCTGACATAATGATAACACCAATATCAATCCATGTCCGTTTAATCTCATCAATATTATGCTCTGTGTTCTGCAGCTCCTTCAAAATCCATGTACATGAAAGGTGCCTTCAACCCTCTCCCATACAACCCTACAAACCGCAGCATATTGAAGTAGGCCGACGATGTCACAACATTAAATGGTATGACATTCTAAAAAAAAAAATCTGCCATATCCATGTAACCTGTCGTCGACCCTCTAGTACCAGCTGCAGGCATCATCTGTGCTTGTCCTCTATCCTCTCCTGGAGTAGTCATATACTGATCCATAGGACCCCGTTTACCTTTATTATGTATAGTGGAGGAAGAGTCATTTCCACTCTCGCTCTCGAAGTAAGCACCATGTTCGACCATTTCATCAAATTGCTCCTGTTGTAAATATTTGGCCGTCGTACTATTTTCCATATAAGCTGTAATTTACTCCTTCACATTATCCGGAACATTCGCACAAGGTGTTACATTCTTATGTAAGCCGGATAAGTGTTCCTTCATGCGAGTTACTCCTCACTTCACCACCTTATCACAAAAATTGCATTTTAAATACACATACGTCTTCTCGTCGCCTCCTACATCAACTTGTACACTGTATTTCCAAGAAAGGTCACGCCACAATGACGTATTTGTCTTTTTCTTGCCTCTAATCATGTTTCCTAATGCACAAATGCGAAAACATGCAAAAAAATCTGAAAAAATAGAAAACCCTAGATTTTTTATAACTTGAAAAAACTTTCCTTGAACTAAAAAAATACCTAAAACCAATAATGGTGTGCTTGTAGAGGGCGGCCGAACCCTTCTTGCTCACCGACGTGAGGTGGCGCCGGCGGGAGAGGTGGCAGAAAGCCAACCCAAGCGAAGCCGAGCGGAAGGTTTGCGACGGAAGAGGGCTTGCAGGAGAATTTCGTTCGATTCAGTTAGAACCAAATGGAAGAATAGAAGAAATAACTAATTTTAAATAGATGGGACCCGATTTTAAGAGGCGTGCGCCTCACATGAACCCAAAATTGCTTAGGCAATGAGGCATTTGGGGGCTGAATTGCGCAAAGGCGCGCCTCTAATTGCGCAATTTCAAACTATGGACCTAATAGATTTGTCCTAAGGCTAACCAAGATGGCGGGTGAATTGGTAATTTAAAAATTCTTTTGATAATTTAGAAAACTAATTTAAGATTGTATGCACAATAATAAATTTTCATAAAATAATTTTTTTCAACCACAAAAAGTAAATGTGCAGAAAATAAAAATGCAGTAAAAATAAAGACAGAAGAACACCAAATTTATAGTGGTTCGAACCAACTAGACCTATGTCCACTCTCTAAAAACTCCTCCTTCAAGTATTGCACTATATCAAAGTGACTCTTTTTTTGCTCCCATAGCAAGGCGAAGAAGCCCTTACAATAACCTCTTCCACCAATCCCCGGTGCAGTAGAGTATCATCGTCCTTTTTCACCCTCCTGGTGACGACAGAGTACCGACATCTTTTCTCACCCTCTTGGTGACGGCAGAGTACCGACGTCATTTCTCACCCTCTTGGTAACGGCAGAGTATCGACGTCCTTTCTCACCCTCCTGGTGATGGCAGAGTACCGGGTCTTCTCTAAAGATCTTCTCTCAAGAGTCTTCAAAGAAGTAGGATAGAGATTTGAAGAACATACAAAGAGATCCTAACATTTGGGCAAACATGTGAACCCTTCACAATTTCCACTTGCAAGATCTCTCAATTCTCACTCCCAAACACTCTCCCAAAACACTCTCGCTCTCACTCACAAGAGAAAATTCGCAGAAGACCCATGGACAGTCAGTTAATAGGACTCTTATATATGAAAGACTAAAAAAACTATCCATAAAATTGAAATTTTCAAGTGAACATACTTCGATCGTACAGTACGATCGTATTTCGTACGTACGAACAATTCAAAAAATCCTTATACGCTCCTGTACGAACTGACATCGTATAGTACGAACAGTTCAAAATTGAACAGGTTCATTTGATACAATTCTGTACGAATCCATTTTGTACTCTGTTAGTCGTCTGTATGAACCCTACATCGTACAATATGAACTTGTTAAATCAAATCATACTTCGTTTGGTACGAACATGGATGAGCCCATTTCGTACTCTACACGTCGTCTGTACGAAACTAATTTCGTATAGTACGAACAGTTCAAAAAATTTACCTGTTTGTATGGGACGAATTGGTAAGTACCCATTTCGTACTCTTGACGTCGTATGTACAAAACTAATTTCGTATAATATAATAAGTATAGAAAATGGTGAGTTCGTTCGGGACGAACTGGTACGTATACATTTCGTACTCTTGAAGTCGTCTGTATAAATCTAACTTCGTACAGTATGAACAGTTCAAAAGAAAATTTCCATGGCATGATTCGATTAACTTCTTTCTGGAGGAATACTCAGGTCAAATCATACAGTACTATTAGTTTTTAAAAATACAAGTTTTGACTCACTCCTCCAGTGTGTGTGCACGATTACCCACTTATAATCACACTCTCTCAAACTCAAGAAAAATAGAAAAAAGTACAGACTTCAATTACAAGAAACCCTAATCTAATCTGTCATGAAGTCTTCGGCAGTCTGGAGTATGATTTCCCTGAAACGTTAGTATACAACTATACACAAATAACACAAGCACAATTTTTTAATATGTGTCAGGAAAAATAATAATCAACACAATAATATTTGGTATCATCAAAAATTCACACTATATAAAAACATAGTTTGGAAAACTAAGTTGCAACAAATGTTACATGGAAATATTTTTTTTAATTAAACTAAATATCTCATCATACATCAATGTTTACTCGTACATATAATTCTAATTTTTTTCTCTTAAAAATCTAATTTGAAAGATTAATGACTTCCTAAATTTGAAATTTCACCATCTATAAATAAAGAAATTATTTATTTTAATCATTTTTTCTATAATTTACTAATTTATGTGGTTAAATTTTCTCAACAAGTTGTCTTACAATATTTCAAAAAAGTTCTTCATTCCTTCTACGTAAAATAAAAGACAATTTGTGATTTGGTGGCTTCACTATTAAAAGCAACTAAGTACTTTTCTCATTTCTTAAAATATATGTTTAATATCTCAAGATTGTATGTTTCTACAAATTCAAGTAGAGCTTCTCTCATAACACATATACACATTTATCTCCTATTCCATACCTACCCATGAATATTCTCATAGCACATCCTATTATAACCCATATATCAATTGCACCATCCAAATCATGCAATTTAATAAAAATTGTTCAGAAATACAACACACATAACAAACATTAGACGATCTAATCAAAGGGCTACATTCAAAATAAACCCAAAATGTAAGGATAATGGCATACCAAAAAAATGCCGATTGCAGAACGCAGTTATGGAACTAACTGCCCAGATTCCTAATTCCTTTTGCAACTCTTTCCTTGAAGCTCCTCCACCTTTCACCTTCAAGCATAACCTGAGCAGGAAAGACTCGGCAATTACCACACCTGCTAAATAACTAACCCCAGATCCTTCCTTCTCAAACCTCCTCCGAGCTTCACTACTAATCAGCGGAAAGAATGCCTCAAGACTCGCCCCAGCACCAGAGTGTCTCAACGTCCACACTTTCAGCAGGTCAAGAAAGCAAGGATGCAGCAGTGTGGAAATCTCTTCCAAATCACTATAATGACCACTGCATATACTGATATAGCTCAAAATTCCGTCCGCTAAGCACTCTATATCTTTCTTCTCCACCAAACCGTCCACTGCGCATTGATACAAATCATAGACCGCCGGAGCGATCAGGGCTATAGACTTAGCGCCGCCGCTAGCAGCAGAGAATGCAGAGAGAAGCTGGAGGAGATCCCTTACGGCACGGATCCTGTCAAAAGAGTTCTTAGCAGCAACGCTCTCATGGTAGCTCGCAGCGGAGTAAAGCCACACTATCTCGAGAGGCGGGTCAACGCTGGACTGGAGCTGCCTCGACATAACCGAGCGGAACCCGGCGAAGTCGAACCCTTCTCGGTGGAACCCGCCGAGAAAGCTTTTGATGGACTCTCGCAGCATAAGCTCGTAGGTAGTCTCCGAGGAAAGGCCGAGGTCAGGAGATCGCTCTTTCATGGGGGATTGAAGGAGGACAGAATCCATTATAACTTTCAAATGATGGCTAGTTCAAGCGGCGAGTGTCGAGAGTAATAACTTGGAGTGTTTTGGAGGGAGCTAGGGTTAGGGTTTTGTATATGTTTTGAATTTGGGAGGGCAAGGAAAGAAGAGTTCGAGTTGTTCAGCTGTCCGTGGTCACAACGGGAAGTTACTGTAGTGGGTGGGATTTGCTTTTTGGTAGAGATTTAGGCTCCGTTTGGAATGATTTTTTTATTGCTTATTAAAATAGAGTTTTAATACAAAAATAAAAAAATTTGTACTAAACTCCGTTTTAGAAAGCAGTAAAAAGCCGTCTCAAATGAAGCCTTAGGGTCAAATTATTGCATTAGGTCACCGGACACGGAGATAGGTCCGGATATTAATAAAATATTATTTTAAATTAAGCGCAGGTAAAGTGCAAATAAAGCTCAGATAAAGCGCAACTAAAGCGTAAGTCAAAAGCGCAGTCAAAAGCTCAAGTAAAATACAGGTAAAGCGCAAGCAAAGCGCACCTAAAGCGCAGGTGACGCGGCAAATTTTTATTGGATGTCCGAACTTATTTTCCGCATCCAGTGACCGGATGCAATAATTTGCCAAATTTAGGAGCTTTTCGGTTTGCTCTATTTAAAGTTTGAATTATTTCAAATGCACCAGTTGTAAGGGTTCTGATGTTTGATTTATAAAAATAAATTTATACAATCTTTAAAGGTATAATTCTATCCCCATGTACTTCACCATCACCTGAACAAAAGATCCAAGATATCTAAAACGTGTACTCTTATTAATGACTTGATCGCCCAAAGTCACAATCCCCTCACTAGGTCTATTACTACTAAAATTACACTCCATATATTCCGTTTTAGATCTACTCAAGCGAAAACCTTTAGACTCTAAGGTTGACCTCCATAATTCAAGTTTACCTTCAACTCCCTCTCTAGTCTTATCAACAAGAAGAATATCATCAGCAAAAAGCATACACCAAGGTAATCCCCTCACTAGGAAGATTTTCTTACTGCTCTCTAAATAAATTTTTAACATAACTTTTTTTTAATTAAAAATTTTTATACGAAAAAGTTGTTTTTGAAATTGTTAAGAAAGCTTTTTCAAATGATATCTTAACTTTCCATTTTTACTATTTTCTAAAATAACTCTTTTATATAAAATTTTTTAAGTATTAAAAATTATTTTATAAAGTATTAAGAAAATTATCCCAAAATAAGCTTGTTGCGTCCTAGAATTTTCTCAACGATAGAGAAATATAAAGTTTAACGCTTAGCTTTATACAAAGATCCAACACACAATATGATAAAAGAATAGGTTTAGCATTTATGAGAGACACCAAAATTTTTACTTGAAAAATCCTAAAAAGAAGAAAAACCATGAGGTCTGCCCTAGTTTGAATAAAAATCCACAAGTATTTTCAGTTTATTAAAAATGAGGCCCTTCCTTAGGGGGAAGGCATTTGCTTGATGTGACAAACAAACATCATATATGAATTGGAAGGATCATTATTGACGTTTTCGTTTTGCCGAAAGGATCAAAATCAGTGGGCGACGGAGGCTGGAAAGATCATAGTCCAGTGGCCGTGGTCGAAAAGATCGTAGTTGGTGGGTTACAGAGATCAGAAAGATAGTTATCGAGTGACAGAGGTCAGAAAGACTGTAGTCTGGTGACGGAGGTCAGAAGGACCATATTCGATAATTACAGTTAGGAGTATAAACAAGTCGAGACGAGTCGAGTAATGGCGCTATAAAGCTTGGCTCATCGGATAGAACGCCAGCTCGAGTCGAGCTTGAAAGGCGAACTCGAACTCGAGCTCATCCCATTATAAATAAGCTCGAGCCAGCTCGTCAGCCTCGCCATAGGTCTGTGTCATTCGCAAGTTCCGTGTCATTCGCTCATTTTGCTATCGCGTCGTCTGCCCATTTTACCTGACTACTTGTTCCAAAGCTCAGGTCATTTGGCCTGACTGCTCGTTCTGCCCGACGGCCTATTTCTGCGCGGGATATTCAATTTGGTGGGAGATAGATAAAAGTTTTAATGCTAGATTTATTTTGCAAAATAAAAGGCAGTTGCCATTAAATACTGTAGGATATCTTTAATATTAATATGCTTGTTATGCTCAGTTTGTTCTCAATCCCACCCGATTCTCGAAATTGAATTCAACAAGTTTTAGGCGGGCAAATTTTAATAATATATATGTTATTATAATTTTAAAAAGAAATATATTAATTGTTAATAATATTCAAATTTAATAAATAAAAAATAATAATATTCGAGCCGACTCGCGAGTCGAGCTTCATCAAGATAGAACTCGAGCCCGTTTAATAAACGAGCTCGAGTTTGAGCTCGATAAGCTCAGCTTCCGAGCCCATAAATGAGTCGAGCTTGAACTAGCTCATGAGCCTGCTTGGCTCACTTACACCCCTATATACAGTGGTAAGAAAGATCATTCTATAGTAATGGAGGTTGAAAGGACTGTAATCTTGTGTCAGATGTCGAAAGGACATAAGTTAGTGGGTGATAGTGGTAAGAAAGACTATTTTCTTGTGATGGAGGTCAAAAAGATCATAATCTAGTGATGAAGGCTGAAAGTATCATAGTTAGTGGATGATATTGGTCAGAAAGACCATTATCTAGCGACGGAGGTCGGAAAGATCATAATCTGATGATGGATGTCGAAATGATCATAGTCGGCAGGCGATATTGGTCAGAAAGACTATTGTCTGGTGATGAAGGTTAGAAGGATTGCAGTCAGGTGACAGAGATCAAAATGATCGTAGTCGATGGGCAATAGTGGCAGAAAGGCTATTGTCTGGTGATAGAGGTTGGAAGGGACATAGTTGGCTGGTGATATTAGTCAGAAAGATCATCGTCCGATTATAGAGATCATGAGGATCATGATATGGTGATAGAGGTCAAAAAGGCCCTAATTGGCTGCGATAGGGGCTAGAAAGGCCATTGTCTGCGATGGAGGTTGAAACTATCTAGCGACGGAGGTCGGAAGGACCATAGTCGATGGCTGGGTGGAAGTTCGAAGTTAGTCAATGGTCGTGCAGAAGTCCGTCATTAGTTTGTGTTTAGGTGTAAGTTCAATAATAGTTAAAAGCTGGGTGGAAGTCTAATGTTAGTTTGTGGCTAGATAGAAGTCAGTCATCATTCGTTGACCAGGCAAAAGTCCAACAATGGTCGGTGGTCGAACGGTGGTCAAGGAAGAGTCTGGTTGTAAGAGAGCTCTAATTTATCTCTCTTACTTCTCTTACTTCTCTTCCTTGCTTCCCTCCTCCTTTCATGTGGAATGAGGAATCTGTTTATAGTTTTCTGAGAGTGATATGGAAATTAAATAGGAGGGAGATCGAGGGTAAGTTAGGAGTGATTTTAATGGACAATTGATGTTGATCTCCTTGATTTAGGATCATTGGATTCATCTTGTCGAGCCTCTCAATTCGACTATAATCATGTTATGTTTGGAAATGGTTTGGTTATCCAATTTATGGTTTGAACTTTCTAAATGTGCTTTGAGTCTTTGATTTAAACCCATCTGGGCTCGGATTGAGTAGAATTTAGTTTCATTGGATTCTTCTTTTTGAGAAGTTTAATTCAACTATAAGTTTCCTGAAGTTGGAGTTCATAAGATTTCAAATTTAATTATGAATGATTCTAACTTAATTTTGTCTCTAGATTCATACCTGTTCAAGATAATTTTTTGATGATATATCAATTACCCCTTATTTTTGGATGTCGAAGCTCCAGAAGTTCAAAAATATGCTTAACAACTTCTGAGGAATTTTGTCTACAACTTGAAACTCCAAAATATCGAAAAAAGAAGGTTCTAGGAACCTTAAAAACATCAAATTTAAATTGTCCGGGCTGAAAATGGGCTCAAATGCAAGTTGGTAGCTGAACAGGCTAGTCGAGCGGCCGCGTAGTCGGAGGCGGACTGGAAGGGCATGTGGCACTATGTTAGAAGGTTATAATTGGTTATTGTGTTTAAATAATTTTTTTAAATGTGTGGACCCCGCCATGTCTTTTTTTTCACAGTGCGAACAATAGCTACAGTGCCCCCGCAAACTTTTTTTGATTTTATTTTTTTTCATTTTTTTTACAAGATAGAGATAATTTTTTCTTCTTTTTTTAAAAGAAAGAGGGAGAGATTTTACCTCTCTTTTTTTCTTTTTTTTTTAAAGAATATTTTTTATTCTCTTTAAATATTCTCAGAATATTTTTATTCTTAAAATATTTTTGGAATATTCTTATTCCTACGTAATATTCCTCCTTCCTTTTTATCCTATAAATAACCCCTATGAGACAGGGGAGAAATCGCTTCTCTTCTTCTTCTCTCTTCTTTCTCTAACTTTCTTATAGTTGAGGCTTTCCACTATCTTCATTAGGTGGCATCCCCTATCAAGTACATGTGCCCCTCTCTTGTGTAAAACTTAGATTTTTCAGCCTTCTTTATCTCTTCCCCATGTTCCTTCTTTCTTTAGAGACTTTCCATTATTTTTGATAGGTGGAATCCCATATCCCAATTTAATGCCCCTATTTAGTGTAGAAGGAACATTCTCCTTCTTTCATTTGCTTCTCTTCTAATTTTCTTCTTATATTAGACACATTTCAGTCTGAGATATGTGGCATCCCCTATCAAGCTTCAATGCCCCTATTTTATGTAGAAGAAGTCACAATAGAGTTTATTCTTTCAATAAATAACCATTGATAAAAGAAGATCAATTACATCTTGTATGCGAGGGTGATTTGAAAAAAATTTAGTGGTAATAATGTTAGGGAGGATAACTAGGGATTCTTAATAGATGGGCAAAATTTTGATGATACTTGAGCAGAAGTCGGATGAAGATTGACGATTGGGTGGAAGAGCTGAAGGAGATAATTGGAGGGTATACTACTAATAGTAATCAAGTGAGAAGTCAATGATGGATGATTAGAAATTAAGGATTGACAACGAACATCAAGCAAAAGGCTGATGGTTGTGGTGGTCAAATTGTATTTTGTTGAAGGCAATATGCATCCATACTAATGTATACGGACATAAAGCATCCCTAATGGAAGGGGTTGAAGTAATGTGCCTTGTCAGTAATCTAGTGACACATTAATAGTGTTAATTGAGTGGAGGCCTGATAATGATCAGCTTATAACATTTATTTTAAGAAGTCATAGAGAATGCATCAATGTGCAATAGAGAATAGGTCATTAGAATCTACCAAAGATATTTAACCTTTTTAAAGTTGCTTGTTGCCTTATGACGTTAACTATATGGATGATATCGATGTACTTTTAATTTCAACTTCTAGTGAGAATAAATGTATACTTTAATCAGTTGTAAAAATTTGCTATGTAAATCTAATGACATGGTATATAAATTTATATGAGCTTGATGCTAATTTTTCTTTTAAAATAAACTTATTCTCTAGAGGAAACTAAGTCATTTATATATCTTTTAGATATGATTTGATATATTGCTCCATATGCATTTTGAAGTTTTTTAGCCTACTAAGATCATTATATGACTGATGACTTTATCAACTGCATACACTCATAGAGTTTTTCTAGTGAGACCATGTCCAATACTAGCTTTCTTTAAGGCTACCTTATGGGTAGACCTTCATGAGATTATTTGTCAGAGCATTATTCGATGATGCTAATAGATTGAGAGAAATCCACAAAAAAATATTTGATATATCCAAGGTTGTTTGTTATAGTATTACTCGATGACTTTAACCTGTGTGGAAGAGGCTGAGAGAATCCATCAAAGATGTATAACCTATCCAAGATTATTTGTCAGAGTATTGCTCAATGATATTAACTTATCTAAAAGAGGCCAAGAGAATCTATCAAGGATGTATGACATATCTGAGGTTATTTGTTAGAGAATTGCTAGATGAGATTAACCTGTACGAAAGAGGTCAAAAGAATCCACCAAGGATGTATGGCCTATCAGAGGTTATTTGTCAGAATATTATTTAATGATGTTAATCTGAATGGAATAGGTCAAGAGAATCCAATAAGGATGTATGACCTATTCAAGGTTATTTGTTAAAGCATTACTCGATAAAGTTAACATGTATAGAAGAGGTTAATATAATCCATCAAAGATGTATAACATATATGAGGTTATTTTTTAGAGCATTGCTCAATAACATTAACTTATACAGAAGAGATCCAGAGAATCCACTAAGGATATATGACCTATCTGAGGTTGTGTGTCCGAGCATTGCTCGATGATGTTAACCTATATGAAAGAGGTTAGATCAAGCCCCCCTTGAGATTGATCATCTAGTGATTGAGAGATAATAATATTATGTATTTCTCAGATCAATGATTTTAAGATTTAATTAGCATTCTCCTAGGAAGTTTGACATATCCGAGGTTGTTTGTCTAAGCATTGCTCGATGACATTAACCTGTATGAAAGAGATCAGATCAAATCCCCTTGGGATTGATCATCCAATTATTGAGACATAATAAAGATTTTGTATTTCTTAAATCAAGGATTTTAAGATTTGATTGATATCCTGTTAGGACATTTGACCGATAGGATGCTTGACCTATCTGATATTATTTGTCTTAGCATTGCTTGATGATATTAACTTGTGTGGAAGAGGTCAGACTAAATCCCCCTTGGATTAATCATCAAGTGATTTAGACACAATAAAAATTATGTATTTCTTAAAGAATTTTAAAATTTAATTATTATACTCTTAGGATGCTTGACCTATTTGAGATTATTTGTCTAAGTGTTACTCAAAGATATTAACCTGTGTGGAAGAGGTCAATTTGAATCCCCCAATGATCAATTTGTCCTTTGTAGGGAGCGACGAACACTGCATGCATCTCAAATTAAAGGTAAATAATGGCCTATCTTTAGACTGTTGCTATCTTTTAAGGTTGATATTAAGACCTTGCTTAAGGAGTAAAAGTACAATTAGGGACTATATAAAGCTTAAAAATTATTATAAGCATCATTGAATTTACTAGAAGATTTATGAAAAATAATTTTCCAAGATATAATCTTGGACGTTGGAAGCATTTGAGAAATTTTCTTGGCCATGGTTGCAGTCAAGGTTACCCCCAGTCTACATCTAATTTCCATGAAATTGATGCATCAATAGCTAATGTAAGGTGTTGCAACTCGAGCGTATGAGTTTATATTTTTGATGATAATAAATAGTATGGCTCACTTTTTGTTATCTACTTGTATTTGCAATATATGTTTGTTTGTGTGTATACTAACATTTCAGGAATACCATGCAACATCAAACAAAGAATCAGAGCTCAAGATTGGGTTGAATAATATTATGTTGTAAAAGGGTTTGTAATATTCATTGATGTAATTTTTGATTTCTTGAGTCAAGTCTTGTAAGGGTGTATGCTTGCTTGGTGACCATGCACACACACACTCAAGGGAGTGAGATCTAGTCAAATCCAGAAGATCAAGTTTTGAACTAAACGTATTAGACGATTTTGGATCGTCCAGAACGATCCTTTATGATCTTGGAAAAGAGCCGCCAATAATAATTTAGGCAAGGATTTGTTTAAATTTTTGTTCAAATTGTCCCAGACGATCAATACAAATCATGCCTAAATTGATCCTGTGATTAGGGGACAAATTATGGTTAAATTTTTCAATCCGATCGTCTTGGATGATCTGTATATCTTATAGGACGATGTTTACATACATACTTGATTTTCCTAAATCGTCCTGGACGATCCACAACATCGTCCTGGATGATTTGTACATTTTTTGTACTAATCGTCATGGACTATCCTAATATCATCCAGGACTATCAGGTCAAATTCTGCACATCGTACTAGATGATCTTGCGATTGTCCATGATGATTCTGGGCGCCAAAATTAAGTTTTTAGAGTTTTATGAAGCCATCTTTTTAAGCACATCATACGGGACGATCCTGCGATCGTCCTGGATGATGTTTGGCACTAAAATTGAGTTTTTAGGGTTTTTGGAAGCTCTCTTTTAATGCATATCATACGGGACGATCCGACAATCATCCTGGATGATAATGTCAATTTTGCAAATCTTTTTAAATACATCTTTCTCATGAAGAGTGTCTTTGGCAGCCATTGTAGCTTCGTTCTTTTGGAGGGAACTTGAAGAGAGAGCTTGAAAGGGAGAGAGAAAAGGGTGGAGTGAGAGAGGGAGAAGATCCTTGGAGGGTGTTTCAAGAGAGTGTGGAGGGGGATTCCATGCGGTTGCTCTGACGAGCTTGCATCTTAGTACCATCGGATTCAAGGTTCTTCTTGAGGGAAGTTTTGGGAAGAAGAAGATCTCTTTGGTGTCAAAGGACCCGGCTACTCCACCGTACTGGGTAAGGTGGAAGTGATTTTGTAAGGGCTTCTTCGCCTAGCTTTGGGAGCTAAAGGAGAGACACTGATTTTAGTGCAATACTCGGAGGGTGCCTCCGAGGAGTGAACATAGGTCAAGGTTTGACCGAACACTATAAATCTGGTGTGTTCTTTCCTTTATTATTTTTGAATTTAATTTCCGTATTGTGTTTTCTTTGTGGTGGATTTTGGGTTGTCTTTTTTATTGCGAAAGATTTTTTAAAAAACCAATTCACCTCTCTCTTAATTATCTTTGGGCTAGTTCATAAGGGCCTAACATCCCTAACAAACTTTCATAAGGATGTTGACATGAATGATAATTAGAGATTAGAGCAATATTTATCCACCAGTCAAGAACAACTTTCTAACTAATGGTTCCAAACCATTACTTCCTATAATATCACGATGATAGAGAAATATAAAGTTTAACATCTTAGGTTTATATGAAGAACCAACATATATTAAGATAAAAGAAAGGATGTAACATTTATAAGAGACACCAAGATTTTTATATGGAAAACCCTAAAAGTGAGAAAAACCATTAGGCTTGGCCCAGTTTGAATGAACATACTAGAATTTATGGCTGATTACAAATGAGACCCTTCCATGGAAAGAATGCCTTAGCTCAACGTAATAAATATATATCATATAGAGTATATTACAAGGTGGGAATTTGAAGGATCACTATTGATGTGTTCGTTTGGTCAGAAGGCTCATAATAGTGGGTGATGGAGGTCGAAAAGATCGTAGTCAGGTGACAGTGGTCAAAAGAAAGGTAGTCGATGGGTGACGAAGGTCAGAAAGATTGTTGTTTAGCAGTAGAGGTTAGAATTATCATAGTCTAGTGATAAAGGTCAGAAAGACCATAATCGATGGATGATAGTGGTTAGAAAAATTATTATCTAGTGATGGAGGTTAGAAGGACCGTAAATTAGCAATGGGGGTTGAAAGGATCGTAATCAGCTGTGATGGTGGTCAGTAAGATCATTATTTGGTGATGGAGGTCAGAAGGACCAAAATTTGGCGACGAAGGTTGAAAGGACCATAATTGACAGGTGATAGCGGTCAGAAAGACCGTTATCTAGTAACGAAGGTCAGAGGGACTGTAATATGGTGATGGAGTTTAAAAGTACGGTAGTCAATAGGCGATAATAGTCAAAAAGACTATTGCCTAGTGATGGAGGTTAGAAAGACAGTAATCTGGCAATGGAGGTTGAAAGGACTGAAAATTCTTGTAGGTTGTTAGACCTTATAGAATTATCCCAAGGCTAACCAAAGGGGGGTGAATTGGTTATATAAAGAAATTCTTAGATTTTGGAAAACCTTTTTTTCTTTGTAAAATCTTTTTAGAAGATTAAAAAACACTAATCTTAAACTATGTAGTTATTTATAAAAATGGCTTTCAAGGATAATATTTTAACCATAAATATGAAAAATAGTAAAATAAAGTGCAATAAAAATAAAAAGTAATAGAAATACACCAAATTTTATAATAGTTCGGTCCAACAAGACCTATTCAAAAGTGACTCTTTCTCTAGGTATTGCACTATTCAAAAGTGACTCTCCTTTTGTCCCCACAGCAAGGCGGAGAAGCCCTTACAAACTCTCTTTCACCAATCCAATAGGTAGAGAACTGTCACCTTTTATACTCTCCAAGTGATGGCAACATACATTCTCATCCTTTTCACCCACCTAGTGAAGGCAGAGTACTTACAAGTCCTTTTTCACCCAACTGGTGAAGGCAGAGAACCAAACATCCTTTTTAGAGAACTGTCACATCTTTTTCACCCTCAGGGTGAAGGCAAAGAACCTTGATCCAGTCTTGAAGATATTCTCTTAAGAGACTCTAAAAAAGTTGGAAAGAAATTTGAAGAAGAATAAAGAGATCCTCACTTTGGGAAACCTTGTGAATCCCTCACAATTCTCTCTCACTAGATCACTCACTCTCTAATCTCAAAATCTCTCTCAAACACACTATCAATAGTCAATCTCATGAGAAAATTTGAAGCAAAGGACATGGGTGATAGTTATAGGATACTATTTATAGAAAAACATGAAAAGCCATTCAAAAATTGAATTTTTCAAGAGAACCATCCATGGTTCATACTGTGTGATTGTAGATCATCCGGTATAAACAGTTCAAAAATAATGGCTTCATTTGCATATGAACTGGGATGAATATAGTTTTGTACATTGTGGGTCGTTTGTATGAGTTTGGATCATATAGTATGAATAATTCAAAAATGAATAATCATATGATATGATTTGGTACAAATTTGATTTTGTACACTATTGGTCATCTGTATGATTAGACATCATATAGTACGAACAGTTAAAAAATGAACAAGTTCGCATGATATGATTTGAAACAAATTTGATTTCTTACACTATTAGTTATCTATACAAATTGATATTGCACTGTACAAACAAATTTAAAAATAATTGTGTTTGTATGGTACGACCTAAATTTTATACTCTGTCAGTCATTAGTATGAATTGATATTATACTATATAAATAGTTCAAAAATAACTATATTCGTATGATACGATATGGTATGACCTGAGTTATGTACTCTATCAGTCGTCTATATGATTGTATATCATACAGTACGAATAGTTCAAAAATAACTTTGTTCATATGGTACAATCTAGTATGACCTAAATTTCATACTCTATAAATCATTTTTATGACTGTATATTGTACAATATGATCATTTAAGAAAATCAATCCATGGTTTGCATAATCAGATTCTAGAGAAAAAAAATAAGTCAAATCATATAGTATGATTATATGTCGTATAGTATGATCAATTTTAAGAATTTTATGCACCCCCCTGTGTGTGTGCATGCTTACCCAATTACAATTACACTTGCTCAGACTCAAAAAATAAAAATAAAGATATACAGACTCTTTTATATTAAATCCTATTATACATTGCCTTAAAGACTTCAGGAATATAGAGTAATATATGATTTTTCTGAAATGTTAGTACTCACATAAGCAATCAAAAATATCTAATATATGTTAGGAAAAAATGGTAAAATATTAACAAGAATATTTTATTACAATAAAAAATCACAATCTTAATCTTTATTACTAATTTGTAATAATCTCCCTTTTTTATGATGGTAAAAATAATTATTATTTAAGTAACAAATTAAAGTTCTTTTCTTCCAAACTCCCTCTAAAAGAAAAAAAACTAAAAAGCATGAAGATAAATAAAATTTCGTCCCATTTTTTCTTTTTGATTTTTATAAACAAACACAAAACAAACTACAAAGCAAAACAACACAAAAAATAATACAAATACCAAAAAGACTCTTGACAAACAAGCATGACATGAATCACAAGAAAACTTTAAATAAACATAACAAAAAAATAACCTCCCCTGAGAACATTTTGACATAGAACTTAAAAAAAAAAATACAAACCACAAAATAAAAACACAAAAATACAAACCAGAAGACTTCAAACAAACAATAGCCACCCCATTTTGACATCAATGAAAATGAAAAAAAAAAAATCCTCTAAATATGAAAGCTAGTACTAACAGATCTAAAAAGCTGCTAAGGAACATAAATTTAAAAATTTATAGGACAAGATTAAATTCCTGAAGCAGAAACTCTTTTTAAACTCATTTTTTAAAATAAAAAATAAATAAGATAAGAGTATTTTATCAAATTTAATGTTCATTCTAGACAGCAGAAATCTCAAAAAAAATAATTATCACAAAAATTAAACAAAAATCACATAGATTCAAATTCAATAGTTGAAATTTATTGCTAAATGTATATATATTTTTTAAGAATTAAATATATAGAGGAAAGAACCAAATGTAGTGTGAGCCCATTTTATACCTCTTTTCAATTTTGGTGATCATTGCATATCTTTTAATTTTGAATTTATTTTGGTGATCTTTGCACCTATTTTCATGTTGGGCTCATTTTATGCCATTTTTTTTCAAATTTGTCACACTTTGTGTATCTTGTGATATTTTGTTCTTTTTTTAACCTAAATTAGTAAATCTTAGCTTGTATGAGTATTTTCTAAATAAAAGAAAGAAAATTTCTCTTATAAGGAAAAATAAATCATAAAACAAAAACTATAGATAACAATAAAAATAACACATTAAACAAGAAAATAAAAAGAAAGAAGGTTTTCTTTTTACAATAATTATAATTATGAGAGAAATGTCTTATGAGAACATCAAAAAAAAAATCTCCTTATCTATATCTCTTTATAATTTGACTTAAAGTCAGAGTAAAAAAAAAAAAAAAAATTTACTAAGGAAATAAGTTTATGATGCAAAAATTATAAAATTTCAATTCTTTAAAAGCACATTTTAGATTAGCCAGTATGAACTTATTAATTGAAAATTCTAGTGGAAAAGAAATAAAAACTCAATAATAACCAAACACAATTTTTTTAATAATATGAACTAAAAATATAAAGAAAAGACAACACCCTCAAAAACGAAACCAACTAAGAAGTGAAACAATAACTGATAGCAACTAAACATACAATCATAAAAACTAAAAACTAAATATACAACAAATAGCAACTAAACTAATAATTTGGAGGTCCTTAATCTGGAGGAGGTTGTGGAGGACTGAATTGTGTGAAGTAGATATTGATGGTAACTACTTGAGTGTTGAGAAAATCAAATTATCCTCTAACCCAGCTCATATGTTTATTATTTATGTAATCCTGCTGATCTAGATGTGTCCGAACTTGATCTAAGTGTTGATCTATATGAGAATCAAGGTGAACAAATCTCTATACCATGTCTTGATATAATTGTTGATCATGTGAAGGAGCAGAAGAAGGTACATGTGCATGTACTCCTTTATTAAATTATTCTCCTTCATCCCCTTGATCCCGATGAGAAAGAATTCAAAATGAGGCATCGGTGAAAAAAATAGGTAGATTATTTGAGGATTCAGGATAAATGAGGTTTTATTTTTTTTAAGAATATAGGCAACTAGGTCCTAGAGCTACATTCTTCTTCCTTGTGGTTGTAAGGAGTCTAATGTTAAATAAATTATTGATGTAGTCTAGAATCAACTAGGCTTCATCATTAGGAGTATTTTTCAGGATACAATATGTAACGAAGGAAAGAAGAGGGGTAATATTTATTCAATCACTAGCTTTAGGAATGATAGAAGTTCTTAAGACATGCTGGATGATCCTAGCATTTTGATTCAATGAAGAAACAAGAGGTAAATGAGAGATGGAAGATATACCCCAAGTGTTTGATTAATAATTGCCCAATCATACTCACTTGTATATATCATTGAATGAGGCCTAACCCCTTCAGTCCTATGGTGTAGAAAAGTCCCCAAATCTTCCTTGATAATTTCAACATGTTGATGAAAAACATAGGAGGTAATTTCCATTTTATTTTCTCGCATTCTTCTATTGGCATGATAATAGTAAAAGTCTTAGAATGAAATGCATAGATTAAGGTGAGAATGAAAGAGAATTGAGTGGAGTTGAAAAGGGGCATGATTTGAAAATTAATGACTTCTTGAATTAAAAAATGAGAAGGGGTAATCTTAGCCTGAACGAACCTATCGAATGCTTATTCATTCTCCTTAGACAAAAAATTATCATCTCGTTCAAAATGAGATGAACCACCTGAAAGTTCATTAGGGATGTTAAGCCCTATAGAACTGGCCCAAGCTAACCAAGAGGGGGGGGGGGGGAATTGGTATTTTAAAATTTCTTTTCACAAAGAATAAAAAACGCATAAACCAAAATCACACCACAAAAATAAATGCGGAATTAAAAGTGCGGAAGCAAGAAACAAGAACACAGAAATCGTCCAGGACGATATGATCGTATCAATCATCCTTAATTACTCCCTTGATTTCCTGATCAATTAAGGCATAATTTGTGAATATCGTCCAGGCCGATCAATAATCGTCCTGGCCGATAATTTAAAAATACAGTATACCTTAATTGTCTATGGCGGTAACTTCTTTCTATTTTGAGCTTATCGTCCTGGCCGATACACGTATCTTTCAGGCTGATATGTTAATGACGGCTGCCTTAATTAAGAATCCTTATTTAGACTTTCTGTTTTAAGCCTGATCGTCCAGGACGATGTAAAAATCGTCCTGGCCGATATGAGTAAAAATAAAAATTCTAAGTCTCTCAAGTGTGTGTGTGTAGGGTCTTAACATCAGTCTCTTTGACCATTACAAATA
>NW_021319083.1:3646101-3670735 GCF_001605985.2 Dendrobium catenatum | reverse complement strand
AAGTGTGTGTGTGTGTAGGGTTACTTAGCATCAGTCTCTTTGACCATTACAAGTAGACTCAAGAAGTGAAAAACAAAAGTACAGACTGACACAACCCTAAACCTACGCAATCCTGAACTGGCTTCGTCTGTTCGTCCGATCTTCGATTCCTGAAAAGTTAGAAGAAACAAGTAGTCCAAGAGAATTAATAGTGTTTGTCAATCATCAAAACACAGGTCATGAAAATAGGTTTGCAACACCACCATTGGAAGGTTGAGATAGGTTTCTACTGCTAGCCAGTTAAGAAAAAGTTTGAACACAAGAATTGAAAGGGACTAGAGATAAAAAAGATTGAAAAATTTCAAAGAACAAACCAAAATTTATAGAATTTGAACAATTTTGTATAGTACAAAATTACCTTCACATGTACGATTTAGATCTTCATATGGGATGATCGTCGGTTCATGCATACGAATGGAAACGATCAAGATTAATTAATCTTGTGAAATCTTTTCGTAAAGAGGATTTATGATGAGTTGTTTTGTATGACTTTCTGATCAAACTAATCGTACAAACAAACTGGTATTCATACGGGATGACCACTTAATAATGTTTGAACCTAACAGTTGAGATCATCCACATGCAAACTGAGAACTAGATCATATAGATGAATAAGTATTTATACAAATGATGTTTGAAAAATAACTATTATTGCAATACCTATGAGAATCATACAAATAAATAATTGATGGTTTGTATAGATGAACATGTGTTTGTACTATAAGATCAATAATAAAAAATATATTTTTATCAGCCCAATGCAAGAAAGAAATCATGTAAAACCGTATGAATTTGTATAATACAAATTGTGTTCGTACAATACAAGTAGAAAAAGAAATTTAATTTTTCACAAGAAAATCAATATACTCTTCAAAAACAAATTTATACAAGATTCACGAGAAAACAAAAATACAATAAAATGAACCAAAAATCAAACACAAAATAAAAAAAAATCAAAACATAAAATCTAATATAAAATGGAAAAAATAACCAAGATAAACCATAAAAAAAAGAACAAAACACAATCATAAACACCAAAGCAATACACTACAATTTCAATTTGTAGAATTACAATTGTCAAGCATGAATCTCAATAACACCCAATCTGGTTCTTAAAGTGCTAAAAATCTCAAAAGCTAGTGATTTTGTGAAAATGTCTGCAAGTTGATTTTTTGTTATTATATGATATAGCTCAATTTCTCCTTTGGTAATATGATCTCTAATGAAGTGATGCCTTATGTCTATATGCTTGGTCCTAGTGTGTTTAATTGGATTCTTTGATATTCAAATGGCACTTGTATTAGAATAATATCAATTAAAAAACATAAGTCTATTAGTTATTATTTTAACCATATAACTTGTCCCACACAACTTCCTAAGGCTATGAATATACTTCAGTAGTACAAAGAGATACTGAATTCTACTTTCTTCTAGACCAGGAGACTAAGGAGTTTCCTATGAATTGATAAATTCTAGAAGTACTCTTTTTATCAACCTACATCCTATAAAATATGAATCAGAACATCCAATAATTTTAAAAGAGGTGCTATGCCTACGATATCAACTCCTTAAATTTTGAGTTCCTAAAAGATATCTCAAAATTCTTTTAATAACAGTAAAGTGAGATTATTTTAGACCTTCTTAAAATCTAGCATATAGATAAACACTAAATATAATATCAGACCTACTTGCAATTAAATAAGGTAGTGATCCAATCATCCCTATAAATTTCTTTTGATCAACATATTTTCCTTTAGAATCCTTATCTAACTGACATGAGGAACTCATATAAGTAATTATTGGTTTAGCATTATCCATTTTATATTTCTTAAGAATATCTTTAACATATTTTAACTAACTAAGAAAGGCTGCTTTATTCTAAAACCAAGAAAGTAATTCAAGTCTCACATCAAACTCATTTCAAAATTTTTACTCATTATTATTGCAAAGTCATCATAAAGATTTTTATTAGTGGATCCAAACAATATATCTTCCACATAAATTTGAATAATAACAATGTCATCTCCTACCCATTTTATGAAGAGAGTGGTGTCCACGCTTCCTTTCACAATATATTTTTCTAGTAGGAAAATGCTTAACATTTCATGCCATACCCAAGGTGCCTATTTTAGTCCATATAATATTTTCTTCAATTTAAACACATGATTAAGAAATTGTGGATTTTCAAAACTTAGAGGTTGCTTAATATAAACATCCTCTTTTATCACCTCATTAAGAAAAGCACTTTTAACATCCATTTGAAATAATTTAAATCCTTTAAAATAGGCAAAAGCTAGAGTACCCTTATTGCCAAGTGTGGCTTCAGGGGAGAAAGTCTACTCAAAATTAATTCATATTATTTGATTGTACCCCTTGGCCGCCAATCTTGCCTTATTTCTATCTACACCTGAATCATTCATCTTATTTTTTAAAATCCACTTGGTTCCAATAATTCTTTAATTTTTAGGTCTTTCTACCAATTCTCAAACATCATTTCTATCAAATTGATTCAATTCTTCTTGCATAACTAAAATCCAAAATTCATTAGAAAAAGCTTAATTCATATTAGTGGGTTAAATCATTGAAATAAATGCTAAGTGGTTCACTTCTTTGCTAACTTAAGCCTAATCCTAACACCTTCAATTGGGTCTTCTAAAATCACTTCTTTAGGATGACTTTTAGTATATTTCAATTCTCTAGGAAAATTATTTTATGTTTCAACCTTTTCTTCAAGATTTATATTTTAAATTCCTTGAGTATTTTCTTCAATATCTTCTTCTTTAAATCTAGACCCTCCAAAAATATCAGATTCATAAAAAATTATACGAGTGGTCTCCTCTACTACCAAACTCCATTTATTAAAGACTCTATAGGATTTGCCAACACTTGAATATCCCAGAAAATTTTCCTCATCAAATTTAGGATCAAAATTTTCTAAAAGATTTTTCTCATTATTATGAATGAACACTTTACATCCAAAGACATAGATGTGAGAAGTTGGGTGTTCTAACTTTAACAAGTTCATAGGGTGTATTATTCAACTTAGATCTAATGTTCACCATATTCAGAACATAACATGTTGAATTAACTACTTCAACCCAAAAATATTTAGAAAGGGAATATTCAGCCAATATGGCTCTAACATTTTTTACCAAAGTTTTATTTTTCCTTTCAATAACTCCATTCTATTGATGAGTCTCAGGGGCTAAAAAATTGTTATCTATCTCTTGCTCTTTATAGAAAACTTCAAAATTTTCATTTTCAAATTATCCTCTATGATTACTTTGAATTATAAGAATTTCATAGCCTAGCTTACTCTGAATCTATGTAAAAAAAAAAATTCTAAAATCTTCAAATGATTCACTTTTTTGAGATATGAATCTAATCTAAGTGAATCTTAAATATTCATCAACAATCAAATACCCAAAAGTTTTCTCTCCTATAATTATAGTGCTAACAGGTCTAAAGAGATCCATGTGAAGGACTTCTAAGGGTTTGCTAGTTCTAACATCCTTAATTAAATGAAAGGAGGACTTGACTTATTTCCTTAATTAACATGCATCACATAGGTGGTCCTTAATGAAGTCTACTTTTGGGTATGCCTCTTACCAATTCCTTATGGGTAATCTTCCTAAGATTTTTCATACTTTCTTGACAAAGTTATCTATGCCATAACCAAGATTCATCAGAATAGTTTTTAGACAAAAAATATTAGAAGATTTAACACTTTAAATTAAGCATGTAAATATTATTTTTCCTATCTCCTTGCAACACATCAACTCCATTTTGGTTTATAAAGCAGCTCGTAGGAAAAAAAAATTTATGTTAAAACCCTTTACCAATAAAATATTTTCAATCAAAAAATTATTTGTATTGATAATCATACTTAATCCTACCACTCTTCTAGTGGTATTATCTCTAAGAATCTCTTTGCCTCCAGTCCTGGACTTTAGCGGTATAAATTGATTCGTATCTCTAGTCATATATTTGGATCATTTGCTATGCAGGTATCAAATGCTCTTATGAGGGCTTATATGTTAACATTTCTATAAAATTATCAAATGTTAGATTTGGGAACCCAAATAAAATAGGTTCTCCTATTGACAATGATAATCTTGATGAATATTTGATATGTTGTGATTGATGCATCTTAGGTATCAACACTAGAGGTGTTCTATAATGAATAATGTAAGTGTGAGAAATATGCTCCATCGTTCCACATGAAAAGCATTTAACCAATGTATGTTTTTTATCAGGATTATAAAATTGTTCAAGTGTAGGAGGTGTCTTATCTTACTTAAAAGCTTTCAGTTTTTCTTTAAGCTTTCAGTGTAGGAGGTGTCTTATCTTACTTTCAACTCTTATTCTCTTTGATCTGATTCAGCCATAAACATCTTAAAATTATTTACAAGTTCATTATAAAATATTTTTAATAAATTATACTCCTTATTCAAATTATAAAATTCATCTAGCAAAGTCATGTTGTTGCTATCTATGTTTGTATGATCTTTCCTCAGATTTTCATACTCCTTTTATAAATTCAAATACTCAATGTTAAGATTTGCATGTAATTTTTTGAGTTTTCTATATGCAATATGAATTTTCTCAAAAACATCAAATAATTGATTATAGGATAGGTCACATACCTCATCTTGATATGAATGATCAAGCTTATCTACCACTAAGCACAAGTTTGTGACCTCCTTTTCTGCTTCTATTTTTGAAGAGTTTGAAGTTGAGTCAGTCCATAAAGCTCTTTGTAATCTTTTCTTACCCTTCTTCACATTAGTTTTCTCCTCAACTTTCTCTTTGTTAGGATTAGCTTTGAGATTTGGTCACTCTATCTTTATATGTCCAAGCTTTCTGCACTTATAACAAATAACTTTATTAAAAATCTTTGGATTTTTAATGAACTTACCTTTGTTTCAATGCTGACATTATCATTGCTCTCCTAATAAAATTTTGAAAAGCTTAATCATGATACCAATATCTTCATCATCTTATGGTATTGATTGATCACTTTCTGAATCATTAATCTTTAAAGCTATATTTCTATCCTTCCTTTTGTCACCTGCATTAATCTATCTTTGATTCACTCCTTGCTCATAAGTAATAAGTGATCCAAGAAGATTGTTAATAAAGTATTCATTTAAATCTTTAGACTCAGTAATGATAGGTATATCTATATCATAGGTAGTAGGAAAATAATGTAAAAGTTTATATACTTTTTTAGAATTTGTAAGCTCTCTACTTAAAGAACGCAATGAGGTAATCATCTGGCTAAACCTTATATATATATATATATATATCTTAAATTGATTCATTTGGTTTCATGTGAAAAAGTTCATAGTTATGTAATAAAATATTCAAACTATTTTGTTTTACCAGATTTATCCCTTCATAAGTTATGCAAAGTTTGTCCCAAATTTCATTTCCAGTTTTACAAGTTGAAATACTCATATAATGCTCAGATTTTAAGGCATAGAAAAAATTGTTTAAATATTTTGCATTTAATATGCTAAGTCCCTTTCTTCTATAATCCATTTAGTAAATGGTATTTTAATTCTAATGCCATCTATTATTCTAGCAGGTTTTGTATAACCTTCTTGTACTAACATCCACATGTGATAGTCAAGTGATTACATAAAAGTAGATATATGATTTTTCTAGAAATCAAAAGAAATGTTATCAAATAAATGTTGCCTAGTGATCGAATATCCTTCATTAGTGTTTTAGTTTTCAAAATTAGCCTAATTATTTTTAAAAAAATAGTCTAAACTTTTATTTTTGAAATTTACTCTAGTACCACATGAAAGTTCGTGAAGGTTGTTAGACCTTATAGAACTAACCCAAGGCTAACCAAGAGGGTGGGGGGGGGTGAATTGGTTATATAAAAAGAATTTCTTAGATATTGGAAAACCTTTTTTTATTTTTAAAATCATTTTAGATGATTAAAAAACACTAATCTTGAACTATGCAGTTGTTTATAGAAATGACTTTCACATATAATCTTTCAAATATAAAAAATAAAGAAATAAAATGTGGGAAAAATAAAAAGTATTAGAAGAACACCAAATTTTATAGTGGTTTGGTCCAACAAGACGTACGTCTACTCCCTAGAGACTCCCTCTCTAGGTATTGCACTAACCAAAAGTGACTATCCTTTTGCCCCCACGATAAGGTGGAGAAGCCCTTACAAACTCTCTTCCACCAACCTGGTGTGGCAGAGAACCATCGCCTTTTACACTCTCTAAGTGATGACAGTATACCTTCTCATCCTTTTTAACCCACATGGTGAAGGTAGAGTACATACACATCCTTTTTTACCCAACTGGTGAAGGCAGAGAACTAAACATCCTTTTTCACCCTCTTGGTGAAGGAAAAGAACCATCACATCTTTTTTACTATTCTAGTGAAGGTAGAGAACTTTGATCCAGTCTTGAATATCTTCTCTCAAGAGACTCCAAAAAAATTGGGAAGAAGTTAAAAGAAGAACAAAGAGATCCACACTTTTGGCAACCTTGTGAATCCCTTATAATTCCCTCTCACTAGATCTCTCACTCTCCAATCTCAAAATCTTTCTTAAACATAATCCCACTGGTCACTCTTAAGAGAAAATTAGAAGAAAAGGATAGGGGTAACTATTTTAGGACACTATTTATAGAAAACACATAAAAAACCATCCAAAAATTAAATTTTTCAAGAGAACTGTCCATGATTCATACTGTATAATCATAGATCATTTGGTACAAACAGTTTAAAAATTATGGTCTCATTTGCGTACAAACTGGGATGAACATAGTTTCTTACATTATAGGTCATCTGTACGAGTTTGGATCATATAGTACAAATAGTTCAAAAATAAACAAAAGTTTATATGATATGATATGGTATGAATTTGATTTTATACATTGTTGGTCATTTGTACAACTTGACATTGTACAATATGAACAGTTCAAAAATGAACAAGTTCGTATGACATGATTTGGTACAAATTTGATTTCATACACTATTAGTCGTCTGTATGAGTTGATTTTGTATTGTACGAACATTTTAAAAATTATTAAGTTCATATGGTATGACGATAATTTCATACTCTATCAATTATCTATATGAATTGATATCATACTATACTAACAATTTAAAAATAACTGTGTTTATATGGTATAATATGGTATGATATAAATTTCTTACTCTGTCAATTATCTATATGAATGTATATCGTATAGTATGAACAGTTAAAAATAAATGTATTCATATGGTACGATCTGATACAACTTGAATTTCATACTCTATTAGTCGTCTATATGAATGGATATCGTATATTACGTTCAATTAAGAAAATTAAGCCCTGGTTTGAGTACTGATTTTAGAGAAAAAACTAAGTTAAATTGTACAGTATGATTATATGTCATACACTATGATCATTTTTAATAATTTTATGCACTCCCCCTTTGTGTGAGCATGGTTATCCAATTATAATTACACTTGCTGAGACTGAAGAAATAAACATAAAGATATACATCTTTTACATTAAATCCTATTCTATCCTTTCTTGAAGTCTTCAACAATCTGGAGTAATATATCATTTTTTAAAATATTAGTACTCACAGAACCAACCAAAAATATTGAATATATGTTTGGAGAAAAATGATAAAATCATAGCAATAATATTTTATTATCATAAAAAATCATAATCTCAATCTTGATTACTAATTTATAATAAGGATCGTAGCTAGCGGACGACATTTGTCATAAAGACTATTATCTAGTGACAAAGGTCAGAAGGACCATAGTACACAGGCAATAGTGGTAAGAAAGACCATTGTCTGATGATAGAGGTTGGAAGGACCATAGTTGACTGTCGATAGTTATTAGAAAGATTGTTGGCTGGTGACGAAGATCAAAAGGATCATGATCTAGCGATGGAGTTTGAAAAGATCATAGTCGGTAGATGATAGGGATCAGAATTACTGTTGTTAGGTGACGTAGGTGAGATATAGGCAACCCAACCCATTTTTTACAATTGGACCAATTCTAAAAGTTACCTCGATTGAGGTATGTTACATTTCATCTATCTTCGTTTACAAAATTATAGGAATTTTGGGATCTTTTTAATTTAAATTATAATTTTATACCATCAAAATAGGGATAACTTTGCACCTACTAAACTTTCATAGTGTAACTTTTTATAAGTTATAGATATGACTATTATACACTTTTAGGTATATTTTTACAAAATTTTGCCATGTAATTTAAAAAGTGTGCCACTTTTATTCAATTAAAAAATTATTGTAATCCTAAAAAAAAATGTTGTAGTATAATTAATGCTTTAAATTAGTGTTCTAAACTATTCTAAAAATCTACTGAAATTATGAAACTGTGGAATTCTACTCAATTGCTAAATCTAATGCTTACTGACAACGTATTTTGTGCATCTTTAAATTTTTTTTATTATTATTACAATACAATTATATCTACACTTATCTAATTAAATTATGTGATTTTGTGGAAACCTAATGTTGGAGAAAGTTCTACTGTGCCAAATGCATCGGGAGTCATAAGGGTTTGAATATTTGATATATACAAAGTATTGGGAGCCATAAGGGATTATTTTCTTATATACTAGCACAAATAGTCATAAGTGCCTAAATTCTGATGTTTGTTTCTGATGGGATGTAAAAGGGTCAAGGTTAAATCTATTACTTTCTACTATGATACATGAAGTGCTTTTTTTTGTATTGCTTATTAAATTTTTGATAGCTGCTAGCATTATTATGCCTAGTATAGTGAACTATTAATAGCTACTTTTAAAATTTAGTTTAATGCATAAAAAATTAACTATGAAAAGTTTAGTTAAAGGGGTATGAACTTCTGAGTTTTGTTGGCTCACACTTATTCTCCATTCTATTTTAGGTCAGGAAAAGGGAAAAGAGTGGGTTGAGTAGAAGTGGTCCTAAGTTCTAATCTGTCGGTGTTATCTTAAGTATTTTTTTTAATATTTGTAGAGTCATGGCTAGTTCAACATTATTTTATTCCAGTTTGTAGCCATGTACTATAATATATAGATTTTTATTGCATATATACATTTTGATGATGAATAAAAAGAAAAATAATTATGGATGAATTTATTTTTTTATTAGGTTAAAGTTTAATAGTAGCTCTATAATCTATTTTAAATTATTAAAATCCATAAAATCTCTAAATCTTACAACTTTGACTTGGTATATCATTGTTCAACATAATATGACATGTTTTTTCTATGGGTTATATTGGGTTGGGTATAATTGACCGACCACCTCCATTACTACACCACTAGATTGCCAATGTTAGAACATCACCCAACTACCTTTGTTGGGTTACCACTGCTCGACAGACTCCAATGACATCTTGACTAATTGATTGCATCAAGAGAATAAGGCTTTGATTGCTGCCAATAGCCTCCAACTCTACTAATCCATTTTTTTCCTTCAATCTACAAAAGAAAATATGGGCTAGCACAAGAGAATGACCAGAGGATGTGGCTTAGATTGCTGCCAATGGTGTCCAATTCTATCAATTAATTTTTTCATAATTTACCATATAAGACTTAGACCAGCACAAGAGAATTGGACTTTGATTATTACTGATAGTCTCTAATATATTAATCCATTTCCCCCCTCAATTTATAAGAAAAAAACTTGGACTCATATGCTGGAATGTCCTGATCTGATGCCGGGGCATTGGTTACACTTCAATGTTTATAGTTTCGGTGCTACAATAGTGCTCCTAAACTTCATAAATGTTGGTTCTTTTCCTAAGATATTCTTACACAACATGAACTAAAATACACATTTTTACTAGGATTAGTCAAATAAAATTACTACATAATTTTCACTTAATAGGCAACTATGGTGACTGGTGATAGGGTGGCAACAGTGGTGGCCGACAGGTAGTCGCCATAAGTGGGGTGGTTATAAATGGAAGTGGTGGCTAACTATGGGGTGGTAACTATTGACCTCCTTTTTGGCATCAATCTTTGCTTTTGATCATATTATTTCTTTATAATATTTTAAAATTATATGAGATCGTATTGATACCCATTTGATGAGTACTTTCCATGAGTTTATGTGTTTGAACCTTACATGCACATATTCATCCCTTACATAAATTTTTGATTGAGATCTTGTTTTAAAATTGGATCGCACTATTGTGTCCAACCCATCAAGATGTATCAAATGAGTCTATTTATGTTCGAATCAAATATCATCTGATGTGTTCGAAGGAGAGAGAATTTAAGTGAATTTTCTTAAAAAAATTATAATTAAAATAATTTTAAAATCAAATAAAGAATTGAAAATGTATTAAGAAATAAATATTTTAAATAAAATGTATAATTTAAAACATTATACATATGTCTATATGTACATATATATACTTGTTGCGGGCTAGAATATATACTGCGATAGAGTTAGAACTTTTTCTCTTAACGTTGTACAAATATTGAGCACACAAACAAAAGGAAAAAAATAAACACCAGGATTTTTACTTGAAAAATCCTGAAAAGGGAAAAACCATAGAGCCATGCCCAATTGAAATGTTTCCACTAGTGTTTGACTAGATTACATGTGACTAATTCATCCTAGAAATTAAGGGCATTCTTATTATAATGGTCAAATGTCTGGTTGAAATCTAGTTACAATGGAGGTCAGACGAAAGTCCGGCGTCAATCCATGGCCGGTTAGAAATTGTGTGTTGATTGGCTGCCTAGTGGATGTATGAAGTTGATCATTGGTCGATCAAAAGTCTAATGTCTGTCGGCAATTGAGTAGAAGTCTGACGTTAGTTGGTGGTCAACAAAAATCTGATGTTAATTGGTGGCGGTCAGTCAGAAGTCTGACATTCGTTGGTGGCCAGGTGGAAGTCCGGTGACAGTTCGTAGTTGAGCGGTAGTCTGGTGTTGTTCATGGAAGTGTTTGGTATCAAGAGAACTCTCTTCCTTCTCTTCCTTGCTTCCTTCCCCTTTCATGAGAAATGAGGGGTCTATTTACAATTTTTTGAGAGTTGCATGACCAGTAAATATGACAGAGATCAAAGGTAAATTTGGAGTGGTTTGAATGAATGACTTATGTTGATTTTCTTGATTGTGAACCATTTACTAGGAATTTAAATGTCTTAATGATATCAACATTTGGCACCTTGGATTTTTCTTGTCAAGCGCTCAATTGGACTATAAGAATGTCACGTTTTCAAATCATTTAGTAATCCAAATTATTGTTTAAACTTCCAAATACACTTCGGGTCTTCGATTTGGACCCATTTGGGCTTTGATTGGGTAAAATTTGGTGACATTGGGTTCATAATTTTGTGACATTCAGTTTGGCTATAAGTTTGCAAAAATTTTAATTCATATGGTCCCATTTTTTTTTTCAAAATTTTCAAACTTGATTTTTCTTGAGATTCATGGCCGATAAAGATACTTTTTTTTATGATATATCAATTGCCCCTATTTTTGGACGCCTAAGCTCCATAATTTTAAAAATATGCACCATAGCCCTTAGGGAATATTTTATGCAATTTGAAACTTTAAAATAATTTGATCTTGGGCATAGAGGTCTCGAATAGTTTTAAAGGTGCCATAATTGAGTTTGTAACAACAAAAATGGTGCTGAAGACCCCCAAAATGTCCAATTTGGACTGCCCGGGCTGAAAATCGGGCTCGGGCACACATGGGCTGCCAAATCATACGCTCTAACATGGGTCAATGAGATGCGCCTGCTTAGGAGTGTGTGGTTTTGAGAGTAGCCAATAATAATCGGTTATAGTATATATATATATATTGGGCCTACCATTTTTTTCAGTTGGCGGCTATAATGTCGCGAGCAATAATTTTTTTAAATTATTAAAATCTCATTAGGGTGCTGAAGAAATTAAGAAAAAATCCTAATTTGTTTTTTAAAACATTATAAAATAATTTTGAAAAAATTTAAATATTTTTGGGGGCTAAAGTTTCCCTCCCCTTTAAAAACCTTGTCGCCCCTTTTTGTCCTATAAATACCCCTAGGGAAGGGAATTAATTGCATATTCTCATTCTCCCTTCTCTCTCTAACTTTCTGACAGTTGATGTCTTCTAATGTTTTTGGTAGGCGGCATCCCCTACTCAAATTCAGTGCCACTCTCTTATATAGAGTTAGAATTTTTTGTCTTCCCTCACTTTCTCTTCCAAATTTATTCTTACTCTAGAGGCTTCCTATTATTTTTTATAGGTGGCATCTCCAACCCAAATTTAATGCACCTCTTTATTATAGAAGCTAAAATGGGTGACCACACCTTCAAAATTCGCCTTGCCAAAAAAGATCATCCTGCTGTTCAGCATGTGGTTCTAAAAAACCTCATAAGGAGGCCTAGGCTGACGATGTCACCTCCACCATAACCAGCGACTACATGATCATTTTTAGGAATAAGTTTCACTTCCCCAATGATCTTGTGATGAAGGTTCTTAAAAATTTAGATCGTTTATGTTCTCCTCCTCCATGATTTTTGATAGTATATAAGTTAAGTTTACGAGCAAGGCTACGAATTCCACCACCCCTGGAGTCGATTGACATTTTAGTGACATGTGAATTTAGTTTGTCCTAGCTTTTTGATAAAGAAATATAAATCATAATGGGATTGATTATATTTTTTAGAGATCATGGGGTGATGTTATCTCCAAATTGTCTTTCTCAGATGGGCTATCCTACTTGTTATATGCAGTATCATATCTCCAAGTGGCTAGATATTCGCACTCGAGACTCATCAAAGAGCTAGGTTAGTGGGTTCTTCTTTATGCAGAATGATAAGAATCTACTAGGAAAAAAGGGAAAGCTAAAGGATTTACCCATTTCCCTTCATGTTGGAAAAGAGGATCTGTTGAAGATGCTTAAACTTCCTAATGTAGACACCCTTTACTATAAGTTTCATTATTTGAGCATATACATGGATTAGAAGTATTTGTTCAATGTGAGATTATCTACTTAGACAGGGAGATCTCATGCACATATGTTAAAGATGCCCGCCAAAGTCCCATAGGTAGCTTTCCACACTTCAAAGGTTCCTTCTAAATGATCAAGGAACGAAGGTGATCCATAGGCATCCAAAAAGAAAAAGGTGGAGTAGATTTTGACAATCACTTGAAAAAAGTTACCCTTCTTCTCCATCAAAGTCACACATTCTAGAAGATGTTTTGAAACAATAATGTGTTAGCCATCGACAAGCTGAGAAATTAGTAAGTTTCCATTTTCCTTTTTGCTTTTCCTTTTTACATTTTCATAAGAATATGTCACTTACAAAACATTTTCTAATTATTTTAGATCCTGCAACATATAAATCTTAAGATTAAATTGACTAAGACCTTAAATGATTGGAACAATGTTTTTATAAAGGTCAAATATATTCAAGGAGAATACAAAAAGAAGTCTGATGGCAAGATAAAGGAGATGAAGGTGGTGGAGGAGCAGTTAGCAGAGTGAATAACAAAATTAATTACTATGGCTACTTCAGCCTCCTTAAAGAATTAACAGATGGATCATCACCATATGGATTTGGTGGATGCACAAGTAATGATCAATTAGTATGTAAAAGATCCGCATATCCTTGAGGATAAGATAACATCCATTAAAAATGAAAATAAAAGACTTTAGGGTCTATTGTCTAAGAAAGAAGCCAAGTCCATATCAGGATTGTCACATTCAATAGCTATAAAAGAATTCAAAAAGTTAGTTGCCTTTAAGATAATAATTCAAGATCATGTTCAAAAAGTTCATGATCATACAAAGTCTTTGGAGCTAGAGTGTACAAAGTAAGGCATCATTCGAGGGTTTTTTAAAGGCGCCCATCTAGAGTAGTACAAGATTGAAGCTGAAGTTGAGGGGTTGACACCTAGCCTGGCTTCTGGTGATTTTTCTTTAGATTGAGATGGTAATGAGATTGAAAGTGTGCTGCATAATGCCTTTGCTCTCGAGGAGGATGATGATATTGAGATTCTCCAGTATTTATTTGTTGTTGGTTGAACCACTTTATATGTTTTAGTGATTATTACATATATTTGGTGTTGATATTTTTATACGATGTATATGATATATTCAATGATATATCAAGAAGTTGTTCATATTTCTTTCTTTTCTTTCTTATGAGTATATGAAATTTACTCAATTTCATTTCAAATTGGATGATGAGAAATATTATAGTAGGCTCTTTTAGTTTCAGCGAATGTGGATGTTTGACCTATCTAAGGTTTTTAATCGAAGCATTTGCTTGAAGATATTAACCTGTATAGAAGAGGTCAAATCAAATCCCCCTAGGATGGATTATCTAGCGATTGAGATACAATATATGTTATGTGTTTCCCAAATCATGGATAAAAAATTAGATTCACTGTTAGTTTTTTATTATTGTTTTGATCCTTTTTAGAGAAGGAGATAATATTGAAATAGAATGAATAACATATTATTGTATTATATAAAATAATATAAAATTCCCCTAGTTTTACTTAAGGATATAAGAATTACAACATACTCAACACAAAAGAAATACATATGGGAATTACACGATAACTTTGGAGGAAATATATAATGTATGACAAGAAGTATTATCGATACCTACTGATATTACTAGCAGAGGTTTTAAACATTCCAAGTTCATGGGAGCATCTTACCGTTGGCATCTTTTAATTTGAAGGTGTCAGGCTTGACCATTTCCACCATCAAGTAAGGACCCTCCTAGAGGGAAGATAGTTTACTGTGATGAGGGTCCTTTCCAGCTACCTCATTGGTGTGTAGAACTAGATCCCTAATGGAGATACATCTAGGTTTCACCCTTCGATTATAGTGATGGGTAACTCTTTGGTGTTACGTAGAGACTCTGAGTGAGGTTATATCTCTAACTTATAGAAGGAGATCCAAGTTGTTTTTAAGCTTCTCCTTATTATTATTAAAGTTAAAATTTGAATTATATGGCTTGTGACTCCAATATCAACCGGTATGACTACTTTTGTACTAAAGTAGAGCTTGTATGGGGTTTCTCCTATAGGAGTTCTGGCCGTAGTTTGATAAGCCAAGAGGATATTTGGGAGCTCTTCAACTTATTAATCCTCAACCTTTCGTAAGCGTGTCTTCAACCATTTTAGAATTATCTAGTTTATAACCTTTATTTTCCCATTTTCCTAAGGACGAGCTATAACTATGTGTACTAGCTGAATAAGAAAATCTTTATAGAAAGATGTAAAGATTTTTCTAGTGTACTGAGTCTAATTGTCAGTGATGACCTTGGTTGGAATGCCAAAATGATATATTATATTTTTCAAAAAGATTTTTTTTGCATTAGCTTCAGTAATACTTGTTAGAGGTTCTACCTCCACCAATTTGGTGAAGTAATCTACAAATAATATGATTAGTTTTATTTATCCAGTGGCTATAGGGAAGGTCCATTATATCAATCCACCATTGGGCAAAAGGCGAAGGGATCTGAAGTGATGCAAGCTCTAGAGCAAGTGTATGAGTTAGATTGGAATGTAATTGGTAGTTTTTACACTTTTAAGTAAAATTAAGTGCGTCATGTTTCATTGTGGGCCAATAGATTCACTGCCTCTTAATCTTGTAGGCTAATGCTCTTTCTCCCAGATATTTACAACATACTCATGAATAGAGTTCTTTAAGTGTGTAATCAGCTTTTGAAGGTGGGAGACATTTGAGGTATGGTTCGATGAAGGCTCATTTGTACAATGCATCACTAATAATAATAAAATTCACTACTTGTCTCCAAAGTTGTGTTACAGCTATATGATCTTCAAGAAGCACACCATCTTGTAAGAAGCACAAGATGGGATCAATCCAATAAGCTTGTATTGGTTCATCGATCAAAGATATGACCCATAGACCATGGATACTCATGAAGTAGATTTCCTCGATACACTTTCTCTTATATATATCCTCAATTATTGATGTAGCAAGTTTGGAAAGAGAATCTGCTCATGTGTTTTACTCTCAGAGAATATGGATGATCTAGTACTCTTTTATATGAGCTAAAAATATTTTTACGATGTTGAAGTACTGAGCTAGTTGTGGGCATCAAATTTTCCCTCTACTTGAGAGACAACCAATTACGAATCAGTGTGGACCACTAAGTTTTCTTCTTTTCCTTCTATTGCTAACCTCAATCCATTGATAAGGGTCTCATACTCTACTATGTTATTCATTACAGGGAACTTAAGCTGAAGCCTATACTCAAAGGTAACTTGCTACATGGATATCAATATAATAATTACCATGGTGCTAGAACTTCCAAAAGCTCCATAAACATACAACATCTAGTATGGGGTAGAAGGAGAAGAACTTGGTGGCTTGCTAGATATAGGGATGGTGCATTAAACTATAAAATTTGTAAGTATCTGAGATTTGATATCCAGCCTGAGCAAGTAGTGGATGTCAAAATTTCCTAGCTCCACATACCACTTGATTAATCTGTCATATGCTTCTAACTTTTGTAGGATACTTCTCAGATTAGATTTGTATAAACCCTAATTATGTGGGCTTGAAAGTATGTGTAAAGTTTTTTGGCAGAGTAAACAAACTCTAAAGCTATTTTGTCAGCCAATGGATAACATCCCACATTTTTAAATAAGATTTTAATAGTGTAATAGATGGGATATTGTATAATATTTTTCTCTTATACAAAAATTGAATTGATAGCCTAGGTAGAAACAACCAAGTACAAATATAACTTTTCTTCAAGTATAGGTTTTGAAAGTAATGGAGGAGATACCAAATACTTTCATAATTATTTGAAGGCTTCTTGGCATTCATCAGTCCATTGGTATTCTGAGTTATGAGCACCTCTGAGTACCTTGAAAAATGATAGATATTTCTTTCCTAAGCGGGTCAAGAAATCAGATAGAGTTGTAATCCTTCCATTCAGTCTCTAGACTTCCTTGATATTCCTTGGGGGCACCATATCCCATAGTGCCTTAATCTTTTTAGGATTAGCCTTAATCCCTCGATAGTTCATGTTGCAAATATGACCCAAGCATAGTGATTTTGATTATAGCAGATATTTTTATGTTTGTTACTATTTCTTCTTATTTTATAATATTTTATTTTGTTTTGTGTGTACTAATATTTCAAGAAAATAATCCACAGTTCACTTGTAATTTTAATCAGATCAACATTGGGTGGACTAGGGCTACAGTTTATATTTTCAAATTGTTATGTATTTTTTTGCTTTCTTGAGTTGTATCATATAATTTGGTGGATATCATTACTGAGTAACCTTGCACACACACAGGGGGAGAGAGAAAAATATTTTGATAGATTTTTTATTAGCAAATTGTACTATATGACTTTAGATCATACCATACAACATTGGTTCCTACTATATGACTTTAATTCATACTATAAGATCTATTGTACTCTATCAAAACCCTAACTACCAAAGGTCAAGAAAGAACTAATTTTATTTCGATCATACGATACAATTTGGTTTCTACTATACACCCTAATTAATACCTTTCTTAATTAATCCCTCAAAATCAGGCATTCAAATTGTGACATTTATAATCAGCTGATCGTACTGTATGATACCGTTCATACAATTCAATTGATACAGTATGACTTTAGTCATACTAGAGGTCATACCAAACAAAAGAAATGAGTTTAATGCTGATTATATGATAAGATATCCAAAGTGCTGGACGATTAACAATGTACGAAATTGGTCATCCTAGAGATCATACCAAACAAAAGCCATGATATTTGTATTGATAGTAATGTATGATATCCACAGTGCTGGGCGATTGATAGTGTATGAATTTGGCCATCCCATAAGTCATCCCAAATCAATAAAAGGAATTTCTTTAGTTCATACTAAATAATCTTATAATCATATGGTACAAAGTGTTGTAAGTTCTGAACAGTTTGTCTGCATGACCATTATATGAACATAGTTTTATACTAATCATAATACGATGCTTCTATCATATAGTATGAATAGAAGATAGAACTCTTAAAATTAGGGTTTCTTAAAGCCCACTACTTAAGATTTTCTAATACTTTTATAGAAAATTTTTGGATGTATAGACTTCAAGAGAGAGAGCCTTGAGGGAGAGAAGAAGGAGAGCTTTGTGAGAGAAAAGAGGGAGATTTTGTGAGGGAGAAGTTGTGAAGGGATTCATAAGGTTGCTCCAAGTAAGAATCTTATCTAGTATCTGCAAGTGTCTACCTAGATTCTCTGTGTCTCTGAAGAAGTTCATTAGCAAAGAACGTGGTTCTCTAACCATCACCTAGAGGGTGAAAATAAAGTTATGGTTCTCTGACCAACACTTTGAGGGTGAAAATATAGTTGAGGTTTTTTGCCTGTCAAAGTGTCATGATGCTATTTCACTGAGTTAGTGAAATAGCATCTATACGGGCTTCTCCACCTTGCTATGAGAGTAAAATGAGAGTCACTACTATTTAATACAATAATTAGAGAGGGAGTCTCCAACAAGTGCATGTAGGTTAGGTTGACCAAACTACTATAAATTATGATGTATTCATTCTAATTTTTTTATGCACTTTATTTTTCTGTAATTATATGTGTGGTTGAAGAATCTGACTTATTTTGTTGTTGTGAAATTTGCTTATTTTCACATCGACTATGTAGATTATTGTGTGCTGGTGTCAAAAAATTTTAAAGGATTTCTTTTTTCCTAAAGAAGTTTTTAAAACATCAAATTCACCCCCTCTTGGTTAGCCTCGGGCTAATTCATCAAGGTTTAACAACCTTCATGAACTTTTAAGCAGGATCATATTGGGATTTAAGGATAAAGTTTTAAAGAACTTTTGAAAAATGGCCAATGGCTAACATTAGAAATCGTAATACTGTAGAAGGATATTCAATCATATAACAACCTTTATTTGATAATATTTCATTTGATTTTAAGAAAATATGAATGTCTACTTTCTTGCAATCTATCAATTATCACATATGGATGTTAATTCATGAGGGAAATTCTACACCTTTATGTTTAGTAAATGGTGTTAAAACTGAAATACCTTTTTATGAATGGGTATATATGATAGAGATTTAGCCCAATTGAATGAAAAATATTTAAACTATTTTTTCTATGCATTAAAATCTAAAGATTACTTATGCGTTTCTACTTACACTAATGGTAAGGAGATTTGAGATAAACTCTGCATAACATATGAAGGAACAAAGGAAGTAAAAAATCTAAGTTAAACTTTCTACTTCATGATTATAAACTTTTTCGTATGAAACCTAGTGAATCTATTTATGAAATGTATACTAGGTTTACTATAATTGTTACTTCCTAGCATGCTTTTGGAAGAGAACTCATTAACTATGAAAAAGTTAACAAGATCTTGTGTTTCTTACCTACTTCGTATATGTAAAAATTATTGTTATTTATGAATCTAAAGATCTGATTGTTTACTCCATTGATAATTTACTTGGATCACTCATTACCTATGAGCAAGGAGTTAGTTGAAGACAACTTGACGTAGGAGAAAAGAGAAAGGAGAAAATTGTTTCCTTAAAGGCTAATGATTCAAACAGTTGTTCTAATGAAGAAGAGGAAGATATTACATTGACAACTTAACATTTCAAAATCTTTCTAAAGAAAAAGCAAAAGCATCATCATTAGAGGAGCAAAGGTAATAATTACAAAAATTCTAAAGCTTTTTATGATATTATCTATTATAAATGCAAGAAACCAGGGAACTTGAAGTCTAATTTCCCAAGTATTAAAGCTCACCAGAGCAATGAGAAGGGCAAGGAAAAAATTTAAATTTAAGAAAGGCAAGTAAAAGACTCAGAAGGCGTTCTGGATAGAATCTGCTTTAGACTCCTCTGAAATTGAAGCAGAAGAGGAGGTATCTAACCTATGCTTAATGATAGATAATCATCTTGATCATTCTAATCAAGAGGAGATATATGAGCTTTCCTATAATGAATTATTTGAAGTTTCTGAAAAAATTCATACTACGTATAGGAAGCTCAAGAAATTACATGCAAGCCTTAAATCTTACTTTTCAAATTTAAAGAAAGAGCATGAATGCCCCATAAAAGATCATTCCACTTTGGATAGTAATCATATGGCTTTATTAGATAAATTTGACTCTTTAAATAAGATGCATCTTGATTTAACCGTTGAATATGATTCCTTGATAATATCACATGTTAAATTAGAAAATGTATTCAATGAATTAGAAACTCTTGCAAGAAAATTAGATGGAAGTAAGCATGCATTAAAAATTGAAAATTAAATTCTTGAAACTGTAAACAATTCTTTACAAGTTCAATTAAAAGCATACAAATAAAACAAAACACCTCCAACACTTGCACAGTTTCATAATACACCATCTCAACTTGCATTCAAACCAAGGAAAAGGCACCATAACCTACTTAAATTAGTAAAATCTTTTCCTAGAGTTAGATGTTTCTCTTGTGGCATACTATGACACATCTCCTACACTTGCACTATCTATTGTAGAACACATTTGGTGTGGAGACTAAAATTGCATAATTTATAGCATAGCATGCAAGCATTTCATCCCACATTCCATAAGGTGGAATCCAAACTTATTTGGGTTTCCAAATCTAACCAGTGATGATTTTATAGGCATGCTCTCACAGAAGGCCTCATGAGAGCATGTGGTATATGGATAGTGGATGTTCATGGTATATAACTAGAGATGCAAATCAATTCATTTCACTGGAGGCTAGGGCAAGAGCCAAGGTGACACTTAGAGATAACACCACAAAGAGAGTGGTGGGATCAGGTATAATTGGCACTCAAAAATTTTTTTTTTATTGAAAATATTTTATTGGTACATGGCTTAAAACATAACCTGATTAGCATAATCCATCTCTATGATAAAGGCTTTAGCATTAAATTTTTGTTTACCAGCTACATGATAAGCTTAAATGGAAAAAATATGTTGTAAGGAAAAAGTGTTAATAATGTTTACATGATTAATTTAAACTGTGTTAGAACAACTACTACTTGTCGAACTCATTTTTATATGAGGTCATCATGACTTTTCTCAATCCTCTGACAGGTGATCCAAGGGAGGACTGTTGTACACTTGCATCCACAGAGATCCCAATTAACACTAAACCCAACCTTCAATCAACAATATATCCATCCCTAAATCATGCTCAATCAATTTTAACCATCTTTATTGTTATGATTGATATGAACAATTTAACATCAATCATTTCAACTCAAAATCCATCTCAAATCCAAAATTCTAAGTCAAGATCCTTGGCCAAAAGCCTAAGTCATGAAGCCTAGTTTGGGTGAATTTTCTATCACCTGGAAACCTAGTTAGTTAGCATCTTATTCAGATTTTATAAATTTCATATTAATATGAGATGTCTTGAGTGTCAACCCTCCAAATTTGACCTCATTTGGAGGTCTCTAACCCCATAAACTAGGTTAATCTCCAAAGTCTGCAAAACCTTCAAATATTTATATCCTATGCCATTGGACATACCACCAAGTGGAATTTAACCTCGGGACCCCTTCCAAACCTTCCAACTACACACATGACCTTTTTTAATACCTATTGACCACAAACCTACACTTTCTTGCATCTATTTTGACCAAGTGTTGACCAAGGGTCAAAATGACCAAAATGCCCTTTAAGGTGTTTTGTTCTTTTCCCCAAAATTCAGCATGACTTTCCCTCCTCAACCCTAAAAACCTATCCCAATGAATCATGAATATAATTTAGGATCCTTTTGACTCAAACTTAGACCCTAGGTCAACCTGGTTGACCAAATCAACCTAGGTTAACCCAAAAGCCCCTTAAGGGTCAAATTAATCATTTTGACTGAAGTGACCACCCCAAACAATAAAACCACCTCCAGTGGTCTCCAAATATCAATCCAAACTTTTTGAGCCGAATCCAAGCCCCTAGGTTAACCTGGTTGACCAAATCAACCTAGGTTGACCTAATGACCTATTAAGGGCCCAAATTGGTCATTTGACCCAGATGGCCAATTAGACCCCTGAAACCTCCTCTAATAGGTCATTTTGATATTATTTCAATTTTGTTGATCCCAGACCCAGCCCCTGAGTCAACCTGCTTAACCAAGTCAACCTAGGTTGACCCATTAGTCCCTTAAGACCTTCAATGGGCCATTTCAATCCATTTGACATCTCCAATCCATATCAAACCTTCAAATTAACCCTTACGCACACCCTAAGCATTAATCAATCAAATCCAAGTCAACCTTCCATAACTTGGACAAACTATCTTTAGACCTTCTTTAATTTATTCAGACTTCAAACCCCTAGCAATCAAGCCCTCTCCTATTCATTCAAGCAACTCCTTAAGCTCCTCTCACTACCACCCAATAGACTTTGACTTTTTTTGATTGGTCAACATAGGTCAACAAAGTCTCTAAAGGGGTTTTAAATGGCTAACACTACCAAACATTGATCCTTTGTTTTATGCACTAAACCCAAAGCATTCTATCAATGCTTGAAGAAACCTTGGATGCCACCTCACTCCCCTTAATTATTTGACCAATCAAGTGGTCAAACAATTGGTTTGGAGGGGTCAAAAGGGCTCCCATGTTGTCAAAGTTCCCTTTCCAGACTAATCCAATCCATTTAAACCCTTTCTAATTCAACACTCCAGCACCCAAAGCACCCTCCTATGCCACATATGTAGTCAAGTTGGCTACTGACTTGTCAAATTGGTCAACAAACACTCAAAGCCTTCTTAAGTGGTCAAACTCACATGCTAGCCCACTCTCCTCTAATCTTGGTGGCTGGGTTCGTCCAAAATGAGAGCTAAAGCTCTCTAAGAGTCTCTTAAACCAAGCCAAACCCTTTGTTTAACCAAAAAGGGAAATGGTCCCTTGTTTAACCAAAAAGGGGAAAGGCCCCCCCCCCCCCCTCTTCAAGCCCAAAGCCTCCAATGGCAATGAGACCACTCCATCCTTTTCCACTACAACCCAATGGTTTGAGACACCTATTAATGATCTAGGGAGGGTCTTTGAGCGATAAGAGCCATCCATTCACCTCTAGAAGGTTCAAATAACGCAAATTATACAAAAAGAAAATCATTCTAACTCCTTCACTCTCTCACATCCTTGAGCCTCCCAGAGCATTCCAAGCTTTTATTTGATCTCCAGGCATCTCCTCCTCCAACTCCCAACCAAAACCCACCATTAAAACTCTACCGATGATGAGCTTTCTGGCGAGTCCAAGTGCTTCCATCCAAGGAGTTATAGCATTCGATCAAAGCATCGTGAGCTCAAGGAGTCTTCTACAAATATATACGAGAACAATCTACAAGCTCAACCATATCAAAATCCCAAAGATCTAACTGTAAAAATCCTTAGCCCTATGTCACCACACTTAAGTTAAAATAACTTTTTATAAAGTGTGTTTCAAGCCTAGCTTTTAGCTCCCTATGATTTCTATTAATGTATGCTAGTTAGGTTTAAATGTTCAGTTAAATGATTGATCTGATCGAAAGAACAAGGCAAAGTAGTGATCCTAGGGCATTTTCATTGTCTCCATTAATTGTATGTTTTCTGGATCGTTGATCGTGAGATTAATGATCCATGTTAAGTATTTTCACGATTTTGTTCGACCACATGTTCAATCCCGTAGCTAGTGCCTCTATCCAGCTTTATTTGATCCCTCAATTCAGGATAGCGGTGGATCTGATGACATCTACTATGCGTGTTGGTAGTACTCAACCCGGCCCATTGATCTTTTGATCAATGTCTTGGATTGAGTAATATTATGATTTCTCTCTACCACGGGATCGATCATCACGGAGATCTTCTGTCTGACATAATCCTAATCATTAACTCAAACCTCATGTGATCGGACGGCGTCGAAGCCCTACTAACTCGATAAGTAGCTACGACAACGCATTGCCGTGTCATGGCAATAAATGTCAATGATTGCCACCATGTAATCATTGGTAGGTAATGTCATGGATTTGATTCAACGCTCTAGATTCTGCCACATTGCATCCTAGATCCGCAATTTTCATTTAGCGGATCAGATTTTGCCACATCACTCTCTAGCCACCGTTTTAATATTAAATTAATTTTAATTAGTTTTAAACTAATTTTAATTAAAAGAATTTCATTAAGTCATTAAAAATTCATTATTAATCAAAATTTAACATATAATATATAAATATTCATATTTTTATTCCCTTTAATTTAAATGTAATATTAGTTAAAAAATATTTAATATATTTTAAATTATTTTAAATATTTAGATATTAATTGATATTTAATTAAATATTAATCTAAATATTTTAAAAATTTTTAATTTTATTTTAAATATTGAGAGAAAATATATTTAAAATATTTCATTTTAAAACGAATTTTCATTTAAATTGTTTTCCTTTAAATTTTTTAAATAATTTCAACATTTTAATATTTAGTTAATATAAACTTAAATAATTTTCAAAAACTCAAATTTTTTTAAAAATATCTTTTATTAAATTATAAAAGATATTTTAAATATTTTAAAATAAAAATAATTGAAAATATTAAAAATACTATAAGTAATTTAAATTATTTAACTACATAAATATTT
>NW_021319083.1:3633547-3646020 GCF_001605985.2 Dendrobium catenatum | reverse complement strand
TAATATTTTAAACATCTTATTTAATTTAATTTATTTAGATATTTAAATATTTAATTAATATTTAATTAAAATTTAATTTAAATAATTTTCAAAAATATAAAAATTTTCATTTAAAATTAATTCCAAGTTATCAAAGTATTTTATTTTTAAACTATTTTAAAACTTTTTTAAAGATTTTTTTTTCAAATTATTTTAAAACTATATCATTTTTCTAGTAAGTCTTATGATCAACCTATTTTCTAATATTAAAATTAATTTTGAAATTATATACATTAAATTGTGAGAGATTTGAGTAAGCTTGAGCTTATTGCAAACATGAATTCAAGGATTATAGTTTTGATGATAAGAAAATTTTTTGACATTTTTATTTCTCTATTATTGCCCTGTCCACTAACATTTTAGGTCCATAAGGTCAATTGTAGATCAAACTAGCTCAAGATTAGGTAGATTAGGATTGAGTCTATCTATAAGTATAGTTCTAATATTTTTTACCTTTTCTTGAGTCAAATGTCATTATGTGGTCATGATACTAAGTAACCTTGCACCCACACATACACTAAGGAGGAGAAATTCTGTAGGCCTAAGAGTTTTTTTTTTATTTTGATCACATCGTACATGAAGATCCAAAAATCATCATGGATGATATGTTAAAATTAGAAACCCTAATTAGGGCGTCTACATTAAGTCAGCTGCATTAAGCAAACCATCTTGAGCAATATTAATATCATCCTGGACGATATGCACAAATCAGAAAGAATCAACCGCCAAACTCTTTTAGGTGTGTTATTATTTTTAGAAATTATACAGGATGATCCCATATCGTCCTGGAAAATTCAATTATAATCATGCCTAAATTAGTCAGGTTATTATGAAAATCAATTAAGGTTTGATTTGATCAATCATATCATCCTAGATGGCTGTAGGGTCATCTTGGATGATCAGTTAGAAAACCTTAGTCTTCTCCTGGATCACCTGGATGACCATAACAATATACTAGACGATCAGTTGAAATTTTTCATCATCCAGGTGTTTCACCTAGATGACCAGAATGATATGCTGGACAAAAATCTCTATTTTTGAACTAATCATACAGGACAATTAAAAAATCATCCTGGATGTTACATTATGTTTCTTCATCATCCAATATGTATCTTCTGGATGACCAAAATGATGTTCTGGATGATATGTATGATTTTGAATTAATCGTACAGGATGATGTCCACATCATCCTAGATAATCAGAATAAACAAGATTACTAATTGTCCAGTCCTCCTAGATCATCCTACCCAAATTTACTGAAATATACTAATCATAAAGGACAATTTATCAATCATTTGATCATCCTGGATGATCTTTGACGGTAAGTTGCAAATCAGGGAAAAATTTTAAGCCCTTCTTTATAAGATTCGTGATTATTCAAGGAGAAAACTTTTATTGCTGTCCTGACCTGAGAAAGCCAAGAGAAGGAGAGGAAGAGCTTGGGAGAGAGAGAGAGAGAGAGAGAGGATCTTGTGCGAGCGAGTTTATGAGGGGTTCACAAAGGTTACTCTAAGAAAGGATCTGAGTCATCTTCTCCAGTCGTCATCCCTGGTTTCTTAAAGGCTTTAGGGAGGTCTTCTTCAGCAATCGATCAAGGTTCTCTATCTACTTCAGGATGAAGCAAAAGGAGTCTGGGTTCTCTGCTTTCTCTACCTCTCAGGGGTTAGTGGAAAGAAGTTTGTAAAGGCTTCTCCACCTTGATGTGAGATAAAAGGAGAGTCGTTGTGTTTGAGTGCAATACCAGGAAGAGACTCTAGGGAATGGACTGTTGTCAAGTTAATCAAATGACTATAAAATATGGTGTGTTCTTTCTTATTATGTTTCCACACTTTAATTTATCTACTTTATTTTATTGTGGGTGATTATATGATTTAATGTTTTAAAATATATCAAAATTATACTTTTTATTTAAGGTATTTTAAAATAGCCAATTCATCCCTCCCCCCTTTTGGTTAGCCTCGAGCTAGTTCATAAGGGCTTAACAACCTTAATGAACTTTCAAGTGATATCAAAACTGGATTCATAAAATCAAGTCTTAAATAACTTTTGAATTTTGATCCTTGGATAACTTTGGTAACCGAAATATTGTATAAGGGTATTCTATTACTTGACCACCATTATTTGATAATATATCTTTTAATTTATGGAAAACTCACATGTCCACATTTTAACAATCTATAGAGTATCGCATGTGGATGCTTGTTAAAGAAGGTTATTTTTCACCATCACATGATTAATGGCATCAAAATTGAAATTATGTTTACTAAATGGACTCTTGATGATAGCAATTTAGTACAACTTAATGTAAAATGTTTAAACTATTTTTTTTGTGCATTGAAATATGAAGATTATATGTATGTTTCAACTTGTATAACTGGTAAAGAAATATGGGATAAATTATGTATCACTTATGAAGGCACAACTGAGGTTAAACAATCTAGATTGAATATCTTGCTTCATGATTATGAATAATTTTACATAAAATATAATAAGTCAATATCTAAAATGTATACTATGTTTACATAAATTGTCAACTCCCTGTATGCCTTAGGAAGAGAACTCACTAACTATGAGAAAGTTAACAAAATCTTGAGACCCTTTTACTATGATGCTAAGATAACTGCTACCATTGAATCTAAGGATTTGAATACTTATTATATTTATAACTTACTTAGATCACTCTTTGCTTATGAGTAAGGAGTGAACAAAAGATAACTTGATGTAGGTAAGAAAAGAAGGAGAAAACTATGACGTTGAAGTCTAATGATATGGATACTGATTTTTCCAGGTTTGAAAGTCATGATGTTGCCTTAATTAATAGGTAATTCAAAAGCTTTCTAAGGAAGAAACAAAAGCACCATCATAAATGAAACAAAGGTAATAGTAGCAAGAAATTTAAAGGTTCTTCTGATATAGTTTACTTTGAATGTAGAAAGCTAAGACATTATCCTACACTTAATGCTCACCCAAGAAAGGAGAAGGGTGAGAAGAAACCAAAGATCAGGAAGGATAAGAAGCAGATTCAAAAGGCTTTCTGGGCAGATTTTATATCTGACCCCATTGAGACTGAAGCTGAGGAGGAGACAACAAACTTATGTTTGATGGCAAATGATTATCTTGGTCATCTGACCAATAAGAGGTATATGAACTAATCTATGATCAATTTCTTGAAGTTTTTGAGAAAATTTATTGATCATATAGGAATCTTAAGAAATTACATCATAGCCTGAAATTGAAATTTTTAAACTTGCAAAAAGAATATGAATTTTTGCTTAAAGATCATTCTACACTTGATAGCAATCACATATCATTACTTGATAAATTTGATGAGTTGAATAAAAAGCATTCTTATTTAATCATTGAGCATGATTCATTGAAAGCATCCCACACTGAACTTGAAAAAGATTTTAAAACATTTATTGATAATTCTGAGAGTAGGGAGAATTATTTAAAAATTAATAATGATGTTTTAGAAAGTGTTAACTCATTTTTTTAAAGCTGAATAAAAGTACTTGAGGAAAATAGGATTCCACCCACACCTGAATAATTTTTTAATCCAGTTCCAAAGCTAAAAGTTTTGAAACCTAAGAAGAGGCACTATAACCTGAGTAGATTAGTAAACCCTTTTCTAGTGTTAGATATTTTTCATATGGCATGCTAGGACACATTTCCCATTTCACCATAGTACACATTGGGTGTTAAGACCCAAATTATATGATTTATAACATAACACACATGTATTGCATTATTCTTTACATAAGAAGGGACCCAAACTCAATTGGGTTCCTAAATCTAACATTTAATGATTTTGTAGGTGTGCTCTCACATAAGACTTTGTGAGAGAATGTGGTACATGAATAGTGGATGCTCATGACACATAATCGGAGATGCCAATCAATTCATCTCACTGGAGGCCAGGGTTGGAGGCAAGGTCACTCTTGGAGATAACACCACCAAGAAAGTGGTGGGCGCAAGTATAATAAAAAACTTTAAGAACCTTTTAATAGAAAATATTTTACTTATTGATGGCTTGAAATACAACTTGCTCAGAATCAATCAGCTATACGATAAGGGTTTTATCATAAAATTTTTATCAAACATATGCATAATTAGCTTGAATAACAATACTATTTTGTAGGAAAAAAGGATTAATAATGTTTATATGCTTAATTTAAATAATATTGAATGTGTTGCTTTATTTTGCTCAAAAACTATTGCTGATGAGTCTTGGTTGTGGTATAGGAGTTTATGTCATGCCGGAATGAAAACCCTTAGGAGAGTAACTCAAAAGGACTTAGTTAGAGGTGTCCCGAAGCTTAAGTTCACTAAGGACCACCTGTGTAATTCCTGTCAATTAGGCAAACAAGTCCAATCCTTTTTTTATTCCATTAAGGATATTAGCACCTCTAAACCTTTAGAAGTCCTTCATATGGATTTGTTTGGACCCATTAACACTGCTAACTTAGGGGGAAAAGTCTATAGATCTGTGATTATCGTTGACTACTCAAGGATCACTTGGATTAGATTTTTATCACATAAAAGTGAGTCTTTTGGTGAATATAAATCCTTCTCTACTTGGATTAAAAAAAAGCTAGGTTGTGAGGTCTTGATAATTCATAGTGACCATGGTGGAGAGTTTGAAAATTTAAGTTTTGAAGCTTTTTATGAGGATCAAGGGATTAGTCATAACTTCTCAGCTCCTAGGATCCCTCAGCAGAATAGGGTAGTTAAAAGAAAGAACAGGACCTTAGTTGAAGCTGCTAGAGCAATGCTTGCTAAGTATCCACTTCCAAAATACTTTTGGGCTAAAGAGGTAAACACAACTTATTATGTATTGAATAGGGTGAATGTTAGATCCAAAATGAATAAGATATCCTATGAGATCATAAAGGGTAGGACACCGAACCTTTCACGCCTCCATATCTTTGGCTATAAGGTTTTTATTTTTAATAATGGGAAATCACTCTTAGTAAAGTTTGATCCAAAATCTGATGGACCATTCTTAGGATATTCAATTATTAGGAAATCCTTTAGAGTGTTTAATAAGAGGACATTTGTGGTGGAGGAGACTACTCATGTAGTGTTTGAAGAATTTGATCCTAAGAAGTCTAGAGTTGAGGAAGAAGATGAAGTAGGAGAAATTTCCTAAGGAGTAAAAAAGTACAGATTTAGATAAAAGGATAGAGCCTCAAAATACTGATGTAGTAGGTGAGATTACCCAAGAATTAGAACCTAAAAATTTAGATGAAAGGGTAGAATTTCAACAAACTTTGCCTAGATATTAGAGATATTATTTGAGATATTCTAAAGAACTGATCTTAGGAGACCCTTCTAAAATAATGAGTAAGGAATTTGAGATGAGTATGATGGGAGAATTGTCCAACTTTTGGGGTTTAACATAAGACAATTAGATGAGGGTACCTTTCTTAATCAGTTAAAGTACATTATAGATATCTTAAAGAAATATGAAATGGATAAAGTCAAGCTAATAAACATTCCTATGAGCTCCAGTATTCAGTTAGATAAGGATTCAAATGGAAAATTTATTAATCGAAAGAAGTATAGAGGAATGATTAGATCACTACTTTACTTGACTGCTAGCCAACCTAATATAATATTTAGTATTTGTCTCTGTGCTAGATTTTAAGCTGATCCTAAATAATTCCACTTGACTACACTTAAGAGAATCCTTAGATATCTCTTAGGGACCCAAAACTTAGGAATATGGTATCATAGGCACAATACTTCTTTTAAAATTATTAGATATTCTGATTCTAATTTTGTAGGGTGTAGGATGGATAGAAAGAGAAGTTCTAGAACTTGTAAATTTATAGGACAATTCTTATTATCCTGGTCTAGTAGAGAACAAAACTCTGTTACACTTTCCACTACTGAAGCTGAGTATATTTCCTTAGGAAGTTATGCGGCCCAAGTCCTTTGGTTGAAGCAACAAATTTTGGATTTAGGATTACCTGTAGGTATAATTTAAATTCTATGTGACAACACTAGCTCCATCCGCATCTCTAAAAATCCTATCCAACACTCAAGGACCAAACACATTGACATAAGGCATCAATTTATTAGAGATCATATTACCAAAGGAGATATAGAGTTACACCATGTAGCAACTAAAAACCAACTGGCTGACATATTTACTAAACCACTGGTCTTTGACACATTCAATATCTTACGGACCAGATTGGGTGTGATTGACATAAATATATGGACTTGATGATTTATGAACTTCAAACTTTATATTTTCTAATCTTTTTCTTGTTTTTGTTTTTTGATTTTTCTTTTGTTTCTGACATTTCTTTTGTTTTGCTTAGATTGTTGATTTTTTATTTATTTGTTATTATTTTTCATGTTTTTAACTTTTATGTCTTTATTTTTCTTTCAATTTTCTTTTGATCACTATTGAAATGATATTTTATGTTTTTTTTTTAATTTGTAATCAATGATTGACATTCCTAAATCAGTTAAAAGAAGAAATACCGTTGATTGTTTCCCTTCCTCTAACTCCTTTAGAGGTGTAAGTTTCTTTTCAAAGCAAAAATCTTTTTTAAATTAAAAATAGGACTTTGAAATTGAGGTCTTTTCTATCTTCCTATAGTAATCTATCTCATATGAATGATGTTCAAAGACATTAAATCACTTTCATGCTTTTCTTGATCATGTTGTTGCATTTATCATATGAATATGATTCTAATTTATGGATTATTCTTCCTTATATTAGAGAGTGAGATTTTCTTCTCTGTTATCCAAAAGATGTTCTCATAATTGAGAGTCGTTAATGGTTTCGAAAGGGAGCTTGCTCACAAAAATGATAAAAGACATAAAATGAACCCAAAAAGAAAAGTGAAAAGATGCGCAATGATTACAAAAAATAATTGAAAGATACACAAAGTGTATCAAAAATTAAAAGATATGTAAAGTGTGCCAAACAATTGATAAGAGGCATAAAATGAGCCCACAAAAATCAAGCTTCCTTCTCTTTCAAACCTTTAAATCTTAGAAGAATTCAAAAGTCACTTTACATCTTCAATCACTTTATTTTTGAAACCCTTAATTTTGACTAATTACTTTGGTACATTACTCTATCAGATATATTTTCTAGAACGAAATATTGAATAGATCACTTTTCTTGGCTGATTTTCTATTTGAGTTAGATTTTTATTTTCCAAAGATCTTTACCCTATAGGGAATCCGAGCTGTAGATAACAGGATTGGTTTTTCTATCATTTTTTGGATTTCGATGATGTTAGCTCATTGTTTACAAATTTTTAATTCAATCACATGAAAAATTTATCATATTCTTACTTTGATTAAAAAATTTTAATTTTTTTATTCTTTTTGTCATTTTTATAATTTTTTATTATTCTATATTTGATTTTTACTAGGTTTTTATGTTTTGGTTACCTTCTGATCACCTCCCTCCATCATCAAAATTTTAATTTTTTTATCACATCATCCTAGACGATATTCATATCATCCTAGATGATATCATCAAATCACCCTTCATCAACCATCTAATGGCTAGTCTAACTCAATCATCTTTGATCGTCCAGGAAGATCCACATCATCCTGGATGATCTGATTGAATCCTGCTCAATTATTTGTGATCACCCTGAATGATACACCTATTCATCCTGGACAATCTATGTGGAAAAAATGGTTACACATTTTAAATTTGACCGGAACGATCCATTATTATCGATCATCCTGGATGATCCACCTAATCATCCTAGATGATCCATTTCATCAATGGTCGTCCAACATGAATCCTTCAGATGATCATCTGAGTCTAATCATCTTGGAAAATGTCTAATCATCATGGATGATAGGATCGCCTTTCTAACTAATCATCCCAGACATCCTAAATTCGTCTGATCGTCTTGGACGATATGGACAATTCTTTATAAATAACTAAATTCAAATAATTTTCCCACCCCTAAATGCTTCAATCCCTCTTTCATTCTCCCTCAAGTTCTAAATCCTTATCAATGGCTTGTGGGAAAAGGTCTACGATGGTGATCGATAGTTTCTTGAGGGCATCTGTCAATCCTCATTTCACTAAGGCGACTGACCAAGCCACTTATCTTAAATACAAAACCACTAGGATCACACCTTCAAGGATCATCAATCCTTGAACACTCACTTACCTAGTACTTGATCAATTCTCTCACACCTCCCTCACTTTCATTCTAACTCTGGTTTTCCCATTCAACTATAAACTCTTATATGACTTCTTTGCTAGTTTTAGGATTAACTCTAGCTACACCTCCCTATAGTATTATATATATAGACTCCCGGTAGAAATCACCTCTCAGGGTTTCATGAACTCCTCCAACTCTCTACTACTGGAGAAAATATTCATATTTTATCTTCAGATCTTGATCATGATTAGGGCCCTTCCAAAAATTACTGAGACACACACATATCTCCTACCATGATGGGGTGTCAAGCACCTTAGTTAAGTATGCTAGGACAATCCAACATGTTTTTAGAACCTCAGTAATCCCAAAGTTAAGTGACCATGTCCACATCACTCCCCTACTCTCAATCACCACCTTTTATATAATGGCCCATAGGGAGTTCAATGCCACTGATATTCTCTTTCGATACATTGAGCACTTGACCAATATTAGGGATCCAGAGAACAAAATAATCCAATCTTGTCTTAGGACACATCATAGATTTTATCTTGGAAACTAAATACAATTTTAAATATTCTGCCCCACCAGATTATCACCCTGTCTACTACACCAATAGCTCCTTCCATGTTCTTCACATCACTCATCTCCATCTGGGGCACGAGGAGGCTAAGGGAGCTGAAGAGGAAGATGCTCCTGTACCTGCTCCTGCACCTATTTCTAAACCTATTTTAATCCACCAGTATTCACTGTTGGATCAGTTGGTGGAGCAATTTGTTCAATGGAAGGCTAGGTTTGACTCTTACATTGCTATATAGGAGCAGCAGCGTGCGACAGATGTTGCTAGATTACATGCATATGTGGCACACTAACAGCAGTAGCATGACTAGGATATGACATGGTTTGGGAAGTAGTTTGCTTCCATCCAAAGTCTTTTTCAGCCACCACCACCTCCTCCTTCGCCTGATAAGGGACCCTCATACTTTTAATCTATTTTGATATTTTTATGTGATGTTTTTCTTATATTATTGTTAGTTTTTATGTTATATTTTTTTGCTTTGAGTCTATTTTCTATTTCCTCCTTTTTGTGATGTCAAAAGGGGGAGAAGTATTAGTGTTAGTTCATTATATTATTATTTTTCATACTACTGTTGTTTAGTGTTTGTACCACCTACTTATTTTTAGTAAAATTTGCATTGCTTGGTTCATGTTCATACTATTCTCCTTTACTTTATGTTTCATTAATCTGTTTGAGTTGAATTTTCTAACAAATGTTTGTCAACATTAAAAAGGGGGAGATTATTATAAAACTGAATTCAAGAATTATAGATTTGATGATAGCAAACATTTATGGCATTTCTGGTTCTCTATTATTGCCCTAACCACTAACATTTCAGGTCCACAAGGTCAATTGCAAATCAAACCATCTCAAGATTGGGTAGATTAGAATTGAGTAAGTATGTGAGTGTAATTCTAGTATTTTTACCTTTTCTTAAATCAAATATAATAATATGGTTCCCGATATTAAGAAACATTGCACACCGACACTTAGGAGAGAAATTCTATAAGACTAAGAGTTTTTATATTTTGATCACATCGTATAGGATGATCCAAAAATCATCCTGGATGATATATTAAAATAAGAAACCCTAATTAAGACGTCTACATTAAATCAGTTGCATTAAGCAAACTGTCCTAGACGATATTAATATCATCTTAAACGATATGCTCAAATAAGAAAGAATTAGCCGCCAAACTCTTTTAGTTATGTTATTATTTTTAGAAATCATACAGGATGATCCCAAATCATCTTGGATAATTCAATTACAATCATGCATAAATTAGTTAGGTGATTAAGGAAGGAAATTAAGGTTTAATTTGATCGATCATATCGTCCCAGACAATCGCAGGATCATCTTCGATGATCAATTAGAAAAATCTTAATCATCTCCTATATCACATGGATGACCAGAATGATATGCTAGATGATCATTGAAATTCTCTATTATCCAGGTGTTTCACGTGGATGACCAGAATGATGTGAGGGATGAAAATCCATATTTTTTAAACTAATTATATAGGATGATTAAAGAATCATCCTAGATGATATATTATGTTTATTTATCGTCCAACATGTATCTTCTGGATGACTAGAATGATGTTTTAAATGATATGTAAACTAATCATATAGAATTATGTCCACATCATCCTAAATGATCAGAAAAAATAAGGCTTCTAATCGTTCAGCCCTCCTAGATTGTCCTGGTCAAATTGGATCAAAATACACTTATCATATAGAATGATCTTTGACGACAAGTTGCAAATTAGAATAAATTTTAAGCCCTTCTTTATAAGATCTCTTGATTATTCAAGAAGATATCTTTTATTGCTCTCCTAACCTTAGAGAGCCAAGAGGAGTAGGAGAGCTTGGGAAAGAGAGAGAGGATCTTATGAGGGGGAGTTTGTGAGGGGTTCACAAAGGTTGCTCCAAGCAAGGATTTGAGTTGTCACCCTGGTTCCTTGGAGGCTCTAGGGAGGTCTTCTTTTGTAATTGATCAAGGTTCTCTACCTGCTTTAGGAGAAAGAAAAAGGAGTCTGGGTTCTCTGCCTACTTCAGGAGGAAGCGAAAGAAGTCTGGTTCTCTTCTGCACCGCGGTTGGTGGAAAGGAGTTTGCAAAGGCTTCTCTGCCTTAATATGGGAGCAAAAGGAGAGCCACTGTGTTTGATAGTAATGCCCAGAGGAGAGTCTCCGGGGAGTGGACGTAAGACAAGTTAACCAAACCACCATAAAATATGGTGTGTTCATTCTTATTATATTTTCGCACTTTAATTTATGCACTTTATTTTCTTGTGGGTGATCGTATGATTTAATGTTTTAAAATATCTCAAAAATTTACTTTTTGTTTAAGGTTTTTTAAAATTATCAATTCACCCCCTATCAGTTAGCCTCGGGCTAGTTCATAAGGGCTTAACAACCCTAATGAACTTTCAGAGCATATATAGATAGAAACTATGGGGAAAGATTAATGAATAGTTATGTTTAAACTATTCATTAATCAAACTATTATTTATGTTAATTATTTTTATTCATTGCATGTATAGGATGCACAAATGTACTTAGCTTAGGCCCTCATAATTCTAGGGACTTGAGTGTGATGTTTGTGCCTTTATAGGTGTTTTGTAAAGGGTTAGTTGAACTTTTATTTGAACCCAATCAACCTAGTGACATACATAAGGACTAAAACTAAAAACGAAGCTTAGAGTATTTAAAAAATTTTATGGACTAAGTCATGTGTCCAATAGGTGTAGAAACTATAACACTGAAATATAATGACATTACCCCATTTAGAATAGGAGTTTGTTGGTCTTAGAGTCAATTAGGACCTAAGTGCAAGAAATCCTAAGTTAACTCTTACTTAGACTTATGATTTCAAAAATTCATAATTAATTAAAAAAAAATCCAAAAATTATAAATAAAACATCAAAATTCTCAAAAATAAACCCTCAATCCAAAAATAATAAAGGTATTATGATTAAACCCTTAATTTAATATAAATTTAATTTTTATTAAAAATAAATAATTAATCCAACTAATTAATTTAAAATATTTAAAAAATTGAAAAAATATATAAATGCTTGGAAACATCCCCTCAGATCATTTCTGACCTTTGGGGATGATTCCAAGAGGTTTGAGGCTGATTTGAATTAAAATCTAAAAATCTCCTTAATTAAGGCAATTTTAAAAATTAAAAAAAAACTTAAACTTTGAAAAATCATTAATTCCAGATAATTCCAAATCAATCAAACTCAAATCTATTGAACTCTAATTAAAATCTAATATTTTATAAAAATATTAACTTCCAAAATCAAGTCAAAGTAAAAAATTCAACTCTCCGGTCAACTATAGCTCAAATTTTGGTCTAAACTTTAAAAAATCATAACATTTCATAGAAAACTCCAAATTAAGCAACTAATAGTCTAACAACTCATCATAAGGTCTAATATTTATTAAAATTCTAAAACCTTCAAATTTAACTTTAATTTAAAAAGCCAACTTTTAATGCCTTAATTACCACATTAAAATAACTCTAATAATTTTAAAAGAATCCAATAATTAATAAAAATTCCTTAAAACTTTAATTTTATGAATAAAATTATTAACCAACATTCTGATACATAATAACCACTCGAAAGATGAAGTCATTAGTTGGACTACTCCGGCTTGTGGGGCTATGTGTCCTAAGAAGGACTAGTTCCTTGAGCTTAGTGGCACAACACCAT
>NW_021319083.1:3570581-3630604 GCF_001605985.2 Dendrobium catenatum | reverse complement strand
ATTTCTCTTATGGGAGGACACCATCACAAATGTTTTGGTGATGAGCACTATGAAGGATGTTGAAGGAACTAGTTGAATAAAACACTCGAAAGTGATCATGCGGTGTAGGATATTGATGGTTGTATTTAAACTCTAAGACAAAGAAAATGAGATGTACTAAAGCTAGATTGGGAAATCTCTTATAGCGGAGATCTCGAATGACTATTAGATTTTTAAGATAGCGAATAAGAAGGGCAGCTGCATTAATGTCAATTTTAGCCATTATGAAATAAGTTGTAAGGGACAACACATGGGTAATATTTTTATGATCACCAGCTTTTGGAATTATGGAGTTGTGAAGAATATGTTGGATGATCCTGGCATTTTGTACTAATGTGTTAAAAACACAAATGCAAGAGTTAACATTGGATTCTCTCAAAATAGTGTTTGCTTGGGTCCAATCATAATCAGGTCTTGTAGCATGAATATAAATTTTTTTGCCATTAGTTGGAAGATGGAGAAATTCATGTAGGTCCTAATGGGTGAACTCCACTAGCCTCCTATTAATAAAGTATTAGAGGGCAATACAATTGTTATTGGTTCTAACGCTCGCAAAAAATTTGAAAAGTAATTCATAATTGAAGGGAAAGGCCAAAGTAAGGATGAATCCAAGAGTAGTTTGGGAAAAAGTTCAACCACCTAAGAGATTAACACCTCTTGGTTGATTATTCTGGATGGGTTAATCCCACCATTATTTTAATGATCATATGCTACTTTATCATCTTGTTCATTAAATCTAAAATCTATGGTTCTATTAGAGGAACTAACTGTGAGAGCTTAGGAGCGCTTTCCACTAGCCATTACAATAGTATTAATTCCAGAGGGAAGAAGAAAGATTGGAATGGTGTGAGGAATATAAAGAAAACTAGTTCTTTATAAAAAAGTTTCCATATCATACAGTACAATCAAAAGATCATCCTAGATGATCAGGCACATTCAATTTGTCCAGACAATCAGTCAAAGAGTTTGCTCATAACATATAGTTCGATTTGGTATCATATTGGATGATTAGACACAAAGCGATCATTCCAAAGAGTCGGCCTTTATGACTATTGAATAAATGAATCATACAAGATGATGTGTAATAATGGATCAGCCTAACAATTCAAATCATCCAATAACTCTTCCCAGATAGATTGTATAGTATAATGTATGAATCATATGGTACGATCACCAATAATTGACTTAAATCATCCGTTGGATACGATGTGATCAGAGGGTGAATTTTTTTTAGATCATATAAGATGATGTGTATTATCCTGGACTTTGTGAGAAAAATATAAATATTCAGGATATGGAATGTGATGATCATGCGGATTTCAAAACTAAAAATATAAAACAACATAAAAACCATTCATTAATCAAAATAAAAGCACCCCCCCCTCCCTTTTTTGAATCCATCAACTCTAGTAAGTGATAAATTTCCCTTATGAGTAGTTTAAGAGTCAATAAGAAATGAATTAATAATGTTGAAATCCAGGAAGGGTAGAAAACCAATTTTGTTAACCCTAGCTTAGACTCCTTACAAATTAGAATTATTTTTAAACAATATAAAAAAATAAAAAAAAAATCTTTTTAAATAAAAGTATAATTCAAAAAATAAATTGTATAAGAAAAGTGATTTATTTAAACTCATTTCAAAAAAATATATGATTGAATAATATTGAAAGTAATTAGCCAAAATCATGATTTTTAAAATTCAAGTTTTTTGAAGATATCAATTGGCACATGAATTCTTCTAAGCTTTAATGATTTGAAAGAGAAGGAAGCTTGTTACTTTGTGGGCTCATTTTGTGCCTCATCTTTAGTTATCTGGAGCATTTTATGAATGTTTTAATTTTTGATACACTTTGGTGTATCTTACAATTACTTAGCGGTCATTGCTCATCTTTTCTATGTGTTTAGGCTCATTTTATGCCTCTTTTTATTTTTGCAAGCTAGTTTCTTTTCAAAACCTTTAAAAACTCTTAGTTGTGAGATTAGCTACCAGATATAAGAGAATAAAAACTAACTCTCTAATATAAGGAAGAGTAAATCCTAAAAAAAAATCATATACATATGATAATGTAATATCCTAATTAAACAAAATTTGAAAATAATTTAATAACTTTTAGCTTTATTCATATGAGATAGATTATTATAGAAAGATAAAATAAATCTCAATTATAATGCCCAATTTTTTTTATTTGAAATAGATTTTTATTCAAAAGAAATTAACCCACTAAGGGAGTTAGGGGAAGAGACACAATCATCGATGTTTCTTTTTTTAACTAATTTAGGGTAATCAATCACTACAAATTAATTTTTAAAACAAAAAATAAGGCAAAAATATCATTTAAGAAATTAATATCATAAGTGAGCATTAATATGATTCTTTAAAAACATTAAAGAAAAAAATAACATAAAAATGAAAAATAAAGAAATACATAAACATAAATAGATATACAAATAAAATAAAAATAAAACATCAAAGATAAAAGAAACAATTTTAAGCATTAATATTTGTTACACCTAATCTGGTTCTTAAGATACTGAAAGTTTCAAAGGCCAGTTGTTTTATAAAGATATCAGCAAGTTGGTTTTCAGTGGCTACATGGTTTAACTCTGTCTCCTTTACTAATATGTGTTGACCTCATTTTTGTATGAGGTAACTTTGACCCAATCCTGGATCCTATACCCTTGGATTCTTAAAAATTCTAGACCCTAGAATTCCTCTTACGACCAATCCAGACTTCAAATCAATCTTGACCTTAAGCCAACCTTAACCTTAGTTCAATTCACACCTCAATCAAAATCCAAACTCTGATTCAAACATTTATCCTGCTTCTAATTCAACTTTAATCCTATCCTATCAATTATGATCATCCTAAATAATCATAAATGATATATATACTTCAAATACAATCATCCAGAATCAAAACCCAGTTTAAATCCAAAATTTTAAACAAAAATTTAAGTGTAAAAGGCTAAATCCTGAAAGCCTTTTCTGTTGAATTTTCAAACACTTCAAAATCTAGGCAAATGACCTCTAATTTAGAGTCTATCAATTGTATATTGATAGGAAATGTTTCAAGAGGAAACCCTCCAAATTTGAGCCCATTCTAAGGTCTAATCCCAAAAATTGAATTAAAATCTAAAGGCTATAAAACCTTCAAATATTTATAGCCTATGCCACAAGACTTACTACCCAATGGATTTTGACCTTGAAGCTTTATCTAAAGCCTCCAATCACTTCCAAACCCTTAATCCTGACTCATTCAACATTAAATTGTATTTTGGTTGACCCATTTTGACCCCCGATTAACCTAATGATCAAAATGACCAAAATACCCCTTATGGGTTTGAATACTCATTCCAAACCAAATAAACTCCAAATTGCTTGGAACCACCTTCAACAATTTTCAAATATTGAACCAAACCTATTGGACCCAAACCCAGACCCTAGGTCAACTTGGTGGACCAAGTCAACCTAAGTTAACCAAACAGGCCCTATAGGGTTCAAACAATCATTTTGACTAAATTGACTTTTCCAGACATTATGACCACCTCCATTGATCTCTAAATGTCATTTCAAACTTGTTGAACCCAAGCTTAAACCTTGGATCAATCTGGTTGACTAAGTCAACCTTGGTTGACCCAATATTACCTTGAGGGTTTAAATGGGTCATTCAAACCCATTAACCATTTTAAATCATTTAAGCTCTTAAACCCCCTCCAATTCATGATTCAAATATATTCAAACTTATGAGGGTTTAAATCATATTTGATTTGACTTGGTCAAACCATCAAGTTTGGTCAAAACTTCTATGGTTTGGTCCTACCTCCATATACACCTTATCAAACCTATCTTAAGCTTTAACCCAATCACATATCATGGCTCAAGTATATCTAAGCTCAATATGAGCTAAGTCATAGTCATGACTGGTTGGATCAAGTTAACTTATATTGACTTGGTCAAGCCTCCTTCATACATGTGTATATATTCAAGCCCATTATAATTAAACCTTTTAAACCTCAAAGACCATTCAATCCTATTCAAATGCATACTTCAAACATCCATAAACCTATCATGAGTCATATCATGGGGTTTTAATCAAGATATGGTTGTTTGAACAAGTAAACTCTTTATGATTTGGTCAAACTTTCCTTCATGCATATGTATGCATTCAACCCTTAAGCTTTTAGCTTCAAGCTCCTTCCAACCAGCTCAAACCTACTTCCTCCATGCCACCTCATTATTCAAAGGGATAGTTGACTGGTCAAAGTAGTTAACAAAGTCAAATTAAATGCTTAGGGGGCTTTGCCACCTTGGCAAGCAAAATCCACCTAATAATCCATGCTCTAATGCATTTTTGTGGATGGAAGAGATACATGGCAGCAGCCTAGAGCTCATATCATGCATTAATAAGGGCTAACAATCATAGGTTAGGCTAGCCATGCTTTACTAAACTCAAATCCTTGGAATCTTCTCCAATCATCCAAAATAATCAATTCCAGTAGACTCTATCTCATCCCAACTCTACCTCAACTCCTTCATCTATAAATAAGTCCCCCACAGCCATTGAAATTGTTGTTGAAAGTCTTGAGAGCCCAAATTGAGAAGAGAGAGAGAAAGAGAGAGAAAGGCTAATTAATGTAGCAAAACTTGATCCAGCCATCAAAATATCTTGGACCCTTAAAGAAAGTTATAAACGATTTTAATACATTTCCAACAAGTCCAAGATCATCCAAATCCATCAACAAGATTGTAAGATATCTTAAATTTTCTCTAAAATAGTAATTTGAAACTTTAATAAATCTAGAATACATGAAGCCTCAAACTTTAGCTGTTGGGAGATTAGGCTTCCGTAAAGCTATGTTTCAAAATTCATCCAATTTGGACAAGTATTTTGAAAGTTATGGCTAATTGAAGTTTTAATTCAATTTTGAACTGATGAATTTGGCTCAATCAGAGCCATCCGATCGTGCCCGATGCACGATCAGAAATCATGGGAAGTGCCGGTCAGCATCTTTGTCTGATAAATCTACGTGACGCGTTGTGCTTACGACACGCGTCCCGCTGTTGAATTTTAATCAAATTGAATTAAAAATTTAAATTAAATAGCTAGAACTTCCAAAATTCATAAAAATTCCATTTCTTAACCAAATTTTGTTTTTTTGGGCTCGTTGGAAAGCTATTGAGCCCTAAAATTTATTAAAATTAAAATACAAGTGCTTTGTTGGTCAGATTATGAGTTATTTTAGATTGTTGCATTAGAAATTTTCTCATAATCATGTCATCAATTTGATCCCAACTTTTGGTGATATATTTCTGAACATCTTGGGAATCACCTATAAAATTCTTAGGATCAAATGTTGAAGGGATATCTATGATGTGAATTTTCAAAGTAATAGGTCTATTTTGGACCCAAAATTTTGAAAATTCATAACTCTTTAAATTTTTAAAATTAGGTTGTATAATTGTTGTCGTGTGCTTGCATATATTTGAGGGTTAGAAAATAAACGTTGCGACCCTATTTGAACACTAGAGATACCATTAAGGACAACAATTAAGGACACATTTAGAAAACTTAGAAAAATTCTAGTAATTAGGATACATATCATTTTGACACAAAACTTTGAACACTTAAACTTAGTGACACATATAGCCTATAGAATGTTTCCCACTAGTTTTAAAATTCATTAAGTCCCTTAGTTGATTTTCTTTAGCTTAAACCCATAATTAAGTATTAAACCTTCTAAAAATTACAATAAATCCAATTTAAATCCAAAAATTACACATAATATATCAATTTGACCAAAATTAAAACCTTAATCAATGAAAAATTAAAGCATTTTGATTTGATAGAAAAATTGAAATTAATTTAATTTTAAGTTAAATTAAATATTTAAATAATGTAATTAATTAAAATAATTAAAAATTATATTAAATTCCTAAACACTTGGGAATCTCTTATTATGTCATTCATAATCTTTGGAGTTAATTTGAAGGAGTTTTGAATTCATTTGGAGCAAAATCATTAATGCCCCCTTAATTGAATCAAGTTAAAAAATTCAATAATTATCAAACTTTGAAAAATCATAACTAATTCCAAAAAATTCCAAATTGAACAAACGCAAAGGCACTACACTCAAAACAAATATATTATTTATCAAAAATAATCAATCTTCAAAAATAAGTCAAAGTCAAAAAGTTAACAAACCGGTCAAACTTAAGTCAAAATCATGTCAAATCCTCAAACCATTATAATAAAATGTAGCAAAATCTAAATCAAGCAAACTTAATGTCTAATAACTCATCATAAGGTCTAGTATTTTATAATAATACTAAGTTTCTAGAAATCACTCTTAATTAAAAAAAATTAACTTTTAATCCCTTAATTAAATGATTAAAGTAATCCATAAAATTCTTAAAACTCAAAAATCACTTTAAAATTTAAGAAATTTTTAATTAACCTTAAAATCAACAATTAAATAATTTGAATTAAATTTCATTAACCTTCAATCCTTTATCAAATTAAATCACTTAATTATATCAGTTACCACTAGGTAACATAGGCCTATAAGATTATTAGCTTAGCCCCAAGGAAGGTGAAATAAAGTTCACGATTTTGGTGAGCAACAAAGGTGGTAATCAATAACACTTTAAAATATACTTTAAAATCAATTTTAAGCCATTAATACTTAAATTCCTTAAGCCTTTCAACTAACCAAAACTTTAAGAAACTTTAACCAATTGCCCACATACCAAACCCACACAGCCTTCCTCACACACTTTAGATGGCTTACTAGGATAATCAACTCTAGTGCTAGGTTAGGCCAGTGTTTAATTTTCTGGAGTTATGTGCTAAGTTTTTCTTGATTTTTACTGCATGCTGGTTACTAGTTTAGAATTGATTTATTATTTATTTATTTCAATCCAATTTATGCCCAACACTTAGAATAGACTGGGACACTTCTAAATTATTTCAGAATCCCAAGTGTCTTCTACCCATCCTTCTTTGACTCCATAAATAAGTGTTCACTTTTGAACCATTCCCAATTGAAATTTCCAACCTCACCCCCTTCGATATCAAACTTTGAAATCTTAAATCAAATTTTTACTATTATTTTAATCAAGAGTATTTGTAGGAAACTCTAGTTTCTTATGATGTAATTAACTATGAGGGCTTGCACTCATAGGAGATTTAGAAACCTATACTAGATTTATAAAATCAAAATTTTCAAAACCTTTAATTAATTATATTTAGGAAAATTAAAAATTCAAGGATCATTTTCATTATTTTCAAATGATCAATAGTGATTGACAACTTCTTTCCTCAAAGAGATATATTAATTAATATTGTAACATTGATTATGAAATTAATAATTTTTTATCCAAATTAATGTAATTAAATTCTTAATTAAATTTCATTTTGATCCTCTAGGGTATTTGACTATGATAATCATGATGAATTCAAATTTTTATAATTTGAACCTATTATAGAATGATATTATAGCCTCCTAAGTCAATATATTATTCATAATAAAGAGTTCAATTTAAAAACAAAAATCTCAGAATACGATATTTTTTCAAAGAAAATTAATATTTTTCAAAAATACACTTTTTAATTAAACAAAAAATGGAGACTCTATTGTGGATAAGTCTCACTTTCCATGTTTAATAGCGATATATATTTTATTGCATCAATAGATTTCTTTACCTTTCTTTTTGTTGGTCCCTCTACCCTTTTCTTCCTTGATGAGTGTGGCCAACTTCAATTCGATGCTTTTCAAAATTTAAACATTCCTTGTATTTTATCTTTACATATCGAATTGTAATTCTTATAATTCAATATATGTGATAGGATACAAAACTATTTTCCAAACTTGAATCAAAACTTCGATCTTCCTGACAAATGCAGTCTTTGACATTTCATTCCTGAATCATTCATCAGGATGAAAGAGTCGAGTCGACTTCTTAGAATCTCATCCTCAAAAATTTTGTTAACCTTTTCGTTCAATATAAGTTAAACATATTGAGTTTCAAAATAAGGGGAGATGCTTCTGGATGTTCAAACTTTCAAATTCTTCAAGAATCATCTAACTTCAATTGTCATTGTCATATATTTTATATAATACTCTTTTGTAGTTAACATAGGAAATACAAATTCAAACCCTTAATCAAACCTAGATTTTGACATTTCACTCTAAGCTAGTCAATGTAGTGAAAGTGTCAAGTCAATGTCTCCAGATTTTCACTTAATTTTTGTTAACCATTAAGTTGAAAATAAAACTCAACATTTTGAGTTTCAAAAGAGAAGGAAAATCATTCAAGTCAACTTCAACTGTCTTTGCCATGAAGTTTATATGACATTCTATTGTAGTTGAACATATGCAACGGAAATCCAAAACTCTCCAGTCAATTCTAGGCTTTAACATTTCACTCCCAAATAACTTGGTGGGGTGAAAGAGTTAAGCATAGTTTCTTAGGATATTCAAATTAATCTTGTAGACCTATATATTTGAACATAATTCAAAATGTTGAGTCTCAAAATTTGAAAAAGATCCACTCAGTTCTAACCTAAAATTCAAATTCAGTCTAAAGTCTAAATTCAATTTCAACATTAAACTCAAGTTTTACTTCAACTTTAAATTCCACTTTAATTTTGATTTCAAAGTCAAATATTGGCTTTGACATTTTGCCCCATGTTAATTGGTGAAATGATAGAGTTAAGTCAAATTTTTGGATGTTTCATATCAATTTTGTTAACCTATATGATTGAGTTAAACTCAATATGTTGAGTCACAAATTTTGAAAAAGATCCATTTGACTTTAACCTTAAATTCAAACTTAAAATTCAACCTTAAGTTCAAACTTGATTTCAATTTTCAAATTTAAATCCAAATTTGACATTTTGCCCCTAGTCAATTAGTGTAACAAAAGAGACAAGTTCAAATCTTAAGCTCCACTCGTCAATTTTATGAACCACCATGTTGAGTGTAAACTCAACATGATTGAGTTATAAAATTTTGAATAAAATCAATCAAACTCAAAACTCAAATGTCATTTCAAATCATTAATTCAAATCACTTTCTTAATTCTAGAAAATCAAACATACACAAATGGATAGGAAACTCACCTTCTCATTAGATAGGGATGTGCCTGTGGAAGAAGTTCTTTGTGGCAATTCAATCCAATTTATAATGAAATTTCAAAACCTCAAGCTATCAGTTAATGGAGAAATAATCATTATTCTATCTGCTGGTACTCAAAGGGACTTCCCCTTAAAGGAAATTACTTTAGGGTTAGGAGTTGACTCCCCCATCTCTAATATGGAGGTTAGTGTCACCCTTTGTATCCACTGTACCCTCTACTCAGGAGGATAAAAACAAGAAGTCAATAATAATAGAAGAGAAATCATCTCAATTTGAGATTGGGTCACGTTCTAGCACCCCTTTGGCCAGTAGGAATAAAAGAAATAACTACCTTTGGAGAGTAAAAAAGAAGGTTATTAAGGCTAGAAAAACTACTGAGTCAAAAGCCAAGGCAATTAGAGGCCAATCAAGAGTTTATTACTCCTTCTACGTACCCCCTCCTTGGTGGAAATCACTTCCACCCTCTTCCTATCACACAAAGGAGGGAGGTTGTGAGGTTGAGATCATGATCTACAATACCTCTGCTTGACTACTACACAAAAAGGCTCAAGCAAGCTAGAATTGAATAAAGACTTGCAAGAGGTCATAGGCCCCTAATTGAAGGTTATGACCCATCAACTATAATAGAAGATGTTAGTGCACAATAATACACGTGTCTCACTATATCATCTATAGAGGACGAGGTGTAGGAACCACTTCGAATGCCGCTCTCATAATACTAGGCCACTAGTAATGAAAGAGGGAAAATTAATCTAAGATTATATCATATAGTGATACTGTCAAAATTTAACTTTCAATGAGATCATATCACGATAAATCTTTTGATTGTAATGATGTAGCACCTTCTATAAATAATACAGATCCCATAAAAGTCACTCCCTCTAAAGAGATTTTAGGAATTCAATTCCATATTGATAAGGGTCTTGCCTCCTAGACTTGCAACTTATAAGAAAAACTTACAAATTTCTCAAGTGTACTAAGTATAGATTCTTAAGATAGTTGATTCACCTTTTTAATAGAAATTGACCTCGACTTTGAATCTTAAGTAGGAGAGAGTTGTAGTTGACTCCACTAGATGTTTAAATGTCCCTCCCTCCTACTATTTCTGTGGGTTGAATTAACTTTTGAATTAGAATCCGTATCAAACATAAGCTGACTTTAGAAATGAAGATTTTCTCAATCTTCATGTAGTTTTCTATCTTAATAAGCATGTCTCACATGTCTAAAATCTATTCAAAGATTTTCTTAGTCAAGTTGATATTTTTTCAAGAGATTGGGTCCTGCCTTGAGGGTTACTCTTCCTTATATAAGAGAATCAGTCTTTTTTTCTTATACTTTTGATATAATCCCATAATTAAAAAAAACATAATAATTAATTTAAGGGTTTTTAAAAGAATTGAAGCCTCTTCTAAAAAACAATCAAAAAGTCAAAATGTGCGCAAAATGCGCCAAAAAATAAGAGATGCACTAAGTGAACAAAATAAAGTCAAAAGATACGCAATGTACGTCACCAATAAAAAGAAAGACACTCCCTTTGTTTTAAATCCTAAAATCTCAAGAGATCATTCAATCTTAATTGCTTGAGTCTGAAAAATCTTGAATCCAGATTCTCTATCATGCATTGATTGTATATCAAATAGAAAATTCTCGTATAAGAGAATTGAAAAGATCAAATTTCTCTATCCAACTTAAATCAATTTTTTAAAATTGATTTTAATTCAAACTTTATATAAGGTAGACCTAGTTTAGTTTCTAGGAAACTTGATCTGGGTCAACAAAACCCAAGTTCTCAAATCTTTTATGATTAGTTGGAGTTGATGCTCTTCTCATTACACTTACAGATTTGTTCCCACATGTCATTCTGACAGGGTCCAAATGGCTTCAGGAAATTTCTTAATAGAAATATTGAATCTTCTACTCTTAATAAAAATTTAAATATTTTCCTTGAGGAATGTGTATGAGTCCTTATATATAGGCATCTTTTCCTTCAAGGCCTTCTCAAAGAAATTACACTCTATGCTCGGTCCAAGATCAATCCCACTAGAAGAGTATTTTATAATTTTGTGAACTATTGTTCAAGTTTAAATTATGACTGAGCAGAGTGCCCGACTCTAATTGAAGGAGTTCAAGGCCTTGTACAACATCGTCTTTAAGGCTTAATAAAACTTAGAATTATACAAAGCATGAATTGTTCAAGATTGTGATAAGATAGTATGACTTAGAAACTTCCAAGTAGGAGACTTGGTCCAGGTTATTTGGATGCTTATCTTAGCCTACCAAAAAATTAGTAGGAGAGTTTGATCCAATACAAGATTGTCCTCTTATCATAGAGACGATCCTTGAGATAATGTCAAACATTGATTAATCAACCCTGAAGGATGTAACCTGATATTTTCAAACATCGTGGTGGCTCTTCAGGAAGTACCATTCCATATGAGTATCAAACTCAACATCAAAAAAACACTCTTCAAATTCAAAATTCTCTAGTCTTTTAAGGATAGGTGTTAGTTCTCGTGCTTCATTTCCTTAAGATTAGATCTGCTAATGGTGGATCAAGCCCCTCGTGGCACCATCCTAGCATCATGAATCAAATTCAAGCTAGATAGTTTTTACCAAAACCCTTAGAGGCTTAGGTAGATTATTTCCTTAGCTAGTTCCCTTAGTTAGATGTGAGTTCCTTTGCTTTTTAGCTAGGTTAGTCATTGAAAACCCAAAATAAATTTGATCTTTTAGGAGTAGGTGTGAGTCCATATGCTTCCTACCTCCTAAGATCTTGACTAACTAGTGGTGGATTTAAGCATACTGGGCCCCACCATAATACAGTCACCTTCTAATCTTTTAAGGATAGGTATGAATCCCCATGCATCCTTTCCTTAGGATTAGATTCACTAGTGATGGAGCACGCCCTTTGTGGTACCATCCTAGTTTTAATTTTTTAAACCCGATCTTATATGAGAACTAATACTTCCTTCTCACAAGATTATCCAATTTTCTGTTTCTTAAGGTTAGATGTCAGTCATCGTGCTTTTTTTCCTTACGATTAGATGCACTAGTGATGGAGCATGCCCTCTGCAGCACCATCCTAATTTTAAATTTTCAAACCCAATCTTCTATGAGAAGTAATGCTTCCTTCTCACAAGATCATCCAATTTTCTCTTCCTTAAGGTTAGATGTGAGTCATCATACTTTCTTTCCTTAGGATTAGATTCACTGGTGATGGAGCACGCCCTTTTTGGCACCATCCAAATTTTAAATTTCCAAACCTGATCTTTTAAGAGAAGTAATGTTTCCTTCTCACAAGATCATCCAGTTTTCTCCTCCTTAAGCTTAGATGTGAGTCATTGTGCTTTCTTTCATTAGGATTAGATTCACTATTAATGGAGTATGCCCTCTATGGCACCATCCTAAATTTAAATTTTTAAACCCAATTTTTTGTGAGAAGCGATTCTTCCTTATCACAAGATCATCCAATTTTCTCTTCTTTAAGGTTATATGAGAGTCATCATGCTTTCTTTCCATAGGATTAGATTCAAAAGTGATGGAGCACGCCCTCTTTGGCACCATCCAAGTTTTAAATTTTCAAACCCGATCTTCTGTGAGAAGCAAAGCTTCCTTCTCACAAGATCATCTAGTTTTCTCTTCCTTAAGGTTTAATGTGAGTTATCTTTCTTTATTTCCTCAAGATTAGATTCATTAGTGATGGAGCACACCCTCTACGGAACCATCCAACTTTTAAATTTTCAAACCCAATTTTCTATGAGAAGCAATGCTTCCTTCTCACAAGATCATCTAGTTTTCTCTTCCTTAAGGTTAGATGTGAGTCATCATGCTTTCTTTCTTTAGGATTAAATTCACTAGTGATGGAGAACGCCCTCTATGGCACCATCCTAGTTTTAAATTTCAAACCCAATCTTCTATGAGAAGCAATACTTCCTTCTCACAAGATCATCTAGTTTTCACTTCCTTAAGGTTAGATATGAGTCATCATGGTTTCTTTCCTTGGGATTAGATTGACTAGTGATGTAGCATGCCCTCTATGGTACAATCCTAGTTTTAAATTTTCAAACCCGATCTTCTATGAGAACAATGCTTCCTTCTCACAAGATCATCTAGTTTTCTCTTCCTTAAGGATAGATGTGAGTCATCATGCTTTCTATCCTTTGGATTATATCCAGTGTTTAGCTTTCCCTTTGTTACACCATCCTAGTTTCCCTCTAGTTTTGATCCTCTGTGTGGAGCAAGCTTCCTCCCCACATGATCATTCTAGTTAATCTATCTATTAGGAGTAAGTCTTCTATGAGCATCCTATAGACCTAAGGTTGGGTGATATCCTTCCTTAAACCCAAGGTTAGGATTCCCCCTACCTTGATTTTCCAATTAATTTGTCTATTAGGAGTAAGTCTTTGTTTGACTAAAAAAATTTAATTAAAAAAAATATTAATTTTCTTTGGGAAAGATTAAGTTCTAGAATTTATAAGTTTAAAATCAAACACCTCATTATGGATAATATATCACCTTAAGAGGTAAACATATCGTTCATTAATAGGTTCAAGTTTTAGAACTTTAAATTTATCAAGATTGTCATAGTCAAACTCAAGGGAAGACAACATATAATCCCACAGGATCATTATGATGTTTAATCAAATGTTTGACTATAATAATCTAGAAAGGAAGACATTAATTTCATCATCAAAATCACTAAAATAAATGATATATCTCTTCGAGAAAAGAAGATATTAATCATTATTGATGATTTGAGAATCACGATAATGATTATAAATTTTAATTTCCCAAAGATAATTAATTAAAGTTTTAAAAAATTTAATTTCTTTGAAAATCTATTCTCAGTTCTAAATCTCCTACAAGAGCAAGCCCTCATAGTTAATTAAATTATAGGAAATCGGAGTTTCTTACGAATACTCTCGATTAAAATAGCGGCATAAATTTTATTCAAGATTTTAAAGTTTGGTGTCAAAGGAGGAACGGGTTGTAAATTTCAAATGGGATTGGGTCAAATTTAAGCACTTATTTCTAAAGTCAAAAGAAGAGGAGTAGCGAGTGTTTGAATATTATGAGATAATTCAAAAACACTCCATACTATTCTAAGTGTTGGGCTTGAATTTGAATTGAAAGATATTTAAATTAAATGGTCAATTTTATTAGGAAGTTGGGATTCAATTCCCGAAAGTTAAGGTCTTATAGTATAAACTTTTCTCAGAACCTAAGTCTAAGGTGGGTAGTGAAAAGTAACCCAAACCTAACTAATGCAGTGCAGATCTGGACTTACCCTGGCCTGGATTGGGGATCCAGCTAACCACCTAGTCAATTTTAAATAGATGTATCTAGTCATTTTAAGATAAAGTGGTAAGGATGTTTTTTTAATTAAAGTTCTGGAGAGCTAGGGCCAACATCTAAAAATTATACTTAATTATCCCCTTAAACTTATGCTGGGTGAAAATGCTAAAGATAAATATAATTAAATTTTAAACTCCTTTAAATGTGTTTCTAATGCAATGCATGCTAATCGACAACTCTAAATAATATATGCATGAAATTTTAAAAGGCATCAAAATAATTTTTTAGAAGACTGGGCATCCCTAGGTCTGACACCTCATCCTCATAAGTCAGATTATCTGGAGAGAAGAAATGCAAAAATATGCATGTGTCCCTGAGTGCAATCCCTGGCTAAGTCCCTAGATTTGTTATCTTTTTATGTTTTTTAACTTCTAAAATTTTAAATATTTTATTATGAGTAGAAAATTTTTATATGCCCTCACGAGCCTCATGTATCCAGGCTAAAATAAAATCGACAAGCAAGATCACCAAAAAACTAAGAAAAATAAGAAATCCTATAGGCAATCACATTAATACATCAAATATAAATGAATTATTTAATAAATATTTATAGGCAAACTACCTTGCTTATTACAACTCAGGGTCTATAGAAAGTAAAGTGGCTGGGCACCACTAACAACAACCTGGATTCTAGTCCTAATAAAGTTGCAAGTAACATTGAGTGGGATACTCTTTGTCTTCAGTTCTTCAATCTTTTCTCCTCCAGGCTCTTTCTCTTCAGGTTCCTTGGATCCTTCATGGTAGGCCACTCAAATAGAAAAGAGGGCTCTTCCCTTAAGGAGAATTCCACACTTTCCACTTTGGGTGTAAGAAAGGTGATCCAAATTTGGACTTCTAAATATAAAATGGGTATTCTCCTAAGGAGTACCCTTTTCTCTTTGGAATCTAACCTTTGAATCTATGTATCCCGACTCTAAATGTGCACTTTCATAACACCTAACATTTTATACAAATTACATTTGATATAAAATAAAAAATTCTAGACTCTCCTACAGGGTTATCTTAAGAATTTAATATTGAATAATTACAAGTAGTTATATATTAAATTTAAATAATCAAATCAGCCACATTTATAATTATATTATAGAGTGCTTGAATTAAATAAACAATCTCAATAATCATCTAATTCTAATAACCATCATATAGTGAAAGCTCAAAAAATCCTACACACAATAAAAAAGTAAACACTGGACTAGCCTAGATCTAAGGTTGGTTGTCTTATTGAACCATCTAAAATATCTGTAGAATGTCATGAAGCTGGGGTATATCCTAAGCTGGATAGTTAGTTAGAGTTATCTAAAGTTTTAAATTTATTACGTCTTAAGGGGAGTTTAGGTTAGAGTTCAAATATTAATATATTAAAAATTTATTTAAATATATTTTAAAGGTTAAATGATTATTACCTTTGTTTCACACTGATGCCGTAAAGTTTATTTCACCTTCCTTGGGGCTAAGCTAATAGCCTCATAGGACTGGGTTACTTAGTTGCAATCATGGTAGATTAAGTTAGTTTAGTTGGACAAAATTAAAAGGTAGATTAATATTAAATATTTTATTTAATGACTGATTTTAGGAGATTGGTTGAAAATTAGAAAATTCTAGAATTTTAAAGAATTATTGAATTTTTGAATTATCTTAATGTGTTGACTAAGGGATAAAAAGTTGACTTTTAAAATTAAAGTTATATTAATGGTTTTAGATTTTTAATAAATATTAGACCTTATTATGAGTTTTTAGACTATTAGCACGCTCAATTCAGACTTTTCTATGAAACGTTATGAATTTAAGAAGTTTAAGCCTAGATTTAAACTATGGTTAACTTAAATGTTGACTTTTTTAGTTTGACCAAATTTTGGAAGTTTAACATTTTTAGAAAATACTAGACCTTAATTGGAGGCATTAGCCTTTGAGTTTGACTAATTTGGAATTTTCTATAATTAGTTATGACTTTGGGAATTTTGGGTATTTATTAATTTTTTAAATTGTTTTAATTAAGGGCCCTTTTAATGATTTGAACCTACATAAGTCCTAAACTCCTTGAAATCAACTCCAAAGATCCAAAATGATCTAAGGAGAGATAAGCAAGTGTTTAAGGAATTTTTGGAATTTTTTAATTATTTTTAATTAATTAATTTAATTAAACATTATTTTCATTTAAAATTAAATTAAGGTTAAGTTTAATGTCAAATTAAAAGGCTTTTAATTTTTACTGATTAAGAACTGAATTATGGTCAGCTAGTGTTATTATATGTAATTTTTGGATTATAATTAGATATATTGAGATTTTTTGAAATTTTTGAGTTCTTAAAAGGACTGAAATTTGATAAGGCTAATTTTCTAACCTATTGATCTCCAAATTCAGTCAAATTTAAACCTATGTTTCAAAATGTCAATAGATGTACTGTGTTTAAGTTTCACCTCTATTGGGTGTGTGTACAGTTCCCTAGAAGTTTTCTAATTTTTTTAGACATTTCATTAATTACTTTCCTTATGTGTTTATACTACTCAACTAGGATTCAAATTTGTTGTGACTTACCATGGTTCATATGCAATCACACCACAGAAATTTCATAGTAAAATATTAAAAATCTAGGGAGTTATGAATTTTGAAACTTTTTGGTCCCAAATGGACCCATTAACTTGAAAAATCACATCATATAAAATTACAGAATATGCCTAAGATGCTCAATAACATTCCACCAAATATTGGGATTAATTTGATCCCTGGATTGCATGAAAATAAAAAAAAATTCAAATAAACTCAATTTTCTCTTAATCTAGAGTTCAAAACAAAGTGAAATAAATTTTAATAAATAAAATGTTTAATTATATTTTTAATGAGCCTAAGATTGTCCCATTTAGTTGAAAATTCAATTTTCTGTGAATTTTGGAAGATTTGGAAATTTTTTAACTCAATCTGAGTCAAATTAGCCGCCGGCCAAGGATTGGTGCCAAAACAGTAGTGGCGAATGATGGAATGAAAAGAGGCATAGTGGGGTCCTGCCACTTAACCATGTTAGCGACCCATCAGGTCTGCTGATCGGGGTGTGGAACAAACCAACGACCATGATCGCGCCATGTAGGCTCCTTTGGTCTGGAGTGGCACGCATTCAAAATCAATTAGAGATAATGTGCGGTCCAGCTGATCATGTGCCATCCAATCCTGATGAGGAGAGGATCGGATGGCTGCGATTGATTAGATGACTTTAGTTCAAAAATGAACTAAACCTTCAAATGGAAATATCTCCCAAAATACTCAAAAAAATTTAATGAAATTTGAAATGTAGCTAGAGGGCAACACAATCTTCTAACACTTGAAGTTTGGAGGCTTCATGTGTTAGAAGATTTGCTATAGTTTCAAATTCAATTTTAATAGAAATGTTATGATATATTTCAATCCTATGGGTGGATTTGGATGATCTTGGGCTTGTTGGAAAGCTGCGGATGTCCTCTACAACTTTTCTCAAGGGTCCAGGATCTTTTGGTGACTGGTTTAAGATATGCTATCAAAATTATCCTTTCTCTCTCTCTCTCTTCTCAATTTGATCTTTGAAGACTTTCAACAACCATTTCAATGGCTGTGGGGTCCTTATTTATAGATAGAGGAGCTGAAGGATGGTTGAGAGAGGATAAATGCAGCTGGAATTGATCATTTTGGATGGTTGGAGAAGATTCTAAGGATTTGAGTGAAGAGTTAGGCTATTCCACTCTTCCTAATGATTACTATCCTAATCAAGAGAAAGAGGAGATATAGGGTGCTACCAAGCATCTCTACCAGCCACCAAAATGTATGAGAGCATGGATTATTAGACGGCTTTTGCTTGCCAAGTGGGCAAATCCACCTAAGCATGTAATTTGACTTTGTTGACTACTTTGACAAGTCAACTATGCCTCTGACTAATGAGGTGGTATGGAGGAAGTAGGTTTGAGCTGGTTGGAAGGAGCTTGAAGCTAAAATCTTAAGGGTTGAATGCATATATATGCATGAAGGAAAGTTTGACCAAATCATAAAGAGTTGACTTGGTCAAATAACCATGGCTTGATTAAAACCCCATGATATGACTCATGATTGGTTTAGGGATGTTTGAAGTATGCATTTTAATAGGATTGAATGGTCTTTGAGGTTTGAAAGGTTTAATTACAATGGGTTTGAATATATACACATGTATGAAGGAGGCCTGACCAAGTCAATATAAGTTAACTTGATCCAACCAATCATGACTATGACTTAGCTCATATTGAGCTTAGATGTACTTGAGCAATGATATGTTATTGGGTTAAAGCTTAATATAGGTTTGATAAGGTGTATGTGGTGGTAGGACCAAACCATAGAAGTTTTGACCAAACATGATGGTTTGACCAAGTCAATTCACATATGATTTAATCCCTCACAAGTTTGAATATATTTGAATCATGAATTTAAGTGGGTTTAAGAGCATAAATTGTTTCAAATGGTTAAATAGGTTGGAATGACCCATTTAATCCCTCAAGGGAATATTGGGTCAACCTATGTTGACTTAGTCAACTAGATTTATCCAAAGTCTAGGCTTGGGTTCAACAAGTTTGAAAAGACATTTAGAGACTAATGGAGGTTGTCATAATGTCTGGAAAAGTCAATTTAGTCAAAATGATTATTTGAACCTTAAAGGGCCGATTTGATTAACCTAGGTTCACTTGGTCCAATAGGTTTGGTTTGATATTTGAAAATTGTTCAAGGTGGTTCCAAGAAATTTGGAGGTCATTTGGTTTGGAATGAGTATTCAAACTTCTAAGGGGTACATTGGTCATTTTGACACCTGGATAATACGGGGGTCAAAATGGATCAACCAAAATACAATTTAATGTTCAATGAGTTAGGATTAAGGTTCTGGAAGTGATTGGATGCTTTGGATAAAGTTGCAAGGTTAAAATCCACTGGGTGGCAAGTCCATTGGCATATGTTATAAATATTTGATGGTTTTACAGCCTTTAGATTTCAATTCAATTTCTGGGATTTAAGACCTCAGAATGGGCTCAAATTTGGAGGGTTGCCTCTAAAGACATGTCCTATCAATCTGCAGTTGATAGACTTTGAATCAGAGGTCATTTGACATTGTTTTGAAGTGTTTGAAAATTTAATGGAAAAGGCTTTTAAGACTTAGCCTTTTATTCTTGAATTTTGGTTTGAAATTCTATATTTGAACTGGATTTTGAGTCTGGATGACTGAATTTGAATTATCCATATCATTTATGATCATTTAGGATGATCATAAGTGATAGGATAGGATTTAAGTTGAATTAGAAGCATGAACAATGTTCGAATTAGAGTTTGGATTTTGTTTGAGGTGTGAATTGAACTAAGGTCTAGATTGCCTTAAGGTAAAGATTGATTTGAAGTCTGGATTGGTCATAAGAAGAATTATAGGGTTTAGAATCTAGAAGGATCGTAGGGTCTAGGATCTAGGAAGGGGTCAAAGTGACCTCATACAAAAATCCAAACTCTAATTCTAGACCCCGGGCATCACTTATAAAATTTGAAAATTAAAGTATTACTTAAATTGCAATTAGCTGCTATTTTTTACAATCTGAACTAAATGTTTTGAGTAATCCTAATTATACAATGTGATTAGTTTAATCACTATTAAATACCCAGGATTCCCTAATTAATGTTTTTATTTTTAGCTGATCATCCAATTTGATTGTAATCATCCTATACGATTAGATAAAAAAAATAAAAATATCACTACAAACAAAAACACTTATTTTTAAGTGTGTGTGTACAAGGTTTCATAAATTGGGGTCCACCAAACACATGACTTAACTCAACAAAAGATAAAAATTATATTGAAATTAAAATTTTAGACAGACATAACCTTAGTCAACTTGATATTGAGCTTATTTGCATTGTAATTGAACTTCTGGACCCAAAAACTTAGTGAGCAGGACAAATAAAATAGATATATAATACTAGTAGTACTAAGAAAATAATAATATATATTATCATCAAAATTACAATACTTCAACCTAGATTCATAATAAAAATAATGCATGTGACATTATAATGGGATATTCTTTTATCTTCACCTCCTTATTATTGTGAATCTACTTTTAGGGAGTATAATTTTGATGATAGCAAACACTTCTATTTCTCTATGATTGTTTTACCTACTAACATTTCAGGTCCATAAGATTAAACTATAATTTGAACCAGCTTAAGATTGGGTAAACTAGGTCTGAATCAGTTTGTAAATAATTCCCTTTCTTGAGTCTATTATAAATAATGTGATTCCTAATGCTAAGTAACCTTGCACACACGCACACACACACTTGGGGGAAAATTTTTGACTTTTTTTAGAGTTCTCTATTTTTGGTCACATCGTCCGGGATGATCCATAAATTGATCTGGACAATAAGCTAAAAATAAAGACCCTAATTAGGGAATCTTGGTTAAGGAAGCCATCATTAAGCTCATCGTCCTGTAAGATATTTGTATCGACTGGGATGATAGGCTCAAATAAAAAAAAAAAATCGGGCACTAAATCTATTTAGGTATTATTTATATTTTAATATCAACTAGGACATCATCCTGGATGATGTAATACGATTATGCCTAAATTAATCTGGCAACTAAGGAAAGAAATTAAGGTTTAATTGTTGAATCATCATATCATCTTGGACAATTACAGGATCGGCCGGGATGATTATTTCACAAACCATAGTTATTCCTGGATGACCAAACATTGGCTAGTTGCTATTCAGGGCGATGCTCTGGATGATTTTTACATATTTGAACTAATCGTCCGGGACGACCGTACGATCGGCCTGGATAATTAAGCTATTTTTCCATCATTGAGACATTCATTCAGTGCGATTATCTGGATTATATTCAACAATTTGTACTTATTGTACAGGATGATATATTATCGTCCTGGATGATATGAATAAAAACCTTATGATCTTCCAAAACCATCTGGGCTGATTGAGCAAAATTTGCGTTGATTTTCCAGGACGATAAAGTTGGTTTGTTTAAATTATGAGTTATTCTAAAACTCTTCTATTTAAGAGCTCTTATTCTTCCCAATATATTATTTTTTGCTGCTGTCTTGACCTAAGAGAGCCTAGAGGAGAGGGAGAGAAAGGGAGAGTGAGTGCATCTTGAGAGGGAGAATTTGTGAGGGGTTTCACAAAGGTTGATCCAAGCAAGGATCCAAGAATCTTCTCCAATTGTCATCCCTTGTTCTCGGAGGTTTGAGATAGGTCCACTTCAGCAATCGATCAAGTTTCTCTGCCTGCTTCAGGATGAAGCAAAAGGGGTTGGGCTCTCTGCCTCACAGGTGTCGGTGGAAAGGTTGTTTTATACAGGCTTCTCCTCCTTGCTATAGGAAAAAAAGGAGAGTCACTGCATTTAGTGAAATACTAAGAGGGCACCTCTGGGGAGTGGATGTAGGTCGAGTTGACCAAACCATTATAAATTTTTGTGTTCTTTACTACTATTTTTTTGCATTTAATTTCCACACATTAAATTTATTTGTGGTGAATTTTGGTTTTGATGAGGTTTTGTATTTGATTGAAAGATTATTTTCAAATACTAATTCAACCCCCCTTTGGTTAGCTTGGGCTAGTTCATAAGGGCTTAACATCTCTAATAAACATTCAAGTGGTATTAGAGCGAGATTCATAAAATCAAGTTTTTGAAAACTTTTGAATTTCAATCCATGGCCAACTCCGGTAATTATAATATTATGGAAGGATATTGTATTACTCGACTGCCTTTGTTTGACAATATTCCTTTTGATTTTTGAAAAACTCACATATCTACTTTTTTTACAATTGATTGACTATCGCATGTGGATGCTTGTTAAGGATGTTATACAACTCCTCGTGAAATTAATGGCATTAAAACTGAACTTTCTTTTACTGAATGGAATTTTGATGAAAGAGATTTAGCATAACTTAATGTAAAATGTTTGAATTGTTTTTTCTTTGCTTTGAAATCTGAATATTATATGTATGTTTCAACTTGTGTAACTGGTAAAGAATATTAGGATAGGTTGTGTATTATTTATGATGGAATCAATGAGGTTAAGCAATCTAGATTGAATATGTTATTTCATGACTACGAAACCCACTGAATCAATTTCTGACATGTATACAAGGTTTACTAAAATTGTTAACTCGTTGCATGCTTTCAGAAAAGAGCTAACTAATTTTGAAAGAGTAAATAAAAATTTAAAATGCTTGCCTTCCTCTTTTGATGCTAAGATCAATATAATTTCTAAATTATTTAAATAATTATTCTATTAATAATTTACTTGGATCACTCATTGCTTATGAGGAAGGGTTGAATCAAAGAAATATTGATGTAGGTGAGAAAAAAGAAGGAGAAAACTTTGGCATTAAAGGTCAACAACATGGACACTGATTCTTCCGGGTCTAAAAACGATGATGTTGCCCTAATCACAAGGAAATTCAAAAGCTTTTTAAGGAAGAAGCACAAGAACCATCATAAGTGGAATAAAGGTAAGGCTACCAATTAATTTAAAAATTATAATGAGATAATATGATTTGAATGTAGGAAGCATGGATACGTTAAAGTTAATTTTACTACCCTTAAAGCTCACTCAAGTAAGGAAATGGGTGAGGAGAAACTAAGTTCAAAAGGAGAAGAAGAGTTCAAAAGGCATTCTAGGCTGATTCAGTATCGGACTCCTCTGCAATTGAAGCTAAAAAGGAGACTACAAATTTGTGCTTGATGGTGGACGATCATCTTGGTTAGTTTGGCCAAGTTGAGGTATGTGAACTAACCTATGAACAATTATTTAAATTTTTTGAACAAATTCATCCATCATATAGGAAACTTAAGAAATCACATACTAGTTTGAAATTAGAGTTTTTAAATTTGTAAAAAGAACATGAAATTTTACTTAAAGATCATTCTACAATCGATAGAAATCACATGTCATTACTTGATGAGTTTAATGCATTAAATAAAAAGTATACTAAATTATCTGATGCACTTGATTCCTTGAAAACATCTCATGCTAAGTTAGAAAAAGATTTTAAGAAATTAGAAAATCTCAAATCTTTTAAAAATAACAAACAAACATTGCATGCATCACATAACCTTAAAAGAAAGCATTACTATCTGAAGAGATTAGTAAATCTTTTTTCTTGTGTTAGATATTTTTCATGTGGCATGTTAGGACATATTTCACACACTTGTACTATTCACCATAGTACACATTGAGTGTGGAGACCCAAATTGCATGATTCACAACATAACATACATGCATTGAATTCTTCTTTCCATAAAAATGGATCAAAATATATTTGGGTTCCTAAATCTAACATTTGATAATTTTGTAGGCTTGCTCTCACAAAAGGCCTCATGAGAGCATGTGGTACCTGGACAACAGATGCTCATGACACATGACTGGAAATGCTAATCAATTCATTTCACTGGAGGCTAGGGCTACAGGAAAGGTTACTCTTGGAGACAACACCACCAGGAAACTAGTGGGCTGAGATATAATCAGAAACTCCAAGAACCTTTTTATTGAAATTTTTTTTCTTATAGATGGACTATAACACAACTTACTCAGCATCAGTCGGGTTTGCGATAAAGGCTTCATCATAAAATTCTTGGAAAATGCTTGTATTATAAGCTTAAATAACAACACTATTTTGCAAGGAAAGCGGATCAATAATGTTTACATGCTTGACTTAATTAATATTGAATGTGCTACTTAATTTTGCTTAAAAATTGCTACTGATGATTCATGGTTGTGGTACAAGAGATTATGTCATGCAGTATGAAAACCCTTAGGAGAGTGACCCAGAAAGACCTAGTTAGAGGTGTCCCCAAGCTTAAATTCTCTAAAGATCACCTTTGTGATGCCTGCCAACTAGGGAAGCAAGTTCAATCCTCTTTTCACTCCATTAAGGATATTCGCACATCTAGACTTTAAGAAGTCCTTCACATGGATTTATTTGGACCCATTAGCATTGCCAGCTTAGGGGGGAAAGTTTATGGATTTATGATTGTTGATGTCTACTCGAGGTTTACTTGGATTAGATTTCTATCACATAAGAATGAGTCTTTTGATGAGTTTAAATCCTTCTTCACTTGGATTTAGAAAAAGCTAGGTTGTGAGATTTTGACCATCCTTAATGACTATGGGGGAGAGTTTAAAAATGATAGATTTGGAGACTTCTTTGAGGATAAAGAGATTAGTCACAACGTTTTGGCTCCAAGGACCCCCTCAGTAGAATGGGGTTGTTGAAAGAAAGAATCGGACCTTAGATGATGCTTCTGGAGCCTTGCTTGTTGAGTATTCATATCGAAAATACTTTTGGGCTAAAGTGGTAAACACAGCTTGTTATGTGTTGAATAGGGTGAATGTTAGAGCCAAACTTGATAAGACATCCTATGAGATTCTTAAGGGTAGGACACCCAACCTTTTCCACCTCCACATCTTTAGTTGCAACGTTTTCATTCTTAATAATGGAAAGTCACACTTAAGAAAATTTCATCCAAAATCTGATGAAGGAGTGTTCTTAGGATATTCAAGGGTGGGGAAATCCTTTAGGATGTTTAATATAAGGACTTTGGTGATGGAAGAAACTACTCATGTAGTATTTGATTAATATGATCCTAAGAAGTCTATAGCTGAGGATGAAGATGAAGTTGGAGAGATTACCATAGGATTTAAAATTTTGGAGAAGTGGGTAGAACCTGAAAACACTAAAGGAGTAGGCGAGAGTACCCAAGGAGAAGAAAATGAAAATTTGGAGGAAAGGATTGAACCTACACACACCTTACATAGAGATTGGAGATATTCTTTGAGTCATCCTAAAGAACTGATCATAGGAGACCCTTTCCGAAGGTGTTAGTACTAGGTATGGACTTAGGAAGGAAGTGAACCACTACGCCTTTATCTCATTGACTGAACTCACTAACATCAATCAACCCCTTTCTGATGAGTTGGATCTTAGCCATGTAAGAGGAATTAAACCAATTTGTTAGGAATAATGTTTGGGAGCTTGTAGAAAGACCAAAGGGATAAAGTATAGTTGGAACCAAATGAGTCTTTAAGAATAAAATGAATGATTCTAGTGTGGTGGTTAGAAATAAGACAAGATTGGTGGCTAAGGGATACAACCAAATAGAAAGAATTGATTTTGAGGAGAGATTTGCCCCTGTAGCTAGATTGGAAGCCATTAGAGTGCTACTAGCCTTTACTTATTATAAAGGATTTAAGATTTTCCAAATATATGTTAAGAGTGCCTTTTTAAATGGGGTAATAAAAGAGAATGTGTTTGTAGAGCAACCCCCAGGTTTTGAGAGTTCCCAGTTTCCAAATCATGTTTTCAAATTAAAAAAGACCTTATATGGATTAAAGCATGCACCTAGAGCTTGGTATGTGAGGCTTATCACATTCTTACTAGAGAGGGAGTTTGTTAAGGGGAGCATTAACACCACCCTTTTTTTGAGAAAAATAGTATATGAATTACTCATTGTTAAAATCTATACTGCAGATATACTTTTTGGATCTTTTAATAAAAGGCTGTGTGATTATTTTTCTAAAATAATGAGTAGGGAATTTGAGATGAGTATGATGGAAGAGTTGTCCTACTTTTTAGGTTTTAGCTTAAGACAACTAGATGATGGAACCTTTCTAAATCAATCAAAGTACATAAAGGACACCTTGAACAAATACGAAATGAATAAAGCTAAGCCAATTAATACTCCCATGAGCTTTTGTGTTTAGTTGGATAAGGACCTAAATGGAAAATCAGTTGATCAAAAGAAATACAGAGAGATAATTAGATCTTTATTTTACCTAACTTCTAGTCGACCTGATATAATGTTTAGTATTTGTCTCTGTGCTAGATTTCAAGCTGATCCTATAGAATCACACATGACTGTAGTAAAGAGAATTCTTAGATACCTTTTAGGAACCCAAAACTTAAGAATCTGGTATCCTAAGCACAACACTTCTTTTTAGATTATTGGATATTCTGATTCTAATTTTATAGGAAATAAGATGGATAGAAAGAACATTTTTAGGACTTCCCAGTTCATAGGATAGTCTTTAGTCTTCTGGTCTAGTTGGAAGCAAAACTCTATTACACTTTTCACTGCTGAAGTAGAGTATATTGCTTTAGGAAGTTATGTGGCCCAATTCATTTTGTTAAAGCAGCAAGTTCTAGAATTAGAATTACCTGTAGGTAAAATTTCAATCATTTGTGACAACACTAGTGCCGTCTGCATTTCTAAGAATCATATCCAACCTTCAAGGACCAAGCACATAGACATAAGGCATCACTTTATTAGAGTTCATGTTACCAAAGAAGACATTGAGTTACACCATGTGGCAACTAAGAATCAACTAGCTGACATCATTACTAAACCAGTGGCCTTTAACACTTTCAGCACTTCAAGAACCAGATTGGGTGTGATTGATATGAATGCATGAACTTAATTTTTGATCCTTTATCTATTATTTGTTATTTTCTTTTTAGTTTTTTCCTTACTTATATTTTTTTTATTTGATTTTCCTCATTATTTTATTTTTTCTTTTAATCACTGCTGAATTGATATCTTTTGTCGTATTTTTGTTTTTTGAAAACTTATAGTCAATGATGAACATCTCTAAATCAATTAAAGGGGAAAAATACCTTTGATTGTTTCCTTCTCTATAACTTCATTTAGTGATGTAATTTTTTTAAACAAAAATCTATCTCACGTTAACAACTGGACTTTGAAATTGAGATCTTTTAATCTTTCTACAGTAATCTATCTTATATATATATATAATGTTCAAAGTCTTTATTTTACCTTCAGATTTTTATAATCTTGTTATTAAATTTATCATATGATTTTTTATTCTATTTTGTGATTCATTCTTCCTTATTTTAGAGATTGAATTCTTCTTCTCTAATATCTAGAAGATATAATCACAATTGAGAATTTTAAAGAATTTTGAAAAGGGACCTAGCTTGCAAAAAAATAAAAAAAGTGGCCAATGATGCTAGAATCAAAAGATGCATAATGACGCCAAATTAAATTTTATATATATATATATATATACACACACACACACACACAAAGTGTATTAAAAATTAAAATATGCACAAAGAGCACCAACCAAATTGATAAGAGGCATAAAATGAGCCCACCAAAAGCAAGCTTCTTCTTTTTTAAAATTTATAAATCTTAGAAGAATTCATGTGTTACTTAATAATTTTCAAAGGCTTGATTCAGAATTCATGATTGTAACTAATTACTTTGATATATTATTCTATAAAATATTTTTTTTTTGAAACCAAGTCTTGAACATATCTCTTTTTCTTATGCAATTGATTTTTCTGATTTAGATCCTTATTTTCAAAAGATAGTTTCCCCTATTAGAAGTACAAGTTAGGGCTAATAAGATCAGTTGTTCTACCATTTCTTTTCGAATTTTAAAAATGTTAATTCATTGATTTTTACAAATTTTTTAGTTCAATCACATGGAGAATTTATCATATTTAAGCTTTGATTGTAAAAAAAAAAAAACTTCATTTTTGTTTTGTCTTTTTCATATTTTATTTTTTAAGTTGATTTTCATGTGTTTTGGGCCTGCTCTGATCATCTCCATCCATTCTCTATTTTGAAACATTTTTTTCATATCATCCCAGATGATATTCATATCGTACTGGATCATCTGTTCAATTCAATCATGAAATTTCATCTAATGACTATTTTGAATCCTCTACTTATGATCGTCCTGGATGATTCATTATCATCCTGGACGACCTGATTGTCTTCTATTTCAATTATTTGTAATTGTCCTGGATGATCCTCCTCATCTTGGATGATCTTCATAAATTTTTCTCAATTATTGATTATCATCTCGGATGATACACATATTCATCCTAGATGATCCATATGGCAATACTTTAAACATTTTAAAATTTAGTCGGTACGATCAATTATTATGCATCATCCTAGATGAACCACCTAATCAGCTAGAACGATCTATTTTTTTCAATGGTCGTCCAAAATAACTCCTTGGGATAATTGCCGGTGTCATATCATCTTGGACAATATCAGATCATCCTGGAAGACTTTACCACCTTTTTGACCAATCATTCCATGCGTAATTATTGCACTAGATTGTCCTTAACAATTATGCGATCGTCCTGGATAATCTATCCAATTCTTTTTAAATTGAGGCCCTCAAACATTTTTCTCACATAATCCTTCTCAAATCCTCTTTTCTCTTACTATTGTGCTATATTTTCCTTAGTATAGCTAGTGGAAAGAGATCTCACCATCCTTCTAGGAGTTTCTTGAGGGTGAATCTTGACCCTCACTTCATTAAGGCAGATAATCAAATCGCCTATCATAGGTTACAAAATAGCTAAGATTACTATATCCTAGAATGTCAACCCGCACATTCTTTCCTATCCTATCATAGATTTATTTGCACACACTTCCTTGACCTTCCTTCTTACTCTCTCTATCCCTTTCAAATCGGAATTACTTTTTGAATTATTCTCTAGCCTCCGCATAAATTCTTCTTTCACTGCTCTCTGTTCCTTTGTGAATCGACATCCCGTCAAAATTACATATCACAACTATCAAGAGCTTTTACAACTTTCCACCACCTGGGATAAACTCCACACCCTGTGTTTTGATCCTGATTATAGTTGAGCTCCAGCCAACCACTTTCTTAGAAACACTAATGCTCACTTTCACATTGGATAGTCTAGCACCTTACTCAAACATACTAAGATAATCCAGCATGTCCTTCGCACCTCAATTCTTCCAAAAGTTGGCGATCGCAATGATATCACTCCTCTTCTTTTGACCACCACTTTTTACATTTTTGCTCATCATGAATTCAAAGCCACTGATTTAATTTTTTGCTACATTGAGCATATAACTACTATTTGAGGTCCAAGACATAGGAGGAAGCCTAATCTTTCCCAAGGACATATCATTTCCTATGTCTGAGAATTAAAATACAACCTCCAATATCCTTCACCATAAATATTTCATCATGCCTTCTACTCAAACAACTCCTTCCACATTCTTCACAGTACTCATCTCCACCTAGGGTACGAGGAAGACGAGGAAGATGAAGAAGAGGCAGCTCATGCACCTGTTCCTGCATCTACTCTACTCTGCCAACACTATTAGCTAGATCAACTGGTAGAGCAATTTGACTAGTGGGAGACTCGCTTCGAGATCTATGTTGCTACATAGGAGCAACAACATGCGAAGAACATTGATCGCTTCAATGCTTACGTGACTCACCAGCATGACCAGCATGTCAAGGATATGGCCTGGCTTGGGGAGCAGTTTACGACTCTTTCTAATTACTTTCAGCCACATCCACCACCACCACGTCCTCCTTCAGATGATCAAGGACCATCTTTATTTTAGTTTGATTGTTTTTTTGTGATATTATTTTACTTCTGTTTAGTAGTTCGTGTTGTTTTTTCTTTTTCTCTCCTCTTTTTTGTGATGTCAAAAGGGGGAGTAGTTATACTAGTTTGTACTATTCTAGTATGTTCTAGTTTGTTATATTTTAATAATAGATAGTTAAACTATTTAAAATGTGTTTGTTTCTTTACCTATTTCCATTAAAATTGTGTTGAACTGCTTCAATTATTTTTTTGTGTTTGTCATCATAAAAAAGGGGGAGATTTTTATGATTCTGCTCTCAGGGAGTATAATTTTGATGATAGCAAACACTTTTGTTTCTCTATGACTGCCTTTTCTACCAATATTTCAGGTCCATAAGATCAGGTTGTAATTTGAACCAACTCAAGATTGGGTAGATTAGGTCTGAGTCAGTTTATAAACTTTTCCATTTTTGTGTCTATTATAAATGATGTGGTTCCTGATACTAAGTAACCTTACACGAACACACTTGGGGAAATTTTTTGACTATTTTAGAGTTCTCTATTTTTGGTCACATTGCTTGGGATGACTCACAAATTAGCCTGGATGATCAGCTTAAAACAAAAACCCTTATTAGGGCATCCTGGTTAAGGCACCCATCATTAAGCTCATTATCTTGAACGATATTTATATCGACCGGGATGATAAGATCAAATCAAAAAGAATCAGCCGCCAGATCTATTTAGATATTATTTATTTTTAGACATAATCTAGGACATCATCCTCGACGATGCAACACAATTATGCCTAAATTAATTTGGTAATTAAAGAAAGAAATTAAGGTTTGATTGCTCGATCATATCATCCTGGATGATCGCAGGTTCGACCTAGATGATTAGTTCACAATCCTTAGTTTTTCCTGCATGGCTAAATATTAGCTAGCTAATATTCAGGGTAATGCTTTGGATAATTTTCACATATTTGAACTAATCATCCGGAATGACCGTATGATCGGCCAAGACGATTAAGCTATTTTTCCATCATCCAGACATCCATTCAGTGCGATTATCTGGATGATATTCAATTATTTGTACTGATCATACAGGATGATATACTATCGGCCTGGATGATATGTACAAAAACCTTCTAATCGTCCCAAACTGTTCAGGTTGGTTGAGAAAAATTTATACTGATCGTCCAAGATGATATTTATATAGTCCTGGATGATAAAGTCGGTTTGTTTAGATTAAGAATTATTCCAAAACTCTACTATTTATGAGCTTTTACTCTACCCAAGAGATTATCTTTTGTTGTTGTCTTGACCTGATAGACTATAGAGGAGAGGGATAGAAAGAGAGAGAGAGAGAGAGAGAGAGAGAGAGAGAGAGAGAGAGAGAGAGGATCTTGTGAGGGGTGTTTGTGAGGGGTTTTACAAAGGTTGCTCCAAGCAAGGGTCGAAGTCATCTTCTCTGATCATTGTCCCTTATTCTTGGAGGTTTTTCGAGTGGTCTGCTTCAATAATTAATCAAGGTTCTCTGCTTGCTTTAGGACGAAGCAAAAGGAGTTGGGTTCTCTGCCTCACTAATGTTGGTGGAAAGGATGTTTTGTATAGGCTTATCCACCTTACTATGGGAGCAAAAGGAGAGTCACTGAGTTTAGTGCAATACATAGAGGGAGCCTCCGAGGAGTGGATGTAGGTCAAGTTGACTGAACCATTATAAATTTTTGTGTTCTACACAACTGGCTTTTCCGCATTAAATTTCCGCATGTTAAATTTCTTTGGGGGGGAATTTTGGTTTGGATGAGTTTTTCTTTTTGATTGAAAGATTTTTTTTAATTTTAATTCCCCCCCCCCCCCTCGTGGTTAGCTTGGGCTAGTTCATAAGGGCTTAACATCCCTAACGAACTTTCACTTATCGTCCTTCCATTTGTGAGCTCCTCAAATTCATCATGTCTAGCTATCCAAATGTAAAGAAACTCCTCCTCAAAGGGCTTTTTTCCTTTCTCTTCAGATATTGAAGTCATTTTAACATTAATCTCAAAATAAAGAGAAAATCTCCCCCTAAGAATTTTACTCTTCTCTTTGGATTCCGGGTTCTATAGTTAATATCTAATCTCAAACACCAACTTTCACAACTCAACTTGAAAATTTTCATTACAAAAGATTTAAAGAAAATTATTAAACATTCTCTATGGTTATCCTAGGAAATTAAACAAAATAATTTATATCCCAAGTTGTTATGTATTTTCATTAAATTAAATTATATCCATGTTTGGCCATTCTCCTTTAATTTCAAGGAAAACTTAGGAAAATTTTAGCACCTACAAAAAACATGTTAGTTTGAAGGTTTTAATTTTGCCACCTTTATTTAACCCAACATGAGCATGACCGCTTGCAAAAAAAAATTATGAGCATCCAAATTGCTCCTAACCTAAAGGTAACCTATCACCCATCACATCAATTCACAGATCTTTCCTAACCTAAAGGTAATTTATTAAAATAATTTGCAACCTGAACGTAGTGAAAATCATAAAAAACTTGATAGATAGCAGCAGGAAAGTAAAACACTAGCCTAGCCTAAAACTATTATTGGTCACCCAAACAAACCACCTAAAATGTGTGTAGTAGAGCAAGTGTCTAGGATATGTCCTATGCCATATAATTTATTAAAGTTGTCCAATTTTTTGAGGTTTGCTAAAGGCAAAAGAGATTTTTTGTATGAGTTTAAGAATTAATATTTTGATGTTAATTTTAAAATTTATTTTTAGTGATTATTACCATTATTTACACCTCGGCCATGAAATTTATTTCACCTTCCATGGGGCTAAGTTAATAGCCTCGTAGGCACATGTTAGTTAATAGTAACTAGTTTTAATAATTTAATTTAATTGGAAAGAATTAAATGGTTAATGAATTTTAATTAAATTGATAGGTTATTGATTTTATGGATATTGTTAATTTTTAGTGGTTTAACTTTTTTTCAATATATACTAGACCCTAAATAGAGTCTAATGCCTTTGAGTTTGGTCAAATTGGAATAATTTGGAATTACCTATAAATTTTAAAAGTTTTACTAATTATTTTAATTTTTAAATTATTTATTTACCGAGGTTTTAATGGTTTTGATACAAACCGATTCCAAACTTCTTGAAATTGGTCCCAAAGGTAAGAAATGGCACAAAGGGGTGTTCTCAACTATTTGAGAATTATTTGAAATTTTTAAATATTTTTAATTAATTAAATTAATTTTAAAAATTAATTATTACAAAAATTAATTAATGCCAAATTAAAGGCACAATAAAGGGGATTTAAATTTTCATAGGTTGGTAGTTTAATTTTGGTTAATTTGATATAATATTTATATTTTTTCACTTAATTAGGATTTATTTTATTTATTTTTACTTTTTGGGTCCTCAAGAGGGCTAAATTTTAACTTGGCTAATTTTCTAATCTAATTGGCTCCAAATTTAGTGAAATTTAAACCTTAATTATAAAATGTCACTAAGTTTAAATTTGTCATGTTTCCCCCTATTGGGTGTGTATATAATACTTTAGGAATTTTCCAAGTTTTCTAGACATGACCCTTAATTATTTTTCCTAGGTGTCACTAGTATTCAATTAGGCATGATTCTTTCTTCATCTGACCCTGATACAAATGCCAAAACACTACATTAAAAACTTATCCTGACTCTACAAATCTAGAGAGTTGTGAATTTTCAAAGTTTTCGATCCAAAATGGACCTATTACTTTTAAATTCACACTATATCAATCCACTGAGGATCAAGACCAAAAAAATTATAGGTGATGCCTAAGAAGCTCAAAAACTTTTTACCAATATTTGTGTCTAGTTTAACTACTAGATTATGACAAAATTGAGAAAATTGAATTTTGAACAAATTTAAATAACTCATAATTAAGTGATCAAAACAACTTAATTTTAATTTTAAGAAAAACTAAACAAACTTATCATTCAAATGACACCAAAAACATTAAATTTGGTAAAAAAAAAAAAAGATTTTCAGTGGAATTTTGAAGTTTTAGCCTTTAAAACTATTTTTTAATTCAATTTCTAGGAAAAATCAGACATCGAGCCATAAGGAAGCAGCGTAGTGTGATGTATGGCATACGCATCTGCTTAGCAGTGCTATGGGACACATGGTTCCATGTGTGGGACATGCACAATAATAATATGTGGCTCACTTAAATGAGGCAGTGGTTGATCTGGACCTGGATGATGAGCGTCACCATCTACAGATTTAATTTTGATTCGTCAATTAATTCATAAGATGAGTGATGCTATTTGACGCCTCCTAGACCATATGATCATTGGGTATCACAATCAGACGATTCTTCTCTAAACAGAGCATTTTAATTTATTTTGAACTAAAATTTTGGTTGGTCATAACTTAAAATATACTCAACCAAATTTCATGAAATTTAAAACATATACTCATGGAAACCTAATCTTCCAATGCCTGGAGTTTAGAGGCTCCATGAATTATAGATTTTTGTATTTTTAAATTCAACTTCTATCAAAATGTTGAGATAACATAAAATCCAATTAATGAATTCTTGAGTTCTTTGGCTCCTTTTACTTTTGATGAAGTCATCTACTTTCAATCAGTATCACCCTTTCTCCTCACCAAAATAATGATTTACGGTTTGGCTTTTATGGAGAAAAGCTTGGGAAAGGTTTGGGGAGGGCTGGAGAAGATTGGGGAAGAGCTCTTGACTGGAGGCTACTAGAGAGATGGAAAATGAGTGAATGAGGTTATTAATTCTAGTATGTTGACCCTCCACTTTTGGATTGAATAGATATTATTTGATTGAGGGAGGATTGGATGCATTCTATGTGTCCCCCATGTTTGTTAGAAGCTAGGGGGAGTGCTAGAATTGAGAGGGAACTCTCTTAGTCCATGGGAAGGGGGACCACATGCTTTCCCGCATTTGGTTAAACCAAGCCATAAATATGGATTATGGGCTATCGTAGGTCCTCTTTGCGACATGGGATGCTTTTAGTATGTTAGAGAAAGATAAGGTGGATGGGTTTGGGTTTCCAAGGTGGCATGGTGATGTGGTGATAATTTAACCTTTTCCCATGAGTTTTAAAGGGCTTGTTGACTTGTTAACTAACTGAATAGTCAATAGTGACTAGGTTAGGCCTTGGGAAGGACAAGCATGCTATAGGAACCATATCAAGAAGTTTGTTGTTAAGGGATTGAAGTTTTTCATGATTGTTGAGTGTATGTGAGGGGTTTAACCTTGCATAGAAATTTGACCAAGTCAAATCCATATGGATTTTACCTAGGGATATGTTAAACATGCTGGGAGTGTTTAATTGAAGGTCTCAAAGTGGCCAATTGGTATTAAAATTGCTTCGTGCATTAATTTTGACCTTTATTGGTTAAGGGTTGATTTGGTCAGTCATGGTTGACTTAGTCAACCTAGTAAAACCATGATTTCAGTTTAGGATCAACAAGTTAAATTGAGTGATTTGAGACTAATGGAAGTAGTCTCATCAAAATGGTCATTTGGACCCTTAAGCAGTAATTAGGTCAACCAGGTCAAACCAAAGCTTAGGTTTGAGTCTAATGAATTTCTAATGATGTTTAGGATGTATTTTAAGAGGTTATAAGCTATAGTTTAACTAAGGTATGCTGAGATTTGGGGAAAAGTCTAATTTTCCCCTTAAAAGGCATTCTGGTCATTTGGACCCCTGGTTAACTATTTTTCAATTTGGGTCCATCAAAATGCAGTTTACTAGTCATCATGTAGTAACAAAGGCTATGGACATGGTCAAGGGTCTTTGAGATAGTCCTAGGGTAAAATTCCATGAAGAGACAAATCTAGTGGCATATGCTATAAATATTTAATGGTTTTGTATCATTTGGATTTCAATTCCGTTTTTAGGGTTAAAGATGTTAGGTTGGTCTCAAATTTGGAGGGTTAAACCTAGAAAATTGCCTAATTAATTTACAAAATGAAAAACCATGAATCAGAAGTCATTTGGCTGGGTTTTGAAGTTATTGAAAATTACCCAAAAAGGGTTTCAGGATAATAATACATTTTTACTTGGAGAGACGACTTGGGAAGAGAAAGAAGCTCCACAAATCAAGGAAGGATTTGGAAGAGCAATTTGAAGATTTTGGGTGATTGTTTTGGAGATGGAAGAAGGTGGCCGGTCATCTTTGGATGACCGAAACACCAAATCCTTTTTATCTATTGCGAGTCCGATCATGTTGGATTCAAAAGGTAGATTCTCCTTTAAACGCATCTCCCCTCACAATTTTCATCCTTTACAATATCCTCTTATGATCAAAGAGGGTGGATTGTTGGCTAAAACTAGGCCTTTGCCGGATTTGAACAAAGGAAAAGAGGTAATGTTGGCTTCTAACAAATTATCTAAATCTCCTTTTCTGATTTCTTCATGTGGAGCTAATGATAAGGAAGCTTCTTCTTCAAGGAGTACTTTTGCTGAAATTTTGAGGAATGATAAGGATATTGACTTCAATATCAACAATCCTACATTTTCTTCAAAATTGGATAATTCAAATGTGTGGATTAAAAAACCACACATTAAAATTAATTGGAATAAAAATCTAGAGGAGGTGGGAGATCCTAATGTTGTTCATTTGAATATGGAGAATGAAAAAGCAAATATTCAAGTTTTGAAGAAATCCTTGGGGGTTAAAATTCTTGCAAGGAATGTTCCTTTCTAAAAATGTTCTATTGAGTTATGGAAGAAATGGAAGAAATATGGAGGATTCCACTTAACCTTGCTTGGCATAGATTGGCTTCTTTGTTCCTTTCAGTCTCTTGAAGCCATGGAAGAAGTACTCAATGGAGGACCATGGTTTGTAGGGGCTTTTGCAACTGGTTTAGACATTTGGTCGCCTAACTTCTCTCCTAATTCATTGGATGGTGTTTCTACTTCAATCTGGGTTCGGCTCCATCACCTACCCCTACACTGTTGGGATGAGTCCAATATCACTAGAATTGTTTCTAGGATTGGGACTCCATTACTATTAGATGGTAATATGTTTAGGTGGGGAAGAAGAGAATTTGCAAGATCTTGCATTCGAGTTAAACTGAACTCTAAACTTCCTTCTGGTGTTTGGGTTGAAGGGTTACATGGTAGATTTTTTCAAAAATTTGAATAAGAAAATCTATCTTCACTTTGTTTTAAATGCAGGAGAATAGGGCATATTGACTAAATTTGTCCTAATGTTGAAGAAGTCTTTTCCATCCCAAATCATAACAATATTCCTTATGGTCCTTGGATGCAAGTGAAATTTAAAAGCAAGGAGAAATTTGTGAGGGATTACTTTAATTCCAAAAGTTCTTCAACTCCAAGTAAATATGGATCTATTTCTCTTAAAAAACCTGTTGGATATACTCAAACAGTGGTAGATGGAAATGATCTAAATTAGATGGTAGATCAAGTTGAAGATGCTGGATTCAATTGCCTAAATGGAGAAGCTAGTAGATTCAAGGAAGGAGATGAAGTGGAGGTTAATCAGAATTTGAAATTCAAAATAGCCCAGCTTGATTATCAAAATTCTGGTTTTGAAAACAACTCTTTTAGTGCTTTGGCTGAAGTGGATAATACTTGTTTGCTAGAAGATAATTTAGGAATTCAAAATTTAAATTTTGAAATCCCTCAAAGCAAGGGGGCTAAGATGGAGGAGCTTCAGCCGGTTTTTCCAACAAATACAGCTGGACCAAAGGTTGTTACACAAACGAACTATCCTAAGATAACGGAGAATTTGAAGTTTCAGCCGGATTCTTCCACATCATTTCCAGCTAGACTCAATTCGGTTAACCAAACAGAAATTCCTAAGGTTGCTGAGAAGTTGAGTTTTCAAATTCCTTTAACGTCGGAGGAGGGTATGGAGAAGGTTGGAGAGGAGCAGGTCGCGGGTTTGACTCCTGATTTAGTTCAAAATTTAAAACCTACAATTGGTTGGGCTGATCTAGTGGAAGTGGAAGACAATAACCTTACTCATAATTTGGAGGCTGAAAGTAAGGAAGTTCAAATTTCAGCTCAAAATATAGAATTTGAACACTCAACATCTTTGGTGGTTAATACTAGTTTGAAGGGTAATCATACTCTTTCGACTACCCCTGATTCTTCTTCTCCTTTATCATATATTAGTTTGAATTTTAAAAAATCTATTCTTAAAAAAGATAAGAACTTTTTTAAGAAAAATGTTTCCCCTGGTTCAAAGCATGTTTTATTCAAAGAACTCCAAGCTTTGGGACCAGTGAGAGATCTACCGAGAAGGAAGATGGCTGAACACAAAGTGAAGAACGATTCAAAAAGTTCTTCTTTCCTTTTTTTCTCACTAAGATGTAGAAGGATTCTTCAAAGGATGGCAACAGTATTGTGTTTTCTTTAAAGATGGATCATTTGATCTTAAAGTTTGGTATATGATCACCAAACTTTGGGAATTTACTATTGAAGTGTAATTTTAGTTTTAAATGTATTTTCCTTTTTCTTAGCTTAACTTTTTACTTTAAACTTTGCCTAAATGTTTATGAGAGCTTTACAATTTCTTATTCTCTAACTGAATGGGAACTCTGGGATACTAATCAACCCTCGGGTTGTTCTTTATTTTGGTATCCTCTGCATCTCAATAGTTTTAAAATAGGAGGTAGTGGTTTTCATTACATTTATAATAAGTTTATAGTAACAAAGTTAATTTTAATAAGTCCTTTTTTCTTGTTGAAAAAGGTACCATTTTATTTTTTGCATAGGTTGTATTAGGTTATTTCCTTTTTCTTTTTTAATGCAATTTATGCATTCTCTCAAAAAAAAAAAAGGGTTTCAGGATAAAAACCTTTAATCTTGGGCTTTAGTCTAGGACTTTGGGTTTGAATGGAATTCTAGTTTTGATTGATTGAGTTTAGATTATCCAAATTAATCACAATCAAAGGGATGATTTAAATTGATCAAACATGATTAAAGCTTGTTAAATATTGATTGGGGGTTGATTGAAGGCTATACTGAAGTGTGATTGAAGATTGAATTTTGGGGTGAAGTAGGATTTGATTGAGGACTAGATTGGAAGCAAGGGTCCTGATAGGTCTTTATGACCTCACACATAAATGAGGTCAATAATTACTTATACAATAATGGCACTAAAAAATTAGTATGGGGCATATGACGTGATAATTTAATGGTAAGCTCATGTCAAACTCACTAAATTTGAAATATGCTTAGTTTCTTTTTCCTTTTTTATATATAAAATTTATAAAATCCCACTTATCTATGCAAGTATACAATTCAAATCAAGAAATAAAGTGATAGAGGAAAGTGTCAAACCCATAAGGAAGTATTCTATTATACCTCAACAAACCACTATTACATAGTCTAATTCCATGAATTTATCCTACAAAGTGTAAAAATGAAGTTACTGTATTCCTACCATTGAATGAAAATAAGAAATATAATTGATATGATTTTAATAAAATATTTTAGACTAATACATGTAAAAATTTCATAATGAGACTTTTAATTATTTATGTGGATTAGAGCATGTGCATCCATAGATCTCTGGGTGAAAAAGAAAGATTGTTAGTCTTCTTATAGTTTTATTATCTCCATAGAATATAGAATATTCAAAGATCCTATGTCTAGGCTTTCCAATATTCCATTCCAATATTTCTATTTATCCGTACATTCCTTTATTGAGGCTATGCATCACACTAGGTTTTCACTATACACATGACTATTGTATGCATTAAATAAAGAATGATAGATATTATTATTTTCATTAAAGAATAAGAGTCTAAAATTAACATAATATGCACTTTACATCACCAATAAAAATAAAAAATTTAGCTAGACATGATTGAAAAAATAAACAAATTCATATTCAATATATTCATAGAAGAAGTAAGTATAACAGTAGTAAGAAATTTATCACCAGAATGGATTAAAGTATATTTTCAACACTCTTTCTTCCTTCACTTACAGAGTTTCTTATACATACACAGGTTAAACTTTCCTAAAGATTGTATTCTACACTTCCCTAGCCTCCCTTGGACTTTACTTTAATAGGGCACTAAAGAAATATACTTAAAATTATAAATTTTCACTCACAAATTTGAAATCTACAAATAAATGAACTAACATATTTTTATAATAAGTATGAGATTAGATTCAAGCACCATGGTGTTGGATAGGGTGGCACTATGATGGTGAAAAATAAACTAACTCCTCGGTGTTGTAGTGTCAACTCTACTATAGTGCTAGGCGACATGGCATGGTTATGGCCTAAATTAGTATATCTCCTCGTTAACTCAGTGCAACTCTTAGCAATTATAACTTTTCTATCATGATGTAATTAAATATAAGAAACATATTGCTTGGAATGACATTTCAGCATCAAGACATTAAAAAAGATGGCACTCCTACGTGAATTTTCCCGAGACACTCAATAAAGTGGTGCTGATTTTTGCATAGTGGTTCTATAATATGATGTGGAATTATTTAAGCTATGATTTTGCATAGTGGTGGTCTGTCTAACACTTATAATTTTTGATCTTTTTTACACAATTCATGTATAAACAAAACAAAAATAATACAATTATATTGAATTTAACATATCTAAAAAAATGCACAATTTATACTTATCATTATACATTATTCCTAATAAATTAATTCAATTCTTTTTGCATGGAAAAGATATAAAAATCATCATTCAAGGCTTAATCTACACTAGTTAATTTTATCATGGAAATGAACTTAGTATGGCTAACCTCTTTTCTAATACCTTGCCTAGTTCTGACCCCTGTTGATTAATCTCCTAAGATAAGCTTTCTAGAGTGATTATCTATTTTCCAACTTAATACTCACTACTCTATGGCTAATCTTAACCTTATCATCGTCTTGTATCCTAAACTCAACAAGTCTATCTAACATGTTAAATTCAGATAGGTTGATTCCTCTAAAATTAAGGTTCTTTTGTTGAAGACCATATAGGCTTTACTTTCTAAGAAATAACCTAAGAAAACTCCATCTTTATTAGAATCAATCTTTTCTAAATGAGATTTACCATTCAGAAGCATAAAACATTTATAAACAAAAACTTATAGATGTAATAGGTTCGGTTTCCTAACCTCAAGTAGTTTATAGGGTGCCTTATTTAGTATGGACCTAATGTTTACCCTATTCGGCACATAGCAAGAAGTATTCCCTACTTTTTCCTAAAAATATCTAGGTAGGGTATACTTTGCTAATATTACCCTAGCCAACTCTACTAGTATCCTATTTTTCCTTTCAGCTATGCCATTTGGTTATGGTGTCCTAAGGGAAAATAATTATGAATAATCCCATATTCTTTATAAAATAAATCAAAAAAAAAAATTTTCAAACTCTCCACAATGACCACTTTGAATTATAGAAAAAATCCTAACATTCTCAAAATCTATGTGAAGAAAATCTTAAACTCATCAAATGACTCATTATTTGGTGCTAAGAATCAAAACCATGTGAATAAAGAGAGGTCATACACTATCACAAATCTATTGCAAATTTGATTTCATGAATTATAATTTTGATGATAGCAAACATTCATGATTTTACTATGACTGCCTTGCCTACTAACATTTTAGGTCCACTGGATCAAGACTGCAATTTAATCCAGCTCAAGATTGGGTAGACTAGGTTTGAGTCAGCTTGTAAACCTTTTTCCTTTCTTGAGTCTATTTGTAATAAATATGATTCTTGATGCTAAGTAATCTTACACACACAAACACACTTGGGGGAATTTTTTTTATCTTACTTAGAGTTCTCTATTTTGAGTATATCATCCAGGATAATTCCCATATCGTCCTGGCCGATCAGACTAAAAATAGAAACCCTAATTAGGGCATCCTTGTTAAGGCAGTCGTCATTAAGAACATCATCAAGGATGATGTTTGTATTTTCTGGGATGATTAGCTCAAATCAGAAAGAATCAGCTGCCATATCTATTTATGTATTATTTAATTTTGGACATCATCCTAGACGATGCACACAATTATGTCTAAATTAATCTGGTAATTAAGGAAATTAATTAAGGCTTGATTGATACAATCAAATCATTCTGGATGATTGCTGGATCGGTTTGGATGATTAGTTTAAAATACCTTAGTTTCTCTTGGATGATCAAAATCAGATAGCTTTTATTCGGAGCGATCCTCTGTACGATTTTCCTCATATTTGAGCTTATCGGCCAGGCCGATCGTGAGATCAGCATGGATGATCAAGCTAACTTTTCATCATCCAGACATCCTTTTAGAGATATTATCTAGACTATATTCAAGGAATTATAGTGATCATCCAGGATGATATTATATAAGCCTGGATAATATGTCCAAAAATCTTCTGATCGTCCCAAACCGACCGGGCTGATTGAGTAAAATTTACATTAATTAGCTAGGACGATATCCTTATTTTCCTGGACGATAATGTCGATTTATATAAAATAAGAGCTATTCCATAGCTCTTCTATTTAAGAACTCTTATTCTATCCTTTAGCAAATATTTTTGCTGCTACTTTGACCTGAGAGAGCCAAGAGGAGAGGGAGAGAAAGGGAGAGAGCGAGAGGATCTTATAAGGGGAAGTTTATGAGGAAGTTCAAAAAGGTTGCTCCAAACAAAGATCCATCATCTTCCTCCTGAAGCAGGCAGAGAACCTTGATCAGATGCTGATGTTTACCTCTCTAGAACCCCCAAGGAACAAAGAATGATTATTGGGTTCTCTACCTGGTTCAGGAGAAAGAAAAATTAATTGGGTTCTCTTCCTGGTTCAGGAGGAAGCAAAAGGATTTGGGTTCTCTGCTTGCTTCTGGAGGAAGAAAAAGTTTAGTTGGGTTCTCTTCCCCACCTGGGTTGGTGGAATGGAGGTTTGTCTAGGCTTTTCCACCTTGCTGTATGAGCAAAAGTAAAGACACTGAGTTTAGTACAATAATCGAAGGCACCTCCGGGGAGTTGATGTAGGTCGTGTTGACTGAACCACTATAAATTTTTGTGTTCTATATTACTGCTTCCGCATTTCTTTTCTGCACTTTGATTTCTGTGGTGAATCTTGGTTTTTGTTTTAAGATCATGTTTTGATTGTTAAAAGAATTTTTAAAATACCAATTCACCCCCCCTCTTAGTTATCCTTGGGATTACTTCATAAGGGCTTAACATTCCTAATGAACTTTTAAGTGCCTTCAGTGCACTTTCAAGTGGTATTAGAGCGGGATTAATAAAATTAAGTTTAAAAACTTTTTAAATTTTTTTTCATGGCTAACTTTGGTAATCTTAACTTAACAGAAGGATATTCTATTACACATCCACCTTTGTTTGATAATATTCCCTTCAATTTTTGGAAAACTTACATGTCTACATTTTTACAATCGCTTGATTATCATATATGGATGCTTGTTATAGAAGGATGTACACCACCTTCTTGTGAACTTAATTACATTAAAACTAAAATTCCTTTTACTAAATGGACTTTTGAAGAAAGAGATTTATCACAACTTAATGCAAAATGCTTGAACTTTTTTTCTGTGCTTTGAAATTTGAAGATTATATGCATGTTTCAACTTGTGTACTAGTAAAAAAATTTGGAATAGATTGTGTGTAACTTATGAAGGAACTAATGAAGTTAAACAATCTCGATTGAATATTCTTTTGCATGACTACAAACTTTTTTGAATGAAACCTTTTGAATCAATTTCTGAAATGTATACAAGGTTTGCTCAAATTGTCACCTCATTGCATGCTTTATGAAGAGAGCTAACTAATTATGAAAGGGTCAATAAAATTTCAAGATGCTTGCCTTCTTCTTTTGATGCTAAGATCACTACAATTATTGAATCTAAAGATTTGAACATTTATTCGATTAATAAGTTACTTGGATCACTCATTGCTTACGAGCAAGGGGTAAATTAAAGAAATCTTAATGCAGGTAAGAAAAAGAAGGAGAAAACTATGGCACTAATGGCCAACAATACAATACTAATTCTTCTAGATCTGAAAACATTGATGCTGCTTTCATCTCTAGGCAATTCAAAAGCTTTCTAAGAATGAAGCAAAAAGACTATCAGAAGTGGAAAAAATGTAAGGATAGCAAAAATTGTAAAAGTTCTTCTAATATTATTTGCTTTAAATATAGGAAGTCTGTACATGTTAAAGCTGATTATCCTACACTTAAGGAGCACCCAAGAAAGGAGAACGGCGAGGAGAAACCCAAATACATGAAAGACAAGAAGCGGTCCTAAAAAGCTTTCTGGGCGGATTCTGTATCAAACTCCTCTGAGACTAAAGCAGGGGAGGAAACCACAAACTTATGTTTAATGGCTGATAATCCACATGAATAATCTGATCAAGAAGAGGTATGTGAACCAACCTATGATCAATTAGTTAAAATTTGTGAGAAAAATCTTGCATCAATTAGGAAACTTAAGAAAATGCATGCCAACTTAAAATTGGAGTTTTTGAATTTACAAAAATAGAATGAAGTTTTGATGAAAGTTCATTCCCAAATTGATAGCAATCACATGTCTTTACTTGATGAGTTTGATGAATTGAATAAAATGCACTCAAAGTTAGTTATTAAGAATGATTCATTAAAACATCCTACACCTCACTTGAATTTGATTTTAAGACTTACATAAATAAATCTGAGCATACGGAGCACAATTTAAGAGTTGATAATGTTGATTTAAAAAAATGCTAACTTGAGGATAAAAGCTAAATTGAATACACTTGAGAGAAATTGGAATACATCAACACCTGATGTAAAGCCAAAACCTAAGAAGAGGCATTATAACCCAAACATATTAGTAAATCCTTTTCCTGGAATTAGATGTTTTTGATGTAGCATGTTAGGACACATTGCACACACTTGCACCATTCACCATAGTATATATTGGGTGTAGAGACCAAATTTGCATGATTTATAGCATAACACACAAGCATTGCATTCTTCTTTTCATAAGAAGGGACCCAAACCTATTTGAGTTACTAAATCTGACATTTTATTTTTATAGGTGTGCACTCACCAAAGACCTCATGAGAGCATAAGATACTTGGACAGCGGAGGCTCGTAATTCATAATTTCTTAAATTTGCTGCTTAATAAATTCTGGATTGCATGTTTACTATTCTGTTGACTATTGTTATTTTTTTCTTTTTGTTGACTTTTTAACTATTTCATCTCTAATGTTTTTTATTTCCTTTGAAATGATATTTTATCTTAGTTTTTAGTTTTTGGAATTTGTATAGTCAATGTCTAAACATCCCTAAATCAGTTAAAGGGAGAAACACCGTTGATTGTTTCCCTCCTTCTAAACTTATTTAGTGGTGTAATTTTCTTTTCTAAATAAAAGTCTATCTCAAATAATCAACTGGACTTTGTAATTAAGATCTTTTCTATCTTGCTACAGTAATCTACCTTATACATATAATATTCAAAAGTCCTTATATTACTTTAAATTTCTTTCAAATCTTGATGTTACATTTATCATATGAATTTGATTATTTTTTGTAGTTTATTCTTCCCTTTATTAGAGAGTGAGGATTTCTTCTCTAATAACCAGAAGATATACTCACAACTGAGAATATTGAAGCGGTTTAAAAATGGATCTAGTTTTGAAAAATAATAAAAAAAAATGGCAAATGATGCCAAAACAAAATATGCCCGATGATCGCCAAAAATTAAAAAATACACAAAGTGTATCAAAAATTAAAAGAAGTGAAAAGTGCACCAATCAAATTGACAAGAGACATAAAATGAGCCCACAAAAAGAAAAGCTTCCTTCCTTTTCAAAACTTTTAAATCTTAGAAGAGTTTATGTGTCACTTGACATTTTCAAAGGCTTGATTTCAAATTTCATGATTGTGATAAATCAATTTGGTATATTATTCTATAAGATATTTTTTCTAGAACCAAATTTTGATCTGATTTTTTTCTTATCCAATTAGTTTGTTCTAAGTTAGGTCTCTTATTTTCAAAAGATGAGTTTTCCCTAAGAGAAGTCCGAGCTAGGGTTAGCAGGATCGGATATTCTATATTTTTTATGATTTTATCAATGTTAACATATTAATCTTACAAGTCCCTAAATTCAATCACCTAGAGATTTTCTTATGTTCCTACCTTTTTTTTAAACAAATAAAAAAAAATGAACTTTTTATTTTTCATTGCGTTTTTTCTCTTGTTTTTATCTTTTTCATATTTTTAAATTTCTGGTGTTCTTATGTTTTTGGGCCTTCTCTGATCATCTCCTTCCATCCTATGATTTAAACTTTTTTATCACATCGACCTGGATGATATTCCCATCATCTTGGACGATCAGTGCAATTAACTTCTCAAAATCATCTTCTAGTTGTTCTGACCATTATACTCTTTATCATCCTGGACTATCCATTATCAGCCTGGTCAAGTTGATCCTCTTTTTGCTTCAATCATATGTGATCGTCCTGAATGATGTTATTCTTTGTTTGCTCAATTTTTGGAAAATCAGCCCAGATGATCCACCTGTTCGGCCTGGCCGATACACGTGGCAATACATTTTTAACACATTAAACTCGGCTGGTATGATTTATTATTGATGATCAGCTCAATCGAGACACCTGTTCATCCTAGATGATACACATGGAAATGTTTTAAATGTTTTTAAATTTGGCTGGTACGATCCATTATTGGGCATCATCCTGGATGATCTACCTAATCAGCCAGGATGATCTACATTTTCAACGGTCGTCCGGCTTGTCTCCTCGGGATGATCGTCTGTGTCTTATTAGCCTGGATGATATCTGATCAGGTAGATGATATGACTTCTTTTTTGACCAATCGACCTGGATGTCCTTAATGTACTTGATTAGCCTGGATATTTCTATGATCGTCCTAGATGATCAGGATGATTCATTAAATTTACAGCCCCTTCATCCATTTTTCCCACACCATCTCCTTCTACTAGCCTTCTACTTCCTCTTTTCTTGCTATCATGATCATGGTAGGAGGCTAGTGAGCTCGCCACCCTTCTGGAAGTTCCTCGAGGGCAACTTTGGGCCCTCGATTTACAGAGGTGGATGATCAAACAACCTATCAACACTACAAGATGATCAGCATTACTATTTCTCGGTCGATCAACCCAAACCACCTTTCCTATCCGGTACTTGACTTATTATCTCACACCTCTTTGTGTTTCATTCTCACTCTTACAATCCCCTTCAATTCAGAGCTTCTTTTTAAATTCTTCTCAAGCCTTTGAATAAATAGTTCATTCACTTCTCTTGGACATTATGTGAATCGACGCCCCATCGAGATCACATATCATGATTGCTAAGAATTTCTACAACTTTCCACTATAGGGGATAAACTCCATACCCTGTGTTCTAATCCTGATTTTAATTGGGCTCTGGCCAATCACTTTCTCCACAATTCTAATGCCCACTTTCATATTGAAGAGACTAGCTGTTTACTTAAAGATGCTAGGACGCTTCGCACCTCTATTATTCCCAAAGCTGGTAATCAAGTCCATCTCACTCCCCTTTTTTCACTCTCCACTTTTACATTATGACCCATCAAGAATTCAATGCAACTAACCTGATCTTTCACTACATCGAGCACTTGACTATAATTTGAGATCCAGATCATAGGAGGAAGCCAAAACTTACCCTTAAGAATCTAAATATAACATCTAATATCATGCTCCTCCCAACTATCAGCCCACCTTCTACTCAAATAATTCCTTCAATGTCCTTAATAGTACTTATCTCAACCCGGGGGATGAGGAAGCTTGGGGGATAAGGAGAAGGAGGCTCTCCCACCTGTTCCAGTACCTGGTCCACTTCGCCAGCACTCTTAGCTAGATAAGCTGGTTGACTGATTTGACCAGTGGGAGGCATGCTTCTAGACTTTTGTTACAGCACAGAAGCAGCAACATGCAAAGGACTTAGCCCGTTTAGAGCAGCAACGTGTTGAGAACTTAGACCATTTTGATACCTACATTGCATACCAACAGCAGTATCACGACCAAAACATGGCCTAGTTTGGAGCATAGTTCACCACACTATCTAGCTACTTTCAGCAGCCACCACCACCTCCTCCTCCTTCAGACGATCAGGGGCCATCATTTTACTAGTTTTCTTTTTATGCTATTTTTTGTTGTAGTTTGTTTATGTTTCTTTATTGTTTAGTTTCTGCTTTGCTTCTATTCTATTTCCTCCTCCTTTTTGTGATGTCAAAAGGGGGAGTAGTTTGTGTATTGTTTATTCTATAGTTTGATTTTGTTATTGGATAAAATAGTGTTTTATTTATTCTCCCTATTTTTTTTTTAATTCTTAAAAATGCTTAGATTACTTTTTAGTTTACCATTATCAAAAAGGGGGACATCGTCGTAAATCCGATTTCATGGATTAGAATTTTGATGATAGCAAACATTTATAATTTTATTACGACTGCCTTACATATTAACATTTTAGGTCCACGGGATTTAGACTATAATTTGGACTAGCTCAACATTGGGTAGACTAGGTCTGAGTTAGTTTGTAAACCTTTTTTCTTTCTTCAGTCTATTTGTAAAAAATATGGTTCCTGATAATACGTAACCTTGCACACACACTCTTGGGGGATTTTTTTCTATTTGACCTAGAGTTCTCTTTTTTTAGTATATCATCCAGGACAATTACCATATCGTCCTGGCCGATCAGACTAAAAGTAGAAACCTAATTAGGGCATCATTGTTAAGGCAGGCGTTATTAAGCACATCGTCCTAGATGATGTTTGTATTGTATGGGATGATATGCTCAAATTAGAAAGAATTAGCCTCCATATCTATTGAGGTATTATTTATTTTTGGACATCGTTTAGGATATCATCCTGGTTGATGCACATAATTATGCCTAAATTAATCTGATAATTAAGGAAATTAATTAAGGCTTGATTGATATGATCGAATCATTCTGGACAATCGCTGGATTGGTCGAGATGATCAATTCAAAATACCTTAGTTGCTCCTGGTCGATCAATATCGGATAGCTTTTATTCAGAGTGATCCTCTGGACAATTTTCCTTAGATTTGAGCTAATCGGCCAAGCTGATTGTGAGATCAGCTTGGAAGATCAAGCTAATTTTTTATCATCCAGACATCCTTTCAGTGCTATTGTCTGGATGGTATTCAAGGAATTATACTGATTATCCAGGATGTTATTATATCGACCTGGACAATATGACCAAAAATCTTCTGATCGTCCCAAACTGATCGAGCTAATTGAGCAAAATTTACGTTGATCGGCCAGGATAATATCCTTATCGGCCTGGATGATAATGTCATTTTCTATAAAATAAGAGCTATCCCATAGCACTTCTATTTAAGAGCTCTTATTTTACCCTTTAGCAGATCTTTTATAGTTGCTTTGACCTGAGAGAGCCAAGAGGAGAGGGAGAGAAAGGTGGAGAGAGAGGATTTTATGAGAGAAAGTTTGTGAGGGATTTCACAAAGGTTGCTCCAAGAAACGATCCGTCGTCATCTTCTCCAATCATCGTCCTTTTTTCCTTGGGGATTCTAGAGAGGTAAACTTTAGCATATAATCACGGTTCTTTACCTGCTTCAGGAGGAAGCAAAAGGAGTTGCATTCTCTGCCTGCTTCAGGCGGAAGCAAAAGGAGTTTGGTTCTCTACTTTCTTCAAGAGGAAGCAAAAAGAGTTGGTTTCTCTGCCTCACATGGATTGGTTGAAAGTAGGTTTGTATAGGCTTTTCTACCTTTCTGTGGAAGCAAAGGAGAGACACTGAGTTTAGTACAATACTCGGAGGGTGCCTCGGGGGAGTGGACGTAGGTTGTGTTGACCGAACCACTATAAATTTCTGTGTTATTTATTACTGCTTCCGCATTTATTTTCGGCACTTTTATTTTAGTGGTGAATCTTGGTTTTTGTTTTAAGATCATGTTTTGACTATGAAAAGAATTTTTAAAATACCAATTCACCCCCCCCCCACCCCCCTCTTTGTTAGCCTTAGGACTCCCTAACGAACTTTCAAATGCCTTCAGTACACTTTCAAGTGATATCAGAGAAGGATTCATAAAATTAAGTTTGAAAACTTTTTGAATTTTTATTTATGGCTAACTTTGTAAATCTTAATACAAAAGAAGGATATTCTATTACACGTCCACCTTTGTTTGATAATATTCCCTTTAATTTTTAGAAAACTTGCATGTCTACATTTTTACAATCGCTTGATTATCATATGTGGATGCTTGTTAAAGAAGGATGTACACTACCTTCTTGTGAACTTAATGGCATTAAAACTAAAATTTCTTTTACTAAATGGACTTTAGATGAAAGACATTTAGCACAACTTAATGCAAAATGCTTGAACTATTTTTTCCGTGCTTTGAAATCTGAAGATTATATACATGTTTCAACTTGTGTAACTGGTAAAGAAATTTGGGATAGATTGTGTGTAACTTATGAAGGAACTAATGAAATTAAACAATCTCGATTGAATATTCTTTTACATTACTACAAACTTTTTTGAATGAAACCTTTTGAATCAATTTCTAAGTGTATACAAGATTTACTCAAATTGTCATCTCATTGTATGCTTTAGGAAGAGAGCTAACTAATTATGAAAGGGTCAATAAAATTTTGAGATGCTTGCCTTCTTCTTTTGATGCTAAGATCACTGCAATTATTGAATCTAAAGAATTTTTATTTTTTTTTGAGAAATGCTAAGTAGCAATAATATTATAAAAAAGCACCAAAAAGCCTCGATACAAGCTAATGAGGAATCAACCATCTTTCACTTTCTTCCTTTACTATTTTAACAAAGGAAGATGGAAGGATATTCTCATGGAACAGATCCCAATCAAAATCTAAAGATAAAGCTAAGTTAGCACAATAATCCCCTAACTTATTACATTTGTGATTAACACAATTAAATATCACATTATTGAAATTGCTAAAAAATAAGAGATCTTCATTATCCGAGTTTTCTCTAATAATCTTCGGTTTGCTGTACAAATTCTGAAGATCTTGGATAACATTTTTATTGTCACCTTCCAAAACAATACCTTTTACATCTCTTGTCCATTCATGACATATTCCTTCTATGGATTTGAATACAGATAGCTCCATTTGTGCACTGTCCCAATGGAACTACTTTCTACCAAAAGCAAAGATAAATCTACCTTTGTCATCTCTTACCACCCCACCAATACCAGCCATATTTTTTTTAAGAGCTGCATCAAGATTGATTTTAAGCCATTCAGGTGGAGGAGGATGCCAATAATATAGGAGCAGTCCATTGGACCGATAAGCATCCCGGTGATTTGAGCGGTAAATATCTTCTTTTGCAGAGCTAAGAAAGCTTAAAACTGAAGAAGCAATCATTACATTGCTATTTCCATTTTTTCCATGCTTAACCTTGCATCTATTATTCCAAACCATCCATATAATCAGTACATAAATCCTAGCTGCCATAAGGTCTTCTTCTATTAATCTCCAGAGACTGCGATTGAATTCATTCCAGTTACAGAAATATGGAATTTTGAATCCCCAACCTTGTAAAACCTTGCAAACTTCCATAAGTTTTTAACAATTAGAGGTGACAAGATCAAGGTCTTCAATCACTCCACATCCCATAGGACATAAGTAGTTAACCGAAAGTTTTCTTTTAAACAGAAAAACTTCAGTAGGAATAGCTTCAATACATAATCTCCACACAAATAACTCTACCCGAGCATTGATCTTTAGTTTATGAATCCAAGAAAATAATATATTTGAATTTAAATCTCTATGATTATCTTCTATTAATAAGGCTGAGATAGTTTTACCAGACAATTCAAGCTTCAATTCCATCTGATCTTGTGATGCATTGTTGTAAATCTGCACGCCTTCAATGATTTTCTGAAGATCTTCCCCAAAAAATTGTCTCAGTTTGATGCTATCCCACTTTCCATCTTTTATGAAATAATCAAGAGAAGCTTTGTCATCATCAAGGCATCCTACAATAGTAGGCCATTTAAGAAGACACTTATCTTGAATCCAAGCATCCTAAAGTACATTAATGTTATATCCATTAAATACTCTCCATCTAACAAAAATTTTAAGAGACTTCCATCCACTTATGATGATTTTCCAAGAATTTGATCCTCCTTTAAAATCTTCCTTACTCCACGACAAATCACCATATTTGGCCAACAAGTTTCTATTTAACAAAGTATTAGGTTTCTCAATGAGATTCCAAGCAAATGTTTCTGTAAGAGATCCAAATCTGGAGATAGCTGATTGAAGACCCCATCCTCCACAATGCTTTGGTGTACATAACAACTCCCATGCTACATAATGTAAACCATGGCTTCTATCCATTTTATTCCAAATAAATTCTCTACAGAGTTTTTCTAACTCATATAATATCTTCATACGAACAATAGAGTGAGATATTAAAATAATCGGTAGAGAGAGAATAACAGATTTTTACCAGACGTAACCTTCCGGCTAATGACATATATCCCCCACTCATTCACTTTCTTAATGGTTTTATCCAACAGTACTTGGAAATCATCCTTTTTTAAACGTCTCTAAGCAATTTTGATCTCTTCTACCGGTTTGATATCCAGCAACTTAGAAATCTTTTTCAATTACCAAAATGAATGATGATTTTTCTGATTTATACTCTGGCCCGTCCAGCTGCAGTATTGTTTAACTATGCTTTTAATCTTCTTCACATTATTCAATCTTGCATCAGAAAACAATAATACATCATCTGCATACATAAGATGTGTAATTCTAGGAGCATTAGAGCAAATACTGATTCCCAAATTGTTTCCCCTGCTGTAGAAAATATTAGACAATAACTGAGAGCATATGATAAATAAAAATGGAGAGTGTGAGCATCCTTGACGAAACCCACATTTACCCTCAATCCATTTAGATCTTGTCCCATTGATTAATATCAAAAATCTGGGATAGGAAACACAGTCCATAACAAGTCCTAGAAATCTGTCTGGGAATCCCAACTCCATCATCGTCTTCTTCAAGGTTAACCAATACATACTATCGTATGCTTGTTCCATATCCAATTTGATAGCCAAGTATCGGTTGCAAGCTTTTGAATACCTTAGTTTATTGAAAATCTCTTGAGCTAATACAAGATGATCGGAAAATTATATCTCATTCACCAATGCCACTTGCTCTTCAGATATCATCCTAGGAATTACTAGAACTAATCTATTCAAGATTACATTGGACACAATCTTATAAATTGAATTACATAAACTGATTGGATGATAGTATGAAGGAGTTAAAGGATTAGTAGATTTTGGAATAAGCACTACAAAAGTATCTTTCCACTCATTACTCATCTTTCCTGCAGAGAAAAAAAGACTCACTGCTTTAAATACATCTCCTCCAATGATATCCCAAAAGCTTTTTAAAAAGGAGTGTGTCAATCCATCACATCCTGGAGCTTTATTGTTTCCTAGCCTCAAAATAGCCTCCTTAACTTCATTCTCTGAAAGCTCCTTTTTCAACTAAGTCTTGTCATCTTCATTCAAAACCATCCAAGGTTTCGGCTAGTTATCCAAACTGTAATATCTATCCTTCCATTTCTCTTGAAAGAATCTGAAAAAAACTTCTTCCACTTCCCTGGGATCTTCGGTGAGCAATCCATCAAGATTCTTTATTTGAGAGATCCAATTTGCAATTCTTCTAGCATTGGAAAAGGCATGAAAAATTTTAATATTTGAGTCTCCCTCAACCACCCACTTCACTTTTGCTCTTTGCTTCCACCAAGTGTTCAAGTAATTAAGAATAATATTAAACTCTCATACTTTAGCTCTTAGTTTCCATAAATTCTCTTCATCTAGCCATCCATTCCTAGCTTCTTCTTCTTATTGGAGTAATAAAATTTCAGCCTTCAATCTCTCTTTTTTAGTAGAGAAGTCTTTTAGTTTGTTCTTACTCCAATAAAATAAATCATTTAAAGTTCTCTTGCACTTTTTGTTGGGGATTTCCATGTCCTCCCATACAAAATTCTTCTTCCAAACTTTAGAAACTATGTGCTCCGATGTTTTAAAAGATAACCAAGCATCTTCAAATTTAATAGACCTTGTCATCCTTCTAGTTACTTCAAATAATTTCAGCACTATAGGGCAGTGGTCAGAAGCCACTCTGGCTAAGTGTCTTACCACATCAATTGGGATACTTTGAAGAGCCATTGAGGCAACAAGCACCTATCTAAATGTTCTAAAATTCTTCCACTTCCCACTTTATTATTAAACCAAGTATATCTTGGTCCAACCACTCCAATATCATGATAATCATTATCATTCATAAATTTGAGCATTTCTAAGGTACCTTGAGAGAAGATAAACTTTCTTCCTCCTCTCTTTTCCTCTTATGATAAAATGCAATTAAGATCCCCACCAATAACTGTTGGAATCTTCCTTTTTGATTTCTCATGAATGCAATCCCATAACAATCTCCTATTGTGAACCTCCTTGCTCCAATTGACAGTAGCAATCATCCAACTTCCTTTTTAAAAGACATTAAGATCTCCAATTACACATTGATCTGAAGTCTTTAACACTTAAATAGAAGCAATATCAGTTTTCCATAGAATCATAATGCCGCCAAATAATCCCTCCGAAGGTAGAATAAAGAAATCCCAATTAGGACCCATGATCATAATCAAAATCAGATTTATCAAAAGAGCTGATTTTAGTTTCTATTAAACCCACAAAGAATACCTTATAATCATTTATGAACTCCTTCATATATAGAGAGGCTTCCTTCTTCTTTCTCCCTCTACAATTCCAAAAGGCTATGGAATCCATTAAAGTTTATTTTGGGAGTAGCCCCCAACTTTCCTCCTACCACCTCCTTCTCCAAGTCTTCCACAGGATTTGCTCTTAATGGGTCCTAAAGATCTTAGTTCTTTTTCCGATTTGCACTTAGGAAATTCTTCATTCAGACCATTATCTTTTTCCATAACTAAGATCTCTTCTGCATCCGTGTAACTCACAGATTTTCCTTCCATTTCCTGTTTACCATCTTCAACTCTCACCATAGAAATTTGTAAAGGATCAACTTCATTTCCATCTTCACTAACTGTTTGGAGGATAGAGAACATATTATCCATCATCTGAGCTGGAGGAACTTCCACAATCAATTTATTATCTACTATCCTTACTGAATCATTGCTGATAGAGACCACTGATTCATGATAGGGAATACTTGAGTTCGCAAGTAATCCCTTAGGATTTACTTGAGTTCGCAAGAAACCCTTCCCTTCTATGCAGTTAGAAATAAAAGATTCTTCCATAGCCATATTATCATCCTGAGAGAGATCAATATTTTGTTCTGGCCTGAACTCCCCCTCTTCTAAATGTTCAACCTCATTACCTACTCTTCCAGGACTCACTTGAGACAAGCTTTCTCTGAAGCCAGCATGCACCACTTTCTGAAATTCATTCTCAACTGCTACAGGAATAACAAATTTCTTAACATAGCTGAGTGAGTTTGGTATAATCTCCTTATTCCTCTGTCTATTATTCCTTCTTCTCTTGTTGTTGACCATAATCCATGGACCATAAGCTGGTTCAACTAGAATTTCTTGTTTTCCTCCCACATCCTTTTTTCTACCAATTTCATCATCAACAACCACTACTTTAGGAATATTTACTTTTTGACCACATTCCTTATTCACATGTCCAATCTTTTCACATACAAATCAAAAGTTAGAAACCTTCTCATATTCCACATTTTGGAAGAACCTTCCAGCCATGCTATCCACCCAAACTGCTATTGGAAGAGGTTGATCAAGCTTAATTCTACACATACTCTTGCAAATTCTCTCCTTCCCCAATGGAACATATTACCATCCAACTTAAGTGGTTTTCCAATTCTTGAAGCAATACAAGCTACATTCTTCTCATCCCAACATTGCAAAGGTAAATGGGGCATTCTTATCCAAATTGGAGAAGAGAGTCCCTTAATAGATGCAGTAGTAAAATCCAGAGTCCACTTCTTCATACCTACTATATGTCCATTTACAAACCACGGGCCACCTGAATGAACTACTTCAACCATTTATTCCGATGAGAAAGAACATAAGAACCATCCTCTAACCAATGTAGTAAAGTGGAATTGCCTGAATTGAGTCCATTGTTTTCTTATCTCCCAAGCCACGAAATCAGAAGGTAAGTTTTTCCCAAATACCTTAATTACCAATGAATTTGATAATTTTTTTGAGTTTATTTTTTCCATATCTTCATTTAACCTGACTACAACTCCATCTTCAGAATAAACTACCTCCTCTTCTTTAAAATCCAACTTTATGTAAGGTTTATTACTCCAAGGATTCACATTACCCAAGCCAACTGAGCCTTTTGGCATTCCATCAGAAAGCTTATCTACGACCGTCTCATTCCTTTCTTCAGGTTCTGAATGAATATTTTTGTCAAACAAATTCCGAGAATTCTCATTTGTTTTGCTGGGACTAAGTCCAGGGATTGCATTTTAATTACTGAATCAATTAAAAAATATTTTCATTCCAGAAGTTTAAGCATTATTATCAGAAGGAAAAGCTATAGATTTAAAATTGTTAGGAGTAACTAAATTCAAAACATCAGCTTTAGCCTTATCTTTGCCTTCCACATGTTGAATCAGCTTAGGCGATATTTTAGAAACCTCATTAATCACCAAAGGTCCTTACCGTTTAATTGAAGGGTTTTGCATTCTCTATATAAAATTAAAATTCTACAAGCCTTCACCTGTAGAATTAATCTTTGAATTAAACCACTAGCGACGAAGACCTCAACGATGAAGACATCGACTTTCGTTGCTCTTCAAACTCAATCTCCATATTATGCCCTTGCCGGCGGAAGTCCGTCGTCATCGGCCCCCTCCGTTCCTGAGAATCATGAACAGAATGTGGGAATAAATTTTTTTAAATTTTCAAACTCTCTCTCTAATGGGTAAGAGAATTCAAAAGAAAATCAATAGTCATTGAATCTAAAGATTTGAACATTTATTTGATTGATAACTTACTTGGATCACTCATTTCTTACGAGCAAGGGGTGAATCAAAGAAATCATGATGCAGGTGAGAACAAGAAGGAGAAAATTGTGGCACTAAAGGCCAACAATACAGACACTGGTTCTTCTTGATCTGAAAACATTGATGTTGCCTTCATCACTACGCAATTCAAAAGCTTTATTATAAAGAAGCAAAAAGACCATCGGAAGTGGAAAAGAGGTAAGGATAGCAAAAATTATAAAAGTTCTTCTAATGTTATTTGCTTTAAATGCAGGAAGTTTGGACATGTTAAAGCTGATTGTCCTATACTTAAGGAGCACCCAAGCAAGGAGAAGGGTGAGGAGAAACTCAAATACAGGAAAGATAAGAAGCGATCCTAAAAAGCTTTCTGGGCAGATTCTCTATTTAACTCCTCTAAGAATAAAGTAGAGGAGGAAACCACAAACTTATGTTTAATTGCCGATAATCAACATGAATAATTTGATCAAGAAGAGGTATGTGAACCAACCTATGATCAATTTGTAAGAAAATTCATGCATCATATAGGAAACTTAAGAAAATGCATGCTAGCTTGAAATTGGAGTTTTTGAGTTTACAAAAAAGAATGAAGTTTTGATGAAAGATCATTCCCAAATTGATAGCAATCACATGTCTTTATTTGATGAGTTTGATGAATTGAATAAAAAGCACTCAAAGTTGGTTATTGAGCATGATTCATTGAAAGCATCTTACTCACTTGAATCTGATTTTAAGACATACATTGATAAATCTGAGCATATGGAGCACAATTTGAGAGTTAATAATGTTGATTTAAAAAATGCTAACTTGAGGATAAAAGCTAAATTGAATACACTTGAGAGAAATTGGAAGACATCTACACCTGATCTAAATCCAAAACCTAAGAAGAGGCATTATAACCCAAACATATTAGTAAATCCTTTTCCTGTAGTTATATGTTTTTCATGTGGCATGCTACGACACATTGCACACACTTGCACTATTCACTATAGTACATATTAGGTGTAGAGACCAAAATTGCATGATTCACAGCATAACACACATGCATTGCATTCATCTTTCATAAGAAAGGACCCAAACCTATTTGAGTTCCTAAATCTGACATTTGATTTTTGTAGGTGTGATCTCACCAAAGACCTCATGAGAGCATAAGATACTTGGACAGCAGAGTCTTGCAACTCATAATTGCTTAAATTTGCTGCTTAATAAATTCTGGATTGCATGTTTACTACTATGTTGATTATTGTTATTTTTTCTTTTAGTTGGTTTTTAAATGTTTCATCTCTAATGTTTTTGTTTTCCTTTGAAATGATGTTTTGTGTTAGTTTTTAGTTTTTGGAATTTGTGTAGACAATGTCTAAATATCCTTAAATCAGTTAAAGGGGGGAACAACGTTGATTGTTTCACTCACTCTAACCTCTTTTAGTGGTGTAATTTTTTTTTCTAAATAAAAGTCTATCTCAAATAATCAAATGGACTTTGCAATTAAGATCTTTTTTATCTTGCTACAGTAATCTACCTTATATATATAATATTCAAAAATCCTTATATAACTTTCAAGTTCTTTGAAATCTTGATGTTGTATTTATCATATGAATTTGATTCTGTTTTGTGGTTTATTATTCCCTTTATTAGAGAGTGAGATTTTCTTCTCTAATAACCAAAAGATATACTCACAACTAAGAATATTGAAGAGTTTGAAAAGGGATCTAGCTTGGAAAAATAATAATAAAAGTGGCCCATGATGCCAAAACAAAAGATGCGCATTGATCACCAAAAATTGAAAAATGCACAAAGTGTATCAAAAATTAAAAGATGTGTAAAGTGCACCAATCAAATTGATAAGATGCATAAAATGAGCCCACAAAAAGAAAAGCTTCCTTCCTTTTTCTTTTTCTTTTTTTTTGAAGAATGCAATTAGCATTAAGATAAGATAAGAAAAAAATACAAGATACATCTAAAGATAGTGCTCAGTCACTCACTTCTCAAACAACAAAGCTGAAGGAGAATGTTGGCTCAAATGGAGAACTATCAAGTAAAAATTGCTAATCTCTAGCCCATTAAGAAGCACAAAGATGGCTACTTATTACAATTCCTATGCACATGAATGAAGAATTACCTTATTGAAGTCAGTGTATAGAAGGAAGGTCCTCCTCCGCCATATTATTTTCACTTGCCTTGTCAATAGAATGTGTCGTATGTAATTATGAATAAACTATTGATGTTATCCTCTCAAATTCATGATTCCTGTTAACTCTCAAGCATCCATGGTTTATAAGCTTCCTAAGTCCATAACTGTTATCAAGTCAGCTATATTAATAATCCCAATGTGTTCTCTCTTGTCACCAAATAGCAAGTAATAATCTCCCTTTAAAGCTCCGATAGTAAACCTCCCATGCCAGCACTATAAGATAGTAAGAGAACATCCACATTAACCTTAATCAGTCAATCGGTCGAGGTGTACCAAAGATGCTTGGAAACGTCCCTAAGTGATTAGCACCCCAGTTCGAATGATAGTGGATTATGCGGTATTTACAGTGGAGAATATAGGAACTTCTAGCTGCAATGGTAGCTATAGGAAGCAGCACCAGATTTCCCATGTTAACGCAGCATTTCTGTATTTTTCAATTATAGAAGAACTGTCAGTTGCCAATAGATCCAGCTATCATTTGGGTTAATCTGTAGTCAAATGCACTTTCAGCTCAACCAAACCACTCTCCAAAGTAGTTAAAATAAAGGATGTAAATTCCCATTTTTGAATCTGATTTTAGATTTTCTAGCAGTTCTAAACAGCAATGTAATTGTATCCAGATTTCATTCAGGACTTTCCCCTTCATGCACATGTCTTCAGTAGTGACGTACTTTCTTAGTTTCAAAGAATAATACCATAGTGGGTAAAAGCTACTCTCGCCAATCATCCACCAAAAAAATTGAAAACCCGGACAGATACATTTCGGCTTGTGCAGGCGCAGTTTTGTATGAAATCCATTAGTCTCATGCACAGAGTTGTATTTGTTAAGTTCTCTATACTCTGCACCGCTGGCTGCTAATAGTGTTTCCCTGAAAGAAA
>NW_021319083.1:3565778-3566521 GCF_001605985.2 Dendrobium catenatum | reverse complement strand
ATAAATTAACTCACGCACTAACAATGCATAATCTTGAGCTATAATAATTAGTTTTTTAAGTGTATGTTGTTACCTCGAAGGTTAGTAGTTCACAAAATACATATCTAGAATAATATGCAAGAATTAGTAGAAAATCATCCATTAATATTTATAATTATTAAAATATAAGGCTATGCTTTCAAATTATAATATAAATCATATAAGGGATAACTACTTATATGTGGCAAAGAATAGCCAATACTTCACAGCATCATCGATGCAAAGAAACAATATCATCAAATAAAAAAAATGACATGGTAAATGCAGTATGTACATCACTGTTATGACTTTGGAATGTGCATCTTAATTTTTAATGGAATCCTTGCTTCAATGATCTCCTAGAAAAAGTATTGTTCATCTTAGCCTCTCACCTTCATACTCATTGAGGTGGAAGGTTTAACTCCAAAAAAAAAATCTTCAAAAAAGTGTTAGGATATAATTGCACATAAAACAATAATATTTGAAATCATCAAAGCTATACAAGTTGCAAGAATGTAACATATGCAAACAGCAACTCTCTTAACATGGCCTTCTCTTATCAATTACAAAATCATATGATCATAATATTGTCTTTTCTCTTGGAATATTTTGAAAGTTTGTGAAGGTTGTTAAACCTTAGCCCAAGGCTCACCAAGGGGCTGAACAGGTAATTTTAAAAAAAATAACATAAAAATAATAATGATAATACTTTTGAAATAGATTTT
>NW_021319083.1:3556846-3565678 GCF_001605985.2 Dendrobium catenatum | reverse complement strand
ATCTTCAATCGTGTTCATAAAGATTGTAACAAGGTAGCCGATTATTGTGCTACTTTGGCGCTTGAAGATAATTTTTGTTTTGAAGACTTTTCTTTAGCAAACATACCTTCTTCCTAGCTTAGTGAAGAAGGAATGTGAGCATTGTACCTAGTTTCTTTTTTTTCTGCTATTTTAATGCATTATGCACTTTATCAAACAAAAAAAAAACACCCAACTTTGTCCTCAACGTACTAAAGTTGTCATATGCTAGGAGTTTTCTGAACATATCTTCCGATTAATCTTGTGTAGCTATAGAATGTAATTCTATGTCTCCCTCGGCCACATGATCTCTTATGAAGTAATGCCTAATATTTATATATTTTGTGAGGGAGTGTTAAATTGGATTCTTGGATATATAAATAGCACTATTGTTGTCACACATAAATGGAATAGTTCCTATAGGTAGTCCAAGATCTAAGAGTTATTGCTTTAGTCATAAGACTAAAGCAATACAGCTCCCTACAGCTATATATTTTTCCCAGCCGTTGAAAGGGCAACTTAGTTTTGTTTTCTACTATACTAGGAAATTAAGGATTATTTTATGAATTGGACGGTTCTATAAGTGCTTTATTTATCTATCCTACATCCTATGAAATAAGAATCTAAATTGCCTATTATTACAAAAGACATTATGTGTCTAGGATACCAGATCCCTAAGTTTGAAGTGCTGATAGATATCTAAGAATTCTCTTAATAGTAGCTATACGGGATTATTTTTTATCAGCTTGAAATCTAGCACAAAGGAAAACACTAAATATAATATTCAGTCTATTAATAGTTAAGAAAAAAAGTGATCAAATTATTTCCCTATACTTTTTCTTTTCTACTTATTTTCCATTTAGGTCCTTGTCTAATTGAACACTAAAGCTCATGAGAGAATTGATGGCCTTAATATTATCAATTTCATATTTTTAAGGAATTCCTTAATTTATTTATATTGGATAAGGATGGTTCCATCATCCATCTGCTTTACACTAAATTCAAGAAAGTAGCTTAACTCTCCCATCATACTCATCTCAAATTCTCTACACCTTACTTTTTAAAATTCATCACATAGGTTTTTACTTGAGGATCTAAATAAGATGTCATCAATATAAATTTGAATAATAAGTAGGTCTTTTCCTTCTTTCTTTAGGAAGAGGGTACTGTCTACACTTCTCTTAACAAAACCTCTATCTAAAAGGAATATGCTTAGCCTTTCATACCAAGCTCTAGGTGCTTGCTTAAATCCATATGAGGCCTTGTTTAGTTTGAATACATGATTTTAGAATTATGAATTTTCAAAACCTGGGTGTTGCTTAACATAAACATCCTCTTGAATCTCCTCTTTTAGGAAGCCACTTAGCATCCATTTGATATAATTTCAAACCCTTAAAGCAAGCAAAGGCTAACAACACCCTAATGACTTTTAGTCTAGCTCTAGGGTCAAAGGTTTACTTAAAATCAATTCCTTTAATTTTTTTATACCCATTGGCTACTCTTTTATCCTTATTCCTCACTACATTCAAACTTATAATTTTTAAACTCTCCACCATAATCAATATGAATTGTTGAGATTTCACATCCTAATTTTGTTTAAATCTAAGTAGAGAATGTTTTAAATTTCTCAAATGACTCACACTTATGTAGTAGGAATCTAACCCAAGTAAATCTATAGTAGTCATTCACTATTACAAATTTATATGTCTTCTCCCATAGCTTGGCTATACTAATAGGTACAAATAGGTCCATATTGTTGGGAATCAATGGTTTATTATTTTGATGATAACAAATATTTTTATTTCTCTACGACTACCTTATGTACTGACATTTCAGGTTCACATGATCGGACTGCAATTTGGAATCTGCTTAAGATTGGGTAGACTAGGTCTAAGTCAGTTTGTATATTTTTTTCCTTTCTTGAGTCTATTGTATTTGGTGTGGCTCCTGGTGTTTTATAGCTTGGAAGATTTTTCTGTTGTTCCCTAAAGATTTCTATTTTTGGTAACATCATCCGGGACGATATTTATATCGGCCTGGACGATCGGTCCAAAAGAAGAAATCCTAATTAGGGCATCCTCAATAAGGCAGTCGTCATATATTAATCAGCCTGGACGATACTTGTATCTTCCAGGACGATAAGCTCAATTCAAAAAGAATCAGGCGCCATGATCAGATTAGGTATTCAATGCCTTAGGAAATCGGCCAGGACGATCTAACTCAATTATACCTAAATTGATCTGGTATCTTTGGAAAGCATTAAAGGCTAATTGATACGATCACATCATCCGGGACGATCATAGGATCATCAAGGATGATTTCCTGGATGATTTACATCAGCCAGAATCTATTCAGGGCGATGATCAGGATGATTTAAATCGGTTTTAAACTAATCGTCTAGGACGATCTTGAGATCGGCCAGGATGATGTAACCAATTTTCTTCTGATCGTCCCAAATCGTCTCGGGCTGATGAGCTGAATTTGAACTGATCGTACAGGATGATATGTCTATCATCCTGGATGATATGTCTATCATCCTGGATGATAATGTCGGCAACTTGCATTAATGAGCTCATTTTGAGAGCTTCTATTTAAGCTTTGTCAAGGCACTTTTGTAAGTGTATTTGGCAGCCATTGTAACTTCATTCTTGTGGGGGAGACTTAAAGAGAGAGCTTGAAAGGGAGTGAGGAACGGGTGAAGTCTGAGAGGGAGAAGATCTTGTGAGGGGGGACTCAAGGGAGTGTGGAGGGGATTCCACACGGTTGCTCCGGCAGGCTTGCATCTTAATACCGTCAGATTCAAGGCTTGCCTCGAGGGAAGTTCACCAAAGAAGAAGTTCACTTTGGTGTCAAAGGACCCGACGACTCCGTTGCACCAGGGAAGGTGGAAGTGATTTTGTAAGGACTTCTCCGCCTAGCTGTGGTGGCTAAAGGAGAGACACTTATTTTAGTGCAATACTTAGAGGGTGCCTCTAAGGAGTGGACGTAGGTCAAGGTTTGACCGAACCACTATAAATCCGATGTGTTCTTTCCTTATTACTTCCGCATTTAATTTCCGCATTTTGATTTCTGTGGTTATTTTGGTTTGAGTTTTATCTTTAGTTTTAAAGTTATCCAATTCACCTCTCTCTTTGTTAACCTTGGGCCAGTTCATAAGGGCTTAACATCCCTAACGAACTTTCTAGTGCCATCAGAGCACTTACAAGTGGTATCAGAGCGTGATTCATAAAAACTAAGTTTGAAAACTTTTTGAATTTTGATCCATGGCTAATTTTGGGAATCGTAATGTTGCGAAAGTTTATTCAATCACCAGACCACCTTTATTCTAAAATATGTCATTTGATTTTTAGAAAATTTGCATGACTACTTTCTTGCAATCGATTGATTTTTGCATGTGGCATATGATTTTAATTGGTTATTCATCACCATCACGTATTGTTAATGGAGTTAAAATTGATATTCCTTTTAATCAATGGAATAGGGAAGAACAAGTGAATGCTCAATTAAATGCAAAATCTTTAAATTGCTTTTTCTGTGCTTTAAATTCTGAAGATTTCATGTTAGTATCCACATGCACTACTGGTAAGAAAGTTTGGGATAAACTACACACCATATACAAAGGCACTAGTGAAATCAAGCAATCCAAGTTGAATATGTTCTTGTATGATTTTGAACTGTTTTTCATGAAACCTTTTGAATCAATCTTAGACATGTATACTAGGTTCATTCAAATTGTAACATCATTGCGTGTCTTAGGAAAAGAATTTTCCAATTTTGAAAAAGTTAACAAAATTCTTCGCTATTTATTTGAAAATTTTGATGCCAAAGTTGTTGTTATTTGTGAATCAAAAGATTTGAATGATTATTTTATTGATAATTTGATTGGCTCACTCATTGCCTATGAGCAAAGTTTGGGTCAAAGATTTTTGGATGCAGGTGAAATGATTGTTCTAAAAGCTGAATATAAAGAAAGAGATAGCTTAGTTGGTGACGAATGCAATGACTTATCAAGCAAATCACAAAGCTCACCAAAGCATAAGCAAAATTGGAAAAAAGGTAAAAATGGTAAGGATGTTCATATTCCTTCTGATGTTATTTTCTTTTGATGTAGGAAGCCTAGACAAATGAAAAATCAGTTCCCTAACTTAAAAATTCTTCCTACAAAAGAAAAGGGCAAGGCGAAGCAAAATTTAAACTGGGGAATTAATGAAAGGAAAAAAATCTCATGGGCAGATCTGGTTTCTGAAGCATCGGACCAAGAGAGAGATAATGGTTAAAAGAATTTCATGTTTTTGTGTTGTGTTTTTGTTTTTATGTTTTTTATTTTTATTTTGTGTTTTTCTTTTGTTTATTCTTTAAAATTTTTATTTTCGTGAAAGTTTTTTTCCTGATCAACACACACATTCACTTTTCTAAAAAAAAAAAATCTACTTCCTATTTTTTCTTGAAATCTTTGGTAAGTTGTGTTTGACTTCTCTAAAACAGTCAAAAGAAGGAAACTCATATTTTTGACTCTCAATCTCTATTTCCTAAAAGAGGTTATTCTACTTTTGATTTAAAATATTTTTCATCTTTTAAATTACTCTTTGAAACTAAATTATTTTATCTCCCTATATTTTATTTATCGCATAAGGATCTTTTACAAGTTGTTGAATCTAACTCATAATTTTCTTAATCAAGAATTCGCTTTATCAATAGGATGGGTTTACTTTTGTTTTTAAGACTTTAGAAAGGTAGCATATTAAAAAATTGGCCAATGATGCCAAAAATAAAAGATGTGCAATGACGCCAAATTAAAAAATATACATAAAAGTGTATCAAAAATTAAAAGATGCGCAGTGCACCAACAAATTGTCAAGAGGCATAAAATGAGTCTACAAAATTTAATGCTTACCATTCTTGTACTTCCTAAAAGCTTAAGAAAATCCTTGATACTTTTTATACTTGAGTTTGAAAATCTTGATTCTTGATTCAACAATTCGTGCATTAATCTTCTATTAGATATATTTTATGGAAGGAGTTTTTGAAAAATGATTATTTCTATCTCTAATTTATTTCATGATTTAGATAATTAATTAAAAAGTTTTTGAGCCTTTTTAAAGAACTTGAGTTTGAATTATCAAATTCTGAATTTCTAACCTTTACTGGGATATGCGTTGTCAATCCAATTCTACTAAATTTTTTATTAAAACTAAGAGGTAACTTTCTCATTTTAATAATATTTTCTTTTTCACTAGATTAGGGAACATTTTTTTCCTTTTATTTATTTTTTTTTTGTGCCTCCTCTCTTTTTGATAATGTCAAAGGGGGATAACGTAATGTTGAATTTGTATCCTTTTTTTTCAAAAAATTAAAAACAACAAAAATATTTTTTATCTCCCCTATTTTTTAAAAGGGTTTATTCTAGTGAGGGGGAGATTAGGAGAAATTGGTTTTTTTTTTTAATTCAAATTAATTTATTTGCCATCATCAAAAAGGGGGAGATTGTTGCGGATCAATGGTTTATGAATTTAATGATAACAAACATTTTTATTTCTCTACGACTGCCTTATGTACTGACATTTCAGGTTCATACGATCGGATTGCAATTTGGAATCAGCTCAAGATTGAGTAGACTAGGTCTGAGTCAGTTTGTACATTTTTTTCCCCTTCTTGAGTCTATTGTATTTGGTGTGGCTTCTGGTGTTTTGTAGCTTGGAAGATTTTTCTGTTGTTCCTTAAAGATTTTTTTTTTTTGTAACATTTTCCCGAACGATATTTATATCGGCCTGGATGATTGGTCCAAACGAAGAAACTCTAATTAGGGCATCCTCATTAAGGAAGCCGTCATATGTTAATCGGACTGGATGATACTTGTATCGGCCAGGACGATAAGGTCAATTTAGAAATAATCAACCACCATGATCAGATTAGGTATTCATTATTTTAGGAAATCGGTCAGGATGATCTAACTCAATTATGCCTAAATTGATCTGGTATCTTTGGAAAATATTAATGGCTGATTCATACGATCACATCATCTGGGACGATCATAGGATCGGCCAGGATGATTTCCTGGACGATTTACATCAGCCAGAATCTATTCAGGGCAATGATCAGGACGATTGAAATCAATTTTAAACTAATCATCCGGGACGATCTTGAGATCGGCCAGGAGGATGTAACCAATTTTCTTCTGATAGTCCCAAATCATCTCGGGCTGATGAGCTGAATTTGAACTGATCGTACATAATGATATGCCTATCGTCCTGGACGATAATGTCGAAAACTTTCATTATTGATCTCATTTTTAGAACTTCTATTTAAGCTTTGTCAAGGCACTTTTGTAAGTGTCTTTGGCAGTCATTGTAGCTTCATTCTTATGGGGGAGACTTGAAGAGAGAGCTTGAAAGGGAGTGAGGAACGGGTTAAGTCTGAGAGGGAGAAGATTCTGTGAGGGGGGACTCAAGGGAGTGTGGAGGGGATTCCATACGGTTGCTCCGGCAGGATTGCATCTTAATACCGTCGGATTCAAGGCTTATCTCGTGGGGAGTTCACTAAAGAAGAAGTTCACTTTGGTGTCAAAGGACCCGGCGACTCCGATGTACCGGGGAATGTGGAAGTGATTTTGTAAGGGCTTCTCCGCCTAGCTATGGGGGCTAAAGGAGAGACTCTTATTTTAGTGCAATACTTGGTGGGTGCCTCCAAGGAGTGGACGTAGGTCAAGGTTTGACCGAACCACTATAAATCCGGTGTGTTCTTTCTTTATTACTTCCCCATTTAATTTCCGCACTTTGATTTTTGTGGTGATTTTGGTTTGAGTTTTATATTTGGTTTTAAAGTTCTCCAATTCACCTATCTCTTTGTTAGCCTTGGGCCAGTTCATAAGGGCTTAACATCCCTAACAAACTTTCTAGTGCCATAAGAGCACTTACACATATAGAGGATTTCTAGTGTCCTAGATGTGTTATGACTTTTATTGAATGAAATGAAAACCTAACTTATTTTTTTTGTTGGAAGCATCACATAGGTGGTCCTTAGTGAAGGCTAACTTAGATAGGCCTCTAATTAGACTTTTTTGAGTGATTTTCCTAAGATTCTTCAAGCTAGCATGTCATAGTCTCCTATATCATAGACAAGATTCTTCAATTATAGTTTTTAAGCACAAGGAATTTGAATATTCAAAGCAATTTAAGCATAACATGTAAATATTATTCATTTCTTTTCCTTTTAACAAAAGTTTTTATTTAGTTAATTATGCATTTATTAGAAAGAAGTTTATATTAAAGCCTTTATCATATAGTTGACTAATACTTAATAGATTATGCTTTAAAGCATCAATTAATAATATATTCTCAATCATGAAGTTCTTGGAGGTGCCAATTATACTTGAGTCTGCCACTTTTCTAGTGGTGTTATCTCTAAATATTACCTTGCCTCCTGATATGGCCTCTAGTGTGATAAACTGCTTCAAATCACTTAGTTATGTCCCTTAAACATCCACTATTTAGGTATCACATACTTCCACTAGTCCTTTTATGAGAGTACTCCTACATAGTTATTCAGAGGTTAGATTTAGGAATCAAAGTAAATTTGGGTTCCACCTTACGGTTAATTGAATGAGATGAATGCATATCATGTTGTGTGAATGTTATGAAATTCTCTTGAGAGGGATCGTTGAGTGTGAGTGTTTGGGGAAGATTGTGAGACTGAAGTGTGAGAGATCAAGTGAGAGGGATATGAGGGATTCACAATGTTACTCAAAGGTAAGGATCTTTGTGAGCGTTTTGTGTCTTCACTCTTTTTCTTGTCGTTATAGATTGCTCATGTGAAGATCTTTTAAGAAGATCCAGTTCTCTACTAACACTTGGAGAGTGTGAACAGCTGAAGGTTCTATGCCTACACTTGGAGGGTGTGAAAGGATGACAGTTCTCTACCGCACTGAGGCTTGGTAGAAGAGAGTTTTGAAAAGACTTCTCCGCCTTGCTATGGGAGCAAAAGGAGAATCACTTTGGTAATAGTGTAATACCTAAAGTGGGAGGCTTCAGAAAGTCGATGTTGGTTGTGTTTGATTGAACCACTATAAACCTTTATGTTTTTTTATTTATGCTACTTATTTACATACTGCAAGCTTTATTTTTTGTGGTTAAAAAATTATTTTTAAAAAAATTAAAATCAACTTTCTATGAATCATTAATCAGTTCCTAACTTTAAATCCAAGAAGGTTAAATTTTAAATTGTTGCAAATATAATTTCATGGCTTATGTTTTGATGATTGACAAACACTATTTCTCTTGGACTGCTTGTTTCTTCTAACTTTTTAGGAATCGAAGATCGGACGATCAAGAAGAAGCCAGTTCAGGATTGCAAAGGTTTAGGGTTGAGTCAGTCTGTACTTTTGTTTTTTCACTTTTTTAGTCTTTTGTAATGGTCAAAAAGACTGATACTAAGTAACCCAACACACACACACTTGAGAGATTTAGAATCTCTGTTTTTGCTCACATCGGCCAGGCCGATCCCTTGGATCGTCCTGGACGATCGAGTTCAAAATAGAGACTCTAATCAATATTCTTAATTAGGGCAGCCTTCATTAACATATCGGCCTGGACGATACGTGTATCGGCCAAGACAATTAGCTCAAAACAGAAAGAAGTTGCCGCCATAGACAATTAAGGTATACTGTATTTTTAAATTATCGGCCAGGACAATCATTGATTGGCCTGGACGATATTCACAAATTATGCCTTAATTGATCAGGAAATCAAGGGAGTAATTAAGGATGATTGATACGATCATATCGTCCTGGACGATCGCAGGATCGGCCAGGACGATCCA
>NW_021319083.1:3479469-3554140 GCF_001605985.2 Dendrobium catenatum | reverse complement strand
TGCCGGAGAAGGTGATGCACATCTTTTGTAGCGACTAGGCAGCCTGATCCTCTGTCTCCCTGAATTAGAGGGTCAGAGTCGCCTCGAAGAACTTCTAGAAGCCTGACGAACACGTTTCCCACTAGCCATAGAAGGAGCTAAGCAGAAAACACAAAGCAAGAAAGGTGGAGAGTGAGAAATCATGGCTGGAATGACCAGGAATTTAAAGAAACGACCATATCGTCCTGGCCGATCGCAGAATCGTCAGGAGATATGTCTCAATAATTGCGGTTACATGTCGATTTGGTAAAAAGGCGGTCTAATGTCCGGGCCGTCAGATATGGCCAGGCGATTAGACACAGGCGAGTCGGCCGAGGAGTTAATCTGGACGACTGTTGAAAAAGCAGATCATCCGGGCCGATTAGGTGTATGCCCAGGATGATGCACATAATTTATCGTACCGGCCGAAGTTAAACGTTTTAAATTCTTGCCACGTGTATCATCCAGGATGAACAGTGGATCGGCCAGGACGATTGTCCAATAATATGGATCGTCCGGGCTGAATTAAAGATCAAAACGTGCTGACACGTGGATCTCCAGGATGATCCAGTGTATCGGCTAGGACGATGCACATAAAATGCATCAGCCAGAGGAAATATTCTACGGCCAGGACTACATCATGAATTGCAACAGAGTTCGATCAGAATCGGCCAGGACGATATAAGATCGTCCAAGACGATGAGTTACAGCAAGCATAGAAAAATTGTCAGCAGATGGATTTTGGAGATTTTTGTCATCGTACAGGACGATAAAAAATCATTCAAGATGATGTGACTAGAAATTGAAATCAAGAAAAAGATGGTGATGATCAAGGCCTCAAAAAAATAAAAAGAAAAACATTCAAAAACACAGTAAAAGAAAAAATAAACACAGAAATCCAAAAATGAATATTTTTGGATTTTAATTTTTCTAATTTTTTTGTTGTTTTATGGAGGCATCATATGAGAATTTTTTCAAAAAGTAAACTTTTAAAGTTCCAAGAATAAGGAGTTTAATAATCCAATCAGAAGAAGGTAGAACATCTGATTCTGTTAACCCTAGATCAGACATCCTTCAGGGTACAAAAATTCTTTTGGAAAACAGAGATCTAACTCAGAATAACTAAGTAGGATAAAAATATCCATTCAAGACTTGTTTACAAAGAAAATATCTTATAATTAAAAAAAAGTAATTTTTTCTCAATCATAGAAATTGAAATCAAGTCTTTGAAAGCATCAACATAATCAATGAGTTCTCTAAGTTTTAAGAGTTTTAGCAAAGAGAGGATAGCTTGCATCTAGTGGGCTCATTTTATACCTCTTGTCACTTTGATTGGCTCTTTTGAGCATCTTGATTCTTTGATACACTTTTTGTATATGGCTTTCTTTTCAATTTGCTTCATTGCTCTTCTTTTTAACTCTTGCAAGCTAGAAACTCTTTAATATACCCTTAAAAAAAAACTTAGTGTGAGTATATCCTCCAAATATTAGAGAATAGGAGCTCTCTCTCTACAATAGGGAAGAACAATCCACATCACAAAATCAAAATCATGTGATAAATGCAATGGCAAGATTTCAAAAAACTTGGAAGATAATTTAAGAACTTGGTCTATTATGCATAAGATAAATTAATGTAGCAAGATAAGAAAAGGATCTTAATTAAAAACCATTGGTTAAACTGAGTTTAGACTTTTGTTTAGAGAAGAAAATCATACACTAAACAAGGTCAGAAGGAGGGAAAACATTCACAGTATTCTCCCTTTACCAATTTTAGAAAAAGCTAAACACAATCTCAAAACTCAAACTAAAAGCTTGAAAAATTCACCATATGTGACACCAAAAAAAGGAACAAAAAAAAACATAAAACAAGAAAACTAGAACAACACAAAAATCATAAAAACTACATACAAAAATAATAATAAAAAAAAAACCAAAAACTCAAAATTTCAAGCAAGTTATAAAGCAGCAAGTTTAGCAATTTTGAGCTTGGCCAGCCTCCTTAGTCCAGTTATCCTATGCTCCCACGAGGTCTTTGTGAGAGCACATACCTGCAAAACTCAACAACAGTCAGATTTAGAAACCCAAGCAGGTTTGGGATCCTTCTTAGGAAAAGTAGAATGCAATACAGGTATGGTATGTTGTGAATCATGCATCTTAGGTCTCCACACCCAATGTGTACTACGGTGTATGTGCAAGTGTGTGAGATGTGTCCTAGCATGCCACAAGAAAACATTAACTCCAGGAAAAGGGTTTCTTAAATAGTTTGATATTATAATGCCTCTTCCTAGGTTCTGGCTTAAGATCAGAAGTGGAAGTCATCCGATTTTTCTTACATGTTCAAAATCATTTTGAATCCTCAAATTTGTTCTTTTTAATGCATCATTTTTAATACTCAATTTTTTCTCATCTCTTTAGATTTCTTAAGATCAGACTTAAGTGAGGTGTGTGAAGCTTTTAATGTATTATGTTCATCAATTAATTTCAAATGCTTTTTGTTCAAACTCATCAATTCATCAAGAAGAGCATGTGATTTGAATCAATCGTTGCATGATCTTGATGAAAAACTTCATGCTTCTTTTTTGAGATCGAATGTTCTAATTTTAGCTTGCATGAGTTTTCTTGAGTTTTAGTATGATGCATGTATTTTTTTTACAAATTTCAAACAATTCATCATAGGTTGGTTTCATACTCTTCCTCATCACTTTGATCTTCTCCATGAAACACAAGTTTGTAGTTTCTTCTCTGGTCTAGTCATCAGAGGAGTCAGTACAGATTCTGCTAGAAACCCCTTTGGATTTTCTTCTTATCCTTCCTAGACTTAGCTTCTCCTCACTTTTTCCTTTCTTTTGCTCGAGTGATCTTGAAGTGTAGACAATAAGCTCTCACATGTCCAGGCTTTGTGTATTCAAAACAAACAACATCAGAAGATCCTTTAATATGTTTATGATCTTACTTTTCTCTAACTTTGATGATGCTTTTTGCTCTTCCTTAAAAGCTTTTGAATTGCCTTGTGATGAAGGCAACTTCATCGCTTTCAGACCCGAAAGATTCAGAATCCATTTGTGCCTTCAGTGCAATGGTTTTCTCCTTTTTCTTCTCACCTGCATCAAATTTCTTTGATTCACCCTTGCTCGTAAGCAATGAGTTGAGCAAGTTAGTTATATAGAATAGGTGTTCAAATCCTTGGAAATTCAGTGATTGCAGTGATTTTTTGCATCATAAGACGAAGGCAAGCATCATCAAAATCTTATTTACTTTTTCATATTTTGAAGTTCTTTCCTAGTGCATGCAGTGAAGTAACTATCTGAGTAAATCTTGTATACATGTCAGAAATCGATTCATGAGGTTTCATACGAAAAAGTTCGTAGTCATGCAAGAGAATATTTAAACGAGATTTATAACTTCATTAGTACCTTCATAAGGTGATGCACAATTTATCCCAAATATCTTTACAATTTTGCAGGTTGAGACACGCAATAGTAGTCCTCAGATTTCAAAGCAGAGAAAAAGCAGTTCAAACATTTTGCATTTAATTGAGCTAAATCACGTTCATCGAAAGTCCATTCAGTAAAGAAACTTCAGTTTTAAACACCATTAATCATGAGAAGGTGAGAATAACCTTCTGAATAAGCATCCACATTGCGATAGTCAGTTGATTGCAAAAAAGTAGACATGTGGGTTTTCCAGAAATCAAAAGGTAAGTTGTCAAACAGTGGAGGTCGGGTAATAGAATTCCCTTCCTTAGTGTATACGATTCCCAAGTTAGCCATGGATCTTAATTCAAAAGTTTTCAAACTTAAATTTTTCGAATCACCGCTCTGATACACTTGAAAGTTCTGTTAGGGATGTTTCTAGAATGGCCCAAGCTAACCAGATGGGGGGGGGGGTAATTGTATTTTAAAATTTCTTTTCACAAAGAATAAAAAATCGTATAAACAACACACCACAAAAATAAATGCGAAATTAAAAAGTAAGAACACAGAAATTTATAGTGGTTCGGTCATCGACCTACGTCCACTCTTGGAGCACCCTCCAAGTATTGGACTACAAAAATGCGACTCTCCTTTAGCCCCACAGCTAGCGGAGAAGCCCTCACAAGACCTCCTTTTTTCACCCCGGCAAGCAGAGAACCTATCTCCTTTTGCTTCCTCTGAAGCTGGCAGAAACACAACCAAAAGCTATCCTACCTCTACCTACCCTTCCACGGATGAGAAACTCTAGATGAAGAACAAGCAGAGCGATCCTTGAAGCAACCTTGTGAATCCCTCACAAGCTCCCCCTCACAAGATCCTCTCTCTCTCCCTCTCTCTTCTCCCTCAAGGTCTTCTCAGGTCAAGGCAGCAGCCAAAGGTTCTCAAAAACGTAGAACAAGAGCGCTTAAATGAAGAGCCTTTAAAGGAGCTCATAAATTGCAAGTTGCTGACTTTATCGTCCAGGCTGATATGGACATCGGCCTGCCGATCAGTACAAAAAACTTAGAAGATCGGCCAGAGTATCGCCCTGGATGCAAAGCTGGACGATTGAAAATTGGCTTGATCGTCCAGGCGATCTCACGATCGTCCTGGCCGACCAGTTCAAATCAGAGAAAATCGTCCTGACAATAGCCCTGGATACGATCTGATGATTATTTATCGTCCTGAAGTAACTTAAGGTTTTTGATTGGATCGTCCTGGCCGATCTGCGATCGTCCAGACTTCTTCGTCTAGAGTTTCTCATCCGTGGAAGGGTCGGTAGAGGTAAGGAGTTAGCTTTTGGTTGTGGTTCTCTGCTAGCTTCAGGAGGAAGCAAAAGGAGATAGGTTCTCTGCCTTGCCGGGATGGAAAAAAGGAGGTTCTTGTGAGAGCTTCTCCGCCTAGCCGTGGGGGCTAAAGGAGAGTCATATTTTTGTAGTGCAATACTTGGAGGGTGCCTCCAAGGAGTGGACGTAGGACGAGTTGACCGACCCACTATAAATTTCTGTGTTCTTATTTTTGCTTCCGCACTTTTAATTCCATATTTATTTTTGTGGTGTGATTTTGATTTATACGATTTTTATTCTTTGTGAAAAGAAATTTTAAAATATGAATTCACCCCCCCCCCTCTTGGTTAGCTTGGGCCAGTTCTATAGAGCTTAACATCCCTAACAAACTTTCATAAATTACCAATTCACCCCCCTCATGGTTAGTCTTGGGACATAAGTTTAGGTTTAATAACCTAATTAGGATTCAACAAGAATTAACAAGTGGTATCAGAGCATTATTTTAAATTCATAAGTTTAGACTACTTTTTGATTAACGAGCATGGCTACATGTGAAAACTAGAACACACCTAAAAGGTATTCGATCACTAGACCTCCTTTGTTTGATAATATTTCTTTTGATTTTTAGAAAATATGCATGTGTATATTTTTATAGTCTCTTGATTATCGTATATGGATCTTAGTACAAGAAGGGTATACACATCCAACTAGATTAGTTGATGGAATTATAGTTGAAACACTCTTTGTGAATTGGACTATAGAAGAACGTGACTTAGCACAACTCAACACTAAGTGTTTAAACAATTTCTTTTGTGCACTTAAGTCAAAAGACTACATGTGAGTTTCCACTTGCAAAAGTGAAAAAGATATGGGATAGACTTTATATAACTTATGAAGGGACTAACGAAGTTAAGCAATCTAGACTTAATATCTTATTACATGACTAGAAATTATTTTGCATGAAACCCAATGAATCTATTTCTGACATGTACACAAGATTCACTCAGATAGTAACTTCTTTGCATTTACTAGGTAGGGAACAAACTAACACTAAAATGATTAATAAGAATCTCCATTATTTTCTTATTACTTATGATGCAAAAATAACTTATATTATAGAGTATAAAGACTTAAATGTTTACTCTATTGATAATCTTCTTAGATCATTAATTGCTTATGAGTAATGATTAAGTCAAAGAAAGATTGATACAGGATAGCCACGAAAGGAGAAAAACATTGCAATGAAAGTGGAGGAGTCGGAGAGTTATCTATCACAACCTGATGATGAGGATGACATTGCCTTAATGACTAGGCAATTTAGGAACTTTCTAAAGAGGAAGTAGAAGAGACACTAATAGTAGAATATAGATAAATTTCATAAAAATATCAAAGTTTCAAATGATATAATTTGCTATGAATGCAGGAAACCTGGACATGTAAAATCAGACTGCCCAAAACTTAAAGCCACTCCGAGCAAAAAGAAGGTAGAGGAGAAACCAAAAGAGAAAAATGGCAAGAAGAAATATAAAGACCTTTTTAAGCGAACTCAGCTTCAGACTCATTAGAAACTAAAAAGGAGGAAGTCACCAACTTGTGCTTGATGGCCGATAATCTTGATCAATCAGCTCAAGAAGAGGTATGTGACTTAAGCTATGCTGAACTTTTAGAAATTTCTAAAAGAATATATGATGCATATATGAAGTTAAAGAAATTGTATGCTAGTCTAAAATTGGAATTGCAAAAACTGCATAGAGAGCATGAAATTCTTAGATTAGATCATGCATTAATTGATAACACCCACATGAGCTTACTTGATGAGTTTGATGCTTTGAATAAGAAAATTGAGATTTTAAAAACATCCTATGCTCAATTGGAAAAAGAATTTAAAGATTTAAGGATGAATCAGAGAGTGAAAAATATCATTTAAATTATAGCAAAATATTCTAGAAGATATGAATATATTTTTGAAATTAAAAGTACAAGATCTCAAAGTAAATAGGAAACCCCTAACACTTAAAGATTTTATAAATCCTATTTTAAAGCCAAAATTTTTACTACCCTAGAATAACCAGAGTAGTTATAAAAGATTAAGAAATCCATTTTTTGGAGTTAAGTGTTATAATTATGGATTTTTTGGACATATCTCACACACTTGTATGTTAGATAGGAAAACCCATTTAGTGTGAAAACCAAAGATGCATAAACCTAGATATATCATACATGCATCTATTTTTAAATTTCCAAAAGGTGAACTCAAACTAGTTTGGATTCCTAGGTCTAATATTTGATGATTTTGCAGGCACGTTCTCATACAAGGTCTCGTGAGAGCATATAGTACTTGGACGGCGGTTGCTCAAAGAATATGACTGGAGAAACAAAGCAATTTATATCGCTGGAAGTCAGTAGTGGAGGCAGGGTTACAATTGGAGATAACTTCACTAGGAAGGTGGTTGGATTAAGTATGATTGGAAATTTAAAAAACTTTTTTATTGAAAATGTGCTACTAGTTGAATGCTTAAAGTATAATCTTTTGAGTATTAGTCAGCTATATGATAAAGGTTACAGCCTTAATTTTGTTCCTACTAGCTACATATTAATCCTAAATGGTAATGGTGTTTTGCATGGAAAAAAGGATAAATATTGTTTATATGATAGATTTAAATTATATAAAAACTCCTATTGCTTTTTGTTTAAAAATTATTTCTGATGAATCATGGCTTTGGCATAGGAGACTTTGTCACTCTAGCAAGAAAAACCGTAGGAGAATTACCAAAAAAAACTTAGTGAGAGGTATACCAAAACTAGACTTTAATAAAAATCACCTTTACGATACATGTCAATTAAGAAAATAGGTGAAGTCATCTTTTAAGTCCAATAAGGATCTTACAGCTAGTAAACCTTTGGAGATTTCATATATGGATCTTTTTGGACGAGTTGGAATTATGAGTCTATGAGGGAAGGTATACGGATTTCTGATAGTAGATGATTTTTTAAAGATTCACTTGGGTTAAATTTTTATATCATAAGAGTGAATCATTTGAGGAGTTTTGAGAATTTTTGACTTGGATTCAGAGGAAACTAGGATGTGAGATTTTGACAATTTAAAGTGATCATGACAGTGAATTTGAAAATTTTAAGGATTTTTATAAAGAGAAATTAATTGATCATAATTTTTCTACACCTAGAACCCCTCAATAGAATGGGGTAGTCGAAAGAAATAACAGAACATTAATTGAAGCCGCTTAAGCCATGTTGGTAGAATATTTACTTCCTAAATATTTTTGGGCTGAAGCGGTTAGCACGGCATGTTATGTTCTAAATAGGGATAATATCATATCAAATTTGAATAAAATACCCTATGAGCTTCTTAAGGGGAGAACATCTAATTTGTCACATTTGAATTTTTTTGTATGTAAGATATTCATACATAACAATAGAAAATCTACCTTAGGAAAATTTCATCCAAAATTAGATGAAGGAATTTTTCTTGGATACTCTAGTGTTGGAAAATCTTATATAGTATTTAGTAATAGAACTTTGGCAATTGAGGAGACCACACATGTTGTATTTGATAAATTTGGAGTTTTCGAAGAGCCAAATTTAGAAGAGAATGAGATAAAAAATAATTCCCATAAGATTAAAAAGATTGCTTTGGATGAAAGGCATGAGATAGATAAACCCATTGCCTAGATATTTGAAATTTTCTAAAAACCACCATAAGGAATTGATTATAGGTGAACTTAGTGAGGGTGTTAGGACTAGGTATGGATTAAGAAAAGTAGTCAATCATTCAGCCTTTAATTCTATGATTAAACCCATAAATATTGATCAAGCACTTTCAGATGAATTTTGGATTTTGGCAATATAAAAAGAATTAAATCAATTTGTGAAAAATAAAGTTTGGGAATTAATTGCAAGACCAAAAGATCAAAGTGAAGTTGAGACTAAGTGGATATTTAAGAACAAAATGAATGACTCAGGAGTTGTTGTAAGAAATAAGGCTAGATTGATAGCTAAGGGGTATAATTAGATTTTAGACATTAATTTTGAGGAGACTTTTGCCCCTGTAGCTAGACTTGAAGCAATTAGGATTTTATTAGCCTTTTCCTATTTTAAATGATTTAAATTACTTTAAATGGATGTTAAAAGTGTTTTTTTTGAATTAGGTGATTCAAGAGGATGTTTATATTGAACAAACTCCAGGTTTTGAAATTTCAAATTACCCAAATCATGTTTATAAATTGAAAAAGGCATTGTATGGATTGAAATAAGCACCTAGGGCTTGGTATAAAAGGTTGAGCACCTTCCCACTTAAGAGAGATCTTTTGAAAAAGGAAGTGTGGATATAACTCTCTTTTTAAAGAAATTAGGAGAAGATATACTCATTGTACAAATTTATATTGACAATATCATTTTTGGATCTACAAATAAAAATCTTTGTGATGAATTTTCTAAAAGAATGAGTAATGAGTTTGAAATGAGTCTAATGGGAGATTTGAGTTACTTTCTAAGCTTTAGCATTAAGCAAATTGAGGAGGGTACATTTCTTAATCAGTATACCAATGAGTTCCTGTATTCAGTTGGATAAGGATCTAAGGAAAAATCTATTAATCAAAATAAATTTAGAGAAATTATTAGATCTTTGCTTTACTTGACTGCTAGCAGACATGATATTATATTTAGTGTTTATTTGGGTGCTAGATTTCAATCAGATCCAAAAGAATCATATTTGATAGCAGTGAAAAGAATTTTAAGATATCTCTTGGTAACTCAAAACTTAGGGATTTAGTATCCTAAGTTCAGCACTTCATTTAAAATAATTGAATATTCAAATTTATACTTTACAGGTTGTAGGGTTGATAAAAAGAGTACTTCTGGAATTTGTCAATTTATTGGAAATTCTTTAGTTTCTTGGTCCATTAGAAAACAGAATTTTGTAGACCTATCTACTACTGAAGTTAAATGCATTGCCTTAGGAAGTTGTGTGGCACAAGTTCTTTGGTTAAAATAACAGTTGATTGACTTAGAATTTATAATATGCATTATTCCAAATTATTGTGATAACACTAGTGCCATTTACATTTGAAAGAATCTTATTCAACTTTCTAGAACCAAACATAATGACATAAGATATTATTTCATAAAGGATCATGTATCCAAAGGAGAAATTGAACTAAATCATGTTTCAACTAAAAATCAACTTGTAGATATTTTTACAAAATTACTAGCATTTGATACCTTTAGCACATTAAGAATAAGGCTTGGTGTAATTGACCTGAATGCTTAATTAAAATTTTCTACAAACTTGATATGTGTGTTTGTGTATTTTTCTATTTTTTATTTTTATGTGCATTTTTGTTTTTATGATTTTTGTGTTTTTGTTTTGTGTGATTTTAAAATGTATTCAGGTTGAATTTCATGTTTTTGATCGGTTGTGCGAATTTTTTTCTAAGTGTTCTATTCATACTATACGAAATTCTTTCATACTATACGAATTCTATAGTGTATCGATCATTGGGAAGAACAGATTGCGTATAGTATTTTTTTTCAATACAGTTCATTTGTATGACCCCTAGATCATCTGGATGATGTGTATTCATTTGTATATTCGCATGTAGATGGTTATATGGGTAGAATCATTTATTAAAACTGATTGTACGTATGAACCTATAGTTCGTACATATGAACATGTGGCATATCAGTGTGGGGGATGATTCAAACTGTCATTAAAATGATCTTAAATAACTGATCATCCTAAAAGAACACCTATTCGTCTTTATGATAGTATGGTCAAAAAGTCTATACAAAAGGATGCCTTGTAACTTGTGCGATTATAAATAGTCATTTTGTTTTGAATGCATTCATTCGTACATAAAAAATTTTATTTCGTACGTACGAACTCAAGCATCGTACGGTATGAACCTCTTTTCATACGTACGAAAGGTCATTTTTCTTTAAATAGAAGGGCTTTGGAACTCAAATCTCATTCACTTCAATAGCCTTTCAAAACCATCTCATCTTTTATTCTTTCAATGACAAGCTCTAGCAAGAGGGGTAAACTTACAATGGGTCCATCTTCTAGGAATGATGAAGATAACTTTATATCCATAACTAATGATGAATCATTTCCTAGATTTGTGTTTGCCAAAATTATACATTCTAGAGTTCTTTAAGAAAACATAAACCTTTAAGTAATGCCTATATTTGCTGGCAACCAATTTGCTTTTATTCTCACTCTGATTCACTCCTACAATAAGGACACTTTTCACTACTTCCTCGTAAATATGACCTTTAGAACTAATCAAACTATGATTATATCTTATGTTTTGAAGAAGCGGGTAGAAATTACTAAGAAAAATTTAGGGGCATTTTTGAATTTAAGGACCGAAGGAATAAGAGCCCACGCTTTAACCTCTGCTTTGATTATGACTGGACTAAAATAAACAGAGTGATTAGAAGGATTAGAGAAGTGTGTCAATTGCCTAAGGTATCCACTCTGAACCAAAATGCTAGGATCATCCAGCATGTTCTTAGAACTTCTATAATTCCTAAAGCTGGTGATCATATCAATATTACTCCTCTTATTTCTACTATCACTTATCTTATAAATACAAGTCAACCTATAATTGAAGCCCAACTCATTATTGACTACATATATGGGCTTTCTAAAATTGGTCATGTTCTTATAAGAGAAAGAAAAATATTGCCTTAGGACACCTAGTGACCTACATTCTTGAGAAGAAGTACAATCTAGTTCATCCTGGTCCTCATCTAGAAACTCTTATCTACTTTACGGATACTTCATTTCGAGCTATTTTTGGGAGAGATGATGGAAGTGAGGATTCTAAGGAAGAAAGGAGAGCACCTGCACCTACTTCTGCTCATAGACCGTGTTAAGAGAGTTGTTATTTGCATGTTTTACCTTCTTGCAACTTGTAGTTTTGATGATTTCAAATATTATTGTTTTAAGTTTTATTTTTCTCCTAATACGTTTTGAAAGAATTGTTTTTGCTCTTGTGTGGACTAACATTTCAGGATAATCGAACTCCAGACTAATGAAGACTTCAAATCAAATTCAGTATGAGATAGTTTGTAAATTGAAGTTTGTAATTTTTAATGTAATTGAGTTTGAGAAAATATGAATTAAATTGAATAGCTTAGCACGCACACACTTGGGGAGATCTTTAAAAAAAATCACATTTATCGTACGGAACGAACCATATTTGTTCAGGACGATCAAGTCAGTTAATCCCCTCGGAGAGAAATGGAACAAACAAGAAAAAGTGAGAAAATTTTATAAGTCCAGATCTTATGGACGAAATAGACTGATCATCCCAGGACGATCTCCTATGGATTCTGAGTTTGAACTGTTCGTACGGACGAAATGGACTAATCGTCCTAGGATGATCTCCTCTGGATTTTGATTTTGAACTGTTCATATGGACGAAATGGACTAATCATCCCTGGACGATCTCCTCAAGATTCTCACTTTGAACTGTTCGTACGGACAAAATGGACTAATCATCCCTGGATGACCTCCTCTAGATTCTCACTTTAAACTATTCGTACGGATGAAATACACCGATAGTCCCAAGACGATCTTCTCGGGTGACAACATTTTGAACTGTTCGTACAGACGAACATAAGCATTCGTCCCAGGACGAATTGCCCTGTTCTTTCGACGTATGAAACGCCTGCAGTTATTTTTCTGGGTAGTTATAAAATAAATGTTCATACTGAATAAACTTAGTTCGTACGGGATGATGATCGTGTACAAAGTCACCTCGTCCCAATGCATATAAGGAATCGTACACAACAATTTTTCACTACTTGTACGGGACGATCTTACGATCGTAAGGGACAATCCTATTCGTATTAACTTAAAAATTAGCAATTTTTGGACGGTTTATCATGTCTTTAATATAAAAGGTCCTTTGTAAACTATCACTTAATCTATTTGCCTACTGATCTTCATGTCAACTGAAGGGAGAGTCAAGGAGAGAGTGTCAGAGAGTTTTTGAAGGAGGATTCTTACTACTATACCCTGAAGGATTCACTTGGTTCTCAAAGGTAAGAATCTCCACTTATGAATTGTGATTACTTCACTCTTTTCTCTTGTCCTTCTAGATTTCTTGTGAGAAGATCTGTCAAGGAGATCCAGTTCTCTATCGACACGTGGAGATTGTGAATAGTCGAAGGGTTCTCTGCCTACACTTGGAGAGTATGAACAATCGAAGGGTTCTCTGCCTACACTTGGAGAGTGTGAACAGCTGAATGGTTCTCTGCCTACACTTGGAGAGTGTGAACAGCTGAAGGGTTCTCTGCCTATATCGGGAGAGTGTGAAAGGACGGACGATTCTCTGCCAACACTTGGAGAGTGTAAAAGGATGATGATTCTCTGCCAACACTTGTAGAGTGTAAAAGGACGACAGTTCTATGCCACACCAGGTATTTGTGGAAGACAGTTTTTGTAAAGGCTTCTCCGGCTTGTTGTTGGTGCAAAAGGAGAGTCACTAGTGGTATTAGTGCAATACTCAGAGGGTGCCTCCGGGGAGTGGATGTAAGTCGTGTTTGACCAAACCACTATAAATCTTGTGCCTTTTATTTTTCTCGCTGCTTTTTATTTTTACAATTTAAATTGTGGTTGAAAAATATTTTTTATAAAATTCACTAAAGTTATTCTCAATTTTAATTTTAAAAAGAGGGATAAATTTTTAATTACCACTTCACCCCCCCCCCCCCCCCTCTTGGTTAGTCACTAGGACAAAAGCTTAGGTCTAACAACCTAATTCATATTGAATAAGTTTCAACAAGTAGTATCAGATCATTATTACAAAATCATAAGTTTAGACTACTTTTTGATTAATGTAGATGGCTATATTTGGAAACTGAAATACACCTGAGGGTTACTCTATAACTAATGAATGTTAAAATGATTGATAAGATACTTTATTATTTTCCTACTGCTTATGATGCTAAAATTACTATAATTACAGAGTCTAAAGATCTAAACATTTACTCTAATGACAAACTTCTTGGATCACTAATTGCTTACGAGCAAGGAGTTAGCCAAAGAAAGATTGATGCAGGTAAACCACGAAGGGAGAAGAACATAACACTGAAAGTGGAGGAGTCAGAAAGTGAACACTCACAACCTGAGGATGAAGATGACATCACATTAATGACTAAATAATTTAGAAGCTTTCTGAAGAGGAAGCAAAAGAGACGCCAGCAATGAAATTTAGGTAAATTTCATAAAAATGTCATAATTTCAAATGATGTTATTTGCTATAGGCGCAAAAAACCTAGACATATTAAGACAAACTGCCCAAAATTGAAAGCCACTCCTAGCAACGAGAAGGTAGAGGAGAAACCAATTGTGAAGAAGGGTAAGAGAAAATTCCAAAGAGCTTTCTAGGTAGACTCAGCTTCAGACTCATCAGAGATAGAAAAGGAAGAGTAAATCACTAATCTGTGCTTAATGGCTGATAACCTTGATCAGTCAGATCAAGAAAAGGTATGTGACTTGACTTACAATGAACTTTTTGAAGTTTCTGAACACATGTACGATGCATATAGAAAATTAAAGAAAATGCATACTAGTCTAAGCTTAGAATTTCAGGAATTAAAAAAGGAACTTGAAATCCTTAGGAAAGATCATGCTTTAATTGATGACAACCACATGAAATTACTTGATGAGTTTGATGACTTGAATAAAAATTATGAAATATTAAAAATAAACTTTGTAGAACTTTAAATTGAAATCATGAATAATAAGGATGAATTAGAGAGCAAATTATATCAAGTTAATTATACAAATTAAATTTTGGAAGATATGAATTCATTTTATAAATTAAAGATAAATGCTCTCAAGGATAATAAGATACCACCTAAACTTGAAGATTTCACTAATTCTATTTTGTATCCTAAATTTATGTAATCCCTTAAAAGACAGATGAATAGTATAAGACATAGGAATCCATTTCTAAAAGTCAAATGTAATAAATATGGATTGATTGGACATATAGCTCACACATGTACTTTGAAGAAAAAAAACTTATTTGGTGTGAAAATCTAAGATGCATAAATCTAGACATATCATACATGCATCTATTTATAAATTGCCAAAAGGAGAACCCAAACTTATTTGGGTTCCCAGGTCTAACGTTTGATAATTTTACATGGTCGCTCTCACACAAGACCTTGTGAATGCATATGGTGCCTGGACAGCGGATACTCTAAGCATATGGCTGGAGATACTACATAATTTATATCACTAGAAGCCAGGAGTGGAGGTAGGTTACACTTGGAGATAACACCATAAGAAAGGTGGTTGGGTCTGGTATGATTGAAAATTTAAAGAACTTTTTCATTGAGAATGTGTTATTGGTAGAAGGATTAAAGCATAATTTGTTACGTATAAGCCAACTATGTGATAAAGGATACTGTGTAAACTTTTTTCCTACTAGCTGCATATTAAGCCTAAATGGAAATTATATTTTGAATGGTATTAGGGTAAACAATGTATATATGCTAGACTTGAATTGTATTAAAACTCCTACTAGTTTTGTTTGAAAATAATATCTGATGAGTCATGTCTTTGGCATAGGAGACTTTGTCGCTCTAGCATGAAAAACCTTAGGAAGATTACCCAAAAGAAGATAGTGAGACGTATACCAAAACTAGACTTTACAAAGGACCACCTTTGTGATGCGTGTCAATTACGAAAATAGGTGAAATCCTCTTTTCAGTCTAATAAGAATCTTAGAACTAGTAAACCATTGGAAATTTTTCATATGAATCTTTTTGGACCAGTTGGAACTGTAAGTCTATGAGGGAAGGTATACAGATTTATAATTGTGGATAATTACTCTAGATTCATATGGGTTAGATTTTTATTTCAAAAGAGTGAATCATTTGAAAAAGTTAGAAACCTTTCGACTTGGATTCAAAGAAGGTTAGGATGTGAAATTTTAACAATTCAAAGTGATCATGGAGGAAAATTTAAGAATTTTTGTAAGGAGAAAGGAATTGATCACAGCTTTTTTGCACCTAGAACCCCTCAACAGAATGGGGTAGTCGAAAAGAAAAATAGAACATTAATAGAAGTTTCCTGAGCCATGTTGGCAGAATACTCACTTCCTAAATATTTTTGGGCTGAGCCAGTTAGCACTACATATTATGTTTTGAATATGATGGATGTGAGATCTAAATTAAATAAAACATCCTATGAGTTGCTAAAAGGAAGAACACCAAATTTGTCACATTTGTATGTTTTTGGATGTAAGGTGTTTATTCATAATAATGGAAAATCTGCCTTAGGAAAATTTGATCCAAAATCAGATGAGGGAATTTTTGTAGGATACTCAAGTATTGGAAAATCTTATAGAGTATTTAATAAAAAAACTTTGGTAATAGAGGAGACCACACACGTTGTATTTGATGAATCAGAAATTTTGGAAGAACTAAATATTGTAGAAGATGAAATTGAGATAAACTCCGAAAAGATTGAGAAAATAAATTTGGAAGAAAATTTGAAAGAAAATTTGGAGATAGAAAACCCTTTGCCTAGAGTTTTGAGATTTTCTAAAAATCACCCAAAGGAATTGATTATAGGTGAACATAGTGAATGTTTAAGGACTAGGCGTGGACTAAACAAAGAATTCAATCATTCAGTCTTTATTTCAACCATAGAACCCACAAATATTAATCAAGCACTTTTGGATGAATTTTTTATTTTGGCTATGCAAGAAGAGTTAAATCAATTTATAAGAAATAAAGTTTGGGAATTAACTCTAACGCCAAAGGATCAGAGTGTAGTTGGAACTAAGTGGTTTTCAAAAATAAAATGAATGACTCAGGAGTAGTCATTAGAAATAAGGCTAGATTAGTTGCTAAGGGGTATAATCAGATTGAAGGGATTAATTTTGAGGAGAGATTAGCCCCTGTAGCTAGACTTGAAGCAATTAGAGTTTTGTTAGCCTTTGTTTATTTTAGAGGATTTATATTATACCAAATGGATGGAAAAAGTGCCTTCTTAAATGGGGTAATTCAGGAAGATGTTTTTGTAGAACAACCTCCAGGTTTTAAAAATTCTAAATACCCAAATCATATTTTCAAATTGAAAAAGGCATTATATGGATTAAAATAGGCACCTAGGGCTTGGTATGAGAGATTGAGCACCATCCTACGTGAAAGATTATTTGAAAAAGGAAGTGTGGATACAACTTTCTTTTTAAAGAAAGTAGGAGATGATATACTCATTGTACAAATTTATGTTAATGACATCATCTTTGGATCTTCAAATAAAAATCTTTGTGATGATTTTTCTAAAATAATGAGTACTAAATTTGAGATGAGTTCAATGGAAGATCTAAGTTTCTTTCTAGGCTTTAGCATTAAGTAAATTGAGGAGGAAACATTTCTTAGTCAGTCTAAATATGTTAAGGATATCCTCAAAAAGTATGAAATGAATAATGTTAAATCTGTTAGTACACCTATGAGTTCCTCAATTCAATTAGATAAGGACCCTAAGGGAAAATTTATTGATCAGAAGAAATTTAGAGGGATAATTAGATTTTTGCTTTACTTGACAGCTACCCGGCCCGATATCATGTTTAGTATTTATTTGTGTGCTAGATTTTAATCAGATCCAAAAGAATCACATTTGACAGTAATAAAAAGGATTTTGAGATATCTGTTAGGAACTCAAAATTTAAGAATTTTTTATCCTAAGTTTAGCTCTTCATTTAAAATAATTGGTTATTCAGATTCTGACTTTGTAGGTTGTAGGGTTGATAGAAAGAGCGCTTCTAGAACATGTCAGTTTATTAGAAATTCTTTAATCTCTTGGTCCAGTAGAAAATAAAATTCAGTAGCCATATCTGCTGTTGAAGCTGAATACATTGCATTAGAAAGTTGTGTGGCACAAGTTCTTTGATTGAAATAATAGTTGATTGATTTAAGATTAACTATAGACACTACTCCCATTTATTGTGATAATACTAGTGCTATTTGCATTTCTAAAAATCCTATTCAACATTCAAGAACCAAATATATAGACATCAGGCATCTTTTCATCAGGGATAATGTATCCAAAAGAGAAATTAAACTCATTCATATTTCTACAGAAAATCAACTTGTAGATATTTTTACAAAACTACTAGGCTTTGATACTTTCAGTACATTAACAATAAGGCTTGGTGTGATCAATTTGAATGCTTAAGTAAAATGTTTCTGCAATATTGATGTGTGTTTTTCTAGTTAGTATTTTTGTATGTATTTGTGATTTTATGATTTTATGTATTTTTCCATCGTGTTTTTATTGTGGTTGTGTTTTAGTTTTTAAAAATTCTCACATCTAGATTTTTGAGTGCATGTTTTGAAAAATTGATTGAAAATCATCTAGGATGAAATTATTTTCCTACGGGACGAATTGTGTAGTGTGTTAACTATCGGATTTGAACGGTTTGCGTACAGTTTTTTAGTTTTTATTTTTCACTTCATCTGTACGATTGTCACGATTGTCTGGACAAAATTTTCAAACGTTTGTACGATTGATTGATAGTTAAATGGATAAGGTAGTTTTTATTATGCATGATCGTTCGTATGAACCTTTGGTTTGTACAAACAAACGCTTGGCGATTCGATGTGGGGGATGGTTTCAACTGCCATTAAAATAATCTTTATTGTCTGATCGTCCAGGACAAACACTTGTTCATCTATACAATCGTTTGGTCAAAAGTCTGTACGAAAGGATGCATCGTTACTTGTGTGATTACGAAAAGCCGTTTCATTTTTGGACTCATTCGTTAGTCCATACGAAATTTGTTCGTACAGGATGAACTGAAATTCGTACGGGATGAAATTAATTTCATCTATATGAACAAGTCGTATTTCATTAAATTGACAAGCTTTGAACTCAATTATCATCACTTCAAACAACCCCAATTTCCCTAGAACATCTCTATGGCAAGCTCTAGCAAAAGGCAAAATATTCTAGCCAAGGGTCCACCCAAAAACTTTAGTGATAACTTTCTATCCAAGGCCAATGAAGAGTCATTTCCTAGATTTACCTCTGCTAAGATTACCCCTTCTAGAGTTCTTCTACAAGAACAACTGAATTTTCAGATAATGAATCTGTTTGCTGCCACCCAATCTAGCCTCATTCTCACTCTAGTCCACTTCTACAATAAGGAGATCTTTCACTACTTTCTTGCAAACATGTCCTTTAACTCTGACCATTATGTGATTAGGTCATTTATTTTTAAGAAGAAAGTAGAAATTACTAAGGCAAACTTAGGAATTTTTCTAAACTTAAGGACTGAAGGGATTAGAGCTCATACATTGACCACTACTTTCGATTTTGACTAGTCTGCAATAAATGATGTTCTTAGAGGGTATGGTGGGATATCTCATATACCCAAAGTGTCATCTCTTAATCAAAAAGCTCATATCATCCACCATGTTCTTCGTACATCCATCATTCCTAAAGCTGGTGATCGAGTAAATATTACTCCTCTACTTTCTACCATGACCTATTTGATTATGACTGACCAACCTATAGATGAAGCCCAACTAATCATTGACTATCTTTATGGACTTTCTGAAATTGGTCATGTCACCCATAAAAGAAAGAAGAACATTACCTTAGGATATCTTGTTGCCTGCATTTTGGAGAATAAGTATGAATTGGTTCATCTAGATCAATATTTTGAAGAATCTCTCTACTAAAACGATGGATCTTTTATTGCAATCTTCAATAAAGATGAACCACATAAACCACATGTTATTAGTGACTCAGAGGAGGAACCTGAACCTGCACCTGCTAGTGAACCAAATTACCAAGATTTGGTTCAGAGATTTGATCGTTTAGAGTCTCATTTTGATCAATGATTTGAACAAATTGAAGCTCACTTATAACAGCAGGATGCTCAGTACAATCAAGACATGGGATATATGCGAGAACAGATAAATGATATAAGTTATAATATGCTTATGATAAGCAATTATTTTAATTTCTTCAGTACTGCACCTCCTCCTCCTCCAGATCAAGGCCCCTCATAGTGATTTGTGTACTTGCTTATGATCTTCTATAGTTGATGTGATTGTGCTATGATAGATTGTGATGTAATATGTTTTAGTTATGTGGTAGTTTTATTTTATATTTTAGCATTTATGTTGTATGTTGTATTGATATCATTTTTTAGATTGTAATATTCATTATAATGATTTCAATATAAGTAATCTTGTCTTGGTTTTAATTTTATTTTGAAATGTGTGTTAGCTTATATAAAAATTCCTAAATTTTTTGATCTTACAAGCACTATACTTTAAACTGCAACTCAAAATTGAATTCATTAGAAAATTTAATTTTTTTTAAATTTAAGTTTTGCTTATAACTTGATATAATTAAAAATGTCAATTTCATGTCTCTTATTAGACTACATTAATGTTTAATATTATTATTGCAATTGTGATATTTCTTATTTTGTATTTCACTTATCAATGAATATTACTGTACTTATAAAAATTTAAAATTTTTAATTATTGATTTTGGAAAGATCAAGATTACTCTTGAAAAATGTACAAATGTACAAAAATTAAAAGGAATACGCAATTGTTCGCAATTTGAAAAAGAGGCACAGAATAAGCCCACAAGTAAAAAGATGCTCAAAAAAATATGTCACAACTATTAAAAAAGATGCACAAATCACCACATTTAGTAGTTATTTCTTTCCATAAACTTTCAATCTCTTAAATTCAAATTGATCTTCTGTACATTTTTATTTCGTATAGAAATTTGAAATATAAAATGTTATATTCATCCTTTATGCAATGATATTCCTTATCTCAAATGCCTAAATTGATTCATGTTTTTTTGTTAATCCTTTTTCTTATCAATGTTATATCTCATCTTAAATTCTATGAATCATTTTATTTGCCTAATAATTTGATTTTATTTGCAAAATTTATTTCAATCACTTTCAAAGATCAATCATAAAAGGTATCATATGACTGCTTACATTTCTAGTCTTTTCTTCTTTTCTTTTTATTGTTGTCAAAAAAGATGAGAAAATATTATTCGTATTTTATTCATATTTTTGTTCTATTCATATTCTTATTTTTATTTTTTCGTATATTTTTTTAGAAAATAATAATTATAAAAAAAAGAGATACAATTATCATGCAAAGCCTCCTTATTTTTATATGTTTATCAATTCTGGGGGAGTTTAGGAGATTCTTAGAATTTAAAAATTATACAGACAATAATTATTTTACCATCATCAAAAAGGGTGAGATTGTTAAGAGAGTTGCTATTTGCATATTTTACCTTCTTGCAACTTGTATAATTTTGATGATTTCAAATATTATTATTTTAAGTTTTGTTTTTCTCCTAACACTTTTTGGAAGAATTATTTTTGCTCTTGTGTGGACTAACATTTCAGGATAATCGAACTCCAGACTAATGAAGACTTCAAATTAAATTTAGCATGAGATAGTTTGTAAATTGAAGTTTGTAATTTTTACTGTAATTGAGTTTGAGAAAATATGAATGAAATTGAATAGCTTAGTACGCACACACTTGGGGATATCTTTAAAAAAAACCACACTGATCGTACGGGATGAACCATGTTTATACGGGACAATCAAGTCAGTTAATCCCCTCGGAGAGCAATGGAACGAATAAGAAAAAGTGAGAAATTTTTCTAAGTCCAGATCATACGGACGAAATAGAGTGATCGTCCCAGGATGATCTCCTCTAGATTCTAAGTTTGAACTATTCGTACAGACAAAATGGACTAATCGTCTCAGAACGATCTCCTCTGGATTCTTAGTTTGAACTATTTCTATGGATGAAAAGGACTAATCGTCCCTGGATAATCTCCTCTGGATTCTCACTTTGAATAGTTCATACATACGAAATGGACTAATCGTCCCTGGACGATCTCCTATGGATTCTCACTTTAAACTATTCGTACTAACGACATACACCGATCAACACAGGACGATCTTCTTGGGTGACAACGTTTGAACTGTTCGTACGGACGAACATAAGCATTCGTATCAGGATGAATTTCTCTGTTCTTTTGACATATGAAATGTTTGTAGTTATTTATCTGGGTGGCTATAAAATAACTGTTTGTACCGAATGAACTTAGTTCGTACGGGACGATAATTGTGTACGAAGTCACCTCGTCCCAATGCATATAAGGAATCATACGCAACAATTTTGCCTTGTTCGTACGGGATGATCTTACGATCGTACAGGACAATTCTATTCGTATTGACTTTAAAATCAGCAATTTTTTGACAGTTTTCATGTCTTTCACATAAAAGGACCTTTGTAAACTATCACTTAATCATTTTGGTTACTTATCTTCGTGTCAACTGAAGGGAGAGTCAAGGAGAGAGTGTTTGAAGGAGGATTCTTACTACTGGAGTGTGAATGATTCACTTGGTACTCAAAGGTAAGAATCTCCACTTATGAATTGTGATTACTTCACTCTTTCTCTCGTCCTTCTAGATTTCTTGTGAGAAGATCTGTCAAGGAGATCTGATTCTCTACCGACACTTGGAGAGTGTGTACAGCCAAAGGGTTCTCTACCTACACTTGGAGAGTGTGAACAGGCGAAGGGTTCTCTGCCTACACTTGGAGAGTATGAACAGCCGAAGGGTTCACTGCCTACACTTGGAGAGTGTGAACAGCTGAAGGGTTCAATGCCTAAACTTGGAGAGTGTGAACTGCCAAAGGGTTCTTTATCTACACTTGGAGAGTGTGAACAACCGAAGGGTTCTCTGCCTACACCTGGAGAGTGTGAAAGGACAGACGGTTCTCTGCCAACACTTGGAGAGTGTAAAAGGATGACGGTTCTCTGCCAATACTTGGAGAATGTAAAAGGATGACGATTCTCTGTCGCACTTGGTAGTGGTGGAAGAGAGTTTTTGTAAAAGCTTCTCCGCCTTGCTGTAGGTGCAAAAGGAGAGTCACTAGCGGTATTAGTGCAATACTCGGAGGATGCCTCTGGGAGTGGAAGTAGGTCGTGATTGACCGAACCACTATAAATCTTGTGTCTTTTATTTTTTTTTTGCTGTTTTTTATTTTAACTGTTTAAATTGTGGTTGAAAAACTTTTTGTATAAAATTTCTTAAAGTTATTCTCGATTTTAATTTTAAAAAGGGATAAATTTTTAATTACTGATTTACCAAACCCCCCTCCCCCTCTCTTGGATAGCCGCTGGGACATAAGCTTATGTTTAACAATATTGAACAAGTTTCAATAGACCAGACTTTCAGGAGATGGTCTAGCATTTTGATAGACTTGAGAGTCATTTTGATCAGTATTTTGATCAAATTCAGACTCACCTTCACTGGCAAGATGCTTAATATCAACAGGACATGGGCTGGATACGAGGTCAGTTCGACTCGGTCAACACCAACTTGGAAATTATAAATAACTATTTTAATATCTTCAACTAGCCACCTACTCCAGATCAAGGACCCTCAGAGTGATTGATGTGCTTCTTTTGTGATTGTCTTTGATATGCTTAATGATATGATGTGATGATTTCTATTATTTTTGTGATTATCTTTTATTTTTTCAATGTTTGATGATATGTTGTAGTTGAATTGATATCATCTGAGCTTCACTATATTATTTTTATCTTAATATCAATAAAAACTATGTTAACTTATTTTAGTTGATTTTGGTCTTTATTAGAAATATTCGTTAGCTTATATGATTATCCTGACTTAATTAATCTAAAAAATGGTATAATATAATCAACAAAATAATAATTAATTTCATTAGAAAAACTTTTTTTTATAAATATGAGTTAATTTATAATTCGATTAAGTTAAGACTATCAAATTTATATTCTTTTTAGGCATCCAAATTTTAATATTATTATTGCAATTTTGGTGTCTTATTATTCTTTTATTTCTCTTTTCAATATAATTACTTTTGTACTTAAAAAATTTTGAGTTTTTAGATTATTTATTTTAGAAAAATTAATTAAAAAATTTTGGAAATGTACAAGTGTACAAAAATCAAAAGTGCACAATGATTCACAAAATTGAAAAGAGGCACAAAATTAGACCAAATACAGAAAGATGCACAAAGTGTGCCACAATTATTGAAAAGATGTGCAATGTCGCCATAAGTATATATTTTTTCTCTATATTTTAATCTTCAATTTTAAATCAATCTAATGTTCAATTATATTTTATATTAAAAATTGATTTAAATTAATTTTTTTTGTCACCTTTGCAATAATTCTCCTTATCTAATTTTATAGAATGTTTCATGACCTTGATATAATTAACATGTCTATGTTAAATCTTAATTTTACTATTAAAAATCTTTATTTTTCTCTAATGACCATAAATTTTATTATTGCAATTATAACTCAAATCTCTTTTAGAATTAATTATCGAAGGCTTCTCATAAGACTTCTTACATTTCTATTATTTTTTCTTCTTCTCTTTTTGTTGTTGTTAATAAGGAGGAGAAATATTATTTATTTGCTTTCATTTGATTTGATGTTTACATTTGATTTTTTTCTGTATTCGTATGGTTTATTTTTTCTCTTAAAGTGTTTTTGTGATTTTTAAAAAAAATTGATTGACTTGTTTTTAATAAAAATTCTCTAATATTCACATGCTTATTCATTTAGGGGGAGTTAAGGAGATATTTATAATTAAGGGTTTATTCAAATAATAATGGTTTTTCCATCATAAAAAAGGGAGAGATTGTTGAGATAGTTGTTATTTTATTTTGCATGTTTGATATTCTTACAACTTGTATATTTTTTTATGATTCTAAATATTATTACTTTGATTATTATTTCTTCTAACATATTGAAAGAATTATTTTTCTCTTATGTATACTAACATATCTGGAAAATCATACTCCAAATTATTGAAGACTTTAAATCAACATCAGTTTAGAGTGTATTATAATTTAAAGTCTGTATTTTTTATTTTATTGAGTCTAAGAGAGTGTGATTGTAATTGAGTAACTAAACACACACACACCGGGGGAGAGTTTTAAAATTCATATATTTAAACTAATCGTACAGTACAAAAATAGTTCGTACGGGATGATATGGTCAATTATTTTCCCAAATGAGCAATGGAGCGAATAGAAATGGCCCAAAATTTTTCCAAGTAAAAATTATACGGATAATATTTTTCATTCATACTGGGATGATGGGCTCTAGTTCATCCTCAAATGATGTTCGTACGGATGATATTTTTTGTTCGTACCGGGACGATACCCTCTAGTTCATCCTCGAGCGAAGTTCATATGGATGATATTTTTGTTCGTACTAGGACGATGCCCTTTGGTTCATCCTCAATTGAAGTTTGTACGGAAATTATTTTTTATTTATACCGGGATGATGCCCTCTGGTTTGTCCTCGAATAAAGTTTGTACGAACAATATTTACATTCATACCGAGAAATAGATTTACTAACCTAGGTGGGTTATGGTGCCTTCTCATAGGTTTAGGTGATGCATGCTATGTTGAGGGGTTGTACCAATGAACTAATATGGGTGATAGTTTATTATTATCAAGTGCAATGACTTTTGCGCTCAAAATTTAGTAGCATTCTCATAGCTTGCCACTTCTAATTTTAATGCATACTCACTACTCTCTAGTTGACATGCATGTTATTCTAATTCCTTAAATGAGTTTTCTAATTCAATATGTGATGTTTTCAAGGATTCATGTGCATTAGTTAAGTCGATATGATTCTTGTTGAAGGCATCATACTCATCAAGTAAGACATGTGATCACTAACTAGACTAGTATGCTCTTTTTGCAAAATAGATAATTCAGTATTAAGACTAGCATGCATCTTTTTCAGCTTCCTATATGATCATGAATACTTTTAGAAATTATGAGTACTTCATCATAGGAATGTTTAAATACATTATCTTTATCTAATTTATCAAGATTATCATTAGCCATATGACACAGGTTTGTTACCTCCTTCTCTACCTCTACTTTTGATGATTTTGAGGCGGAGTTGGCAAAAAAAAACATTCAACATCTTTTTGTCTCTCTTAAACTTTGGCTTCTCTTCACCCTTCTCCTTGATAGGGTGAGTCTTCATGTTCGGGAAGTCAGCTTGGAGGTGACTTGGTTTCATGCACTCAAAGTAAATGGTATCAAAAGAATCTTTAACATTTTTTTTTTCTTTTACCTTTACTCAAATTGTGTTGATGACGTCTCTATTTTCTTTTTAGAGAACTCTTAAATTATCATGTCATTAAGGCAATGTCATCATCATCCTCCACTTTAGAATTGCAATATTTGAATTATTTTCTTTTAGTTCTACAGTTCTCTCCTTCTTCTTCTCTCATGTATCACTTTACCTTTGACTCACTCCTTTCTTATAGGCAATGAGAGAACCAAATAAATTGTTAATTAAATAAATATTCCATGTCTTTAGATTCTGTGATTATAGTTATCTTGGCATCATAAGAACTAGGTAAGCAGCATTGAATCTTATAAACTTTTTAAGTGTTTGGTAGTTCTCTACCTAGTACATGTAAGGATGCTACTATCTGGGTGAACCTAGTGTACATTTCAGATACAGTCTCACTAGATTTTATGAAAAAGAGTTTATAGTTATGTAGTAGTTTAATTAGCTTAGACTATTTTACTTCACTAATTCCATCATAGGTGATACATAATCTATTATCTTCTTTTCTGCAGAGCATGTAAAAACTTGCATATAATCTTCAGATTTTAAAGCATTAAAAAAAAATCTATCAAATATTTATCATTTAACTATGTGAGTTCCCTATCATCATTGCTACATTCATTAAAAAGAATATTAATTTTGACACCGTTAACTATATGTGATGGAAGTGAATAACCAGTTTGAATCATATGCAAATTTTATAGTCAATATATTATAAAAAAAGTAGACATGCATATTTTTTAGAAATCAAAAGGATTGTTTTCGAGTAGTGGTGGATGGGTTATAAAATAACCCTCTACAATTTTATGATTACTAAAATGAGCCATTAATCGTTCATCAATAGTTTTCTAAAACCTAATTTTCAAATCTCACTCTAATACCACTTGAAAGTTCGTGAAGGTTGTTAAACTTTAAGAAACTAGCCCGAGGCTCACCAAAGGTTGGGGGGGGGTGAATTGGTAATTTTAAAAATGTTCTTAACTTAAAAATAATAATGACAATATTTTTAATATAATTTTTAGAAATTAAAAATACCATATTCTAATTGATTGTAGAAGTGAATGAGTTTATCAAAAATATTGATTTTACTATAACGATATTTTGATTTACGAGACAAAGTAATAATCACTAAATTTCCCAAGAAATTATAACATAAATAAACTACAAGAAATATAAAAGTGCAAAAAGTAAAAAACTCACCATAGATTTTTATAGTGGTTCAATCAATCTTGACCTACATTCACTCTGTGGAGTCCTCTGCTCCGAGAATTTGCACTAAAATAAAGTGACTCTCCTTTTGTTACCACAATAAAAAATAGAAGCTCTTATAGACTCACTTTCACCAAACCTGATACAGTGGAGTACCTGATACTATGTCACCCTCCTGGGGAAATTGTGTGATCAATATATTACTAAAATGAGCCATTGATCCCCTCATACTCCTTCACCCTTATGCTCAACTTCACCTTCTCCTTCCTCTCAAACCATATATTTTTCCAAAGTTTCTCTCTTAAAGTACCTTTATCAGTCACACAATCCTCTTCACATTACAAAGAGAATCTTTAAAACTTGCTTAAGTATTGGGCTTCAAGAAAGCCTAAAAATCAAGTAAGTCGTTATTGTTCATACAAAACAATTATAGTTTGTTCAATACATTCAGGACAAAACAAGTCCCATATAGTATGATGTGAATAGTCTTTCAAATGAACTGTTTAAATTTTATGAACAAATTGTATAGTACGATCCAGAGATCGTCTAGAATAATCTATTTAATTTCCTCTATTCGTACGGGGTGATTCCTAGGAAGACTGAAAATCCTCTCTACTAATCATCCAACACTGCACTCATCGTACAATATGGTTAGTTGATTTCAAGTATGTCATCCAGTATGATATGAATATCATACAGTATAATTAATTAAAAATCATAATTTCATTTGGTACGATCTTTGGGACGACCAAATTTTACTCTACTAATCATTTTTAGTGATAGATATCATACAATATAATTGGTTATCACTAATTAAATCATGATTTGATTAGTGATAACCAATTATATTGCATGGGTTAATTTAAGTAAGATTTTAAATGTTCGTACAATACGATTGTAATCATATAATATGATATTTCAAAAATCAAATTTCAAATCATTACTTAGATTAATCTGGCGGCTAGGGTTTGCAGATCTTATCAAATCATATAATATGATCAAGATCGTACAACAAGATTAGTTCATAAAAACTAATTTTTTAATTAGCCATTAATCCCACTATTTTTATACTGATCATGCAATACGATTATAGGTCGTATTGTATGATTAGTATAAGAATTTTAATCTTTAAAATTTATATCACTCCCCCTATGTGTGTGTTTGTGCATAACCACCTAATTATATATACTCTTATGTGGCCAGACTCATGAAATAAAAAATAAAAAATAAATAAAATTATATACTTTATTTACCTGAAATTCCTATTTTATACATTATTGAGCTTTTAGTAGCATTGAGCAGTATATGTCTTACCTGCAATGTTAATACTCACAGACAAAAGAAATATCTAAATATTTAGTGAGAAAAGTAACAATTCAAATAATAGGGTTTGTCATCATCAAAATCACATATTGACAATCCAAGATTGCAACATGTTTCAATTCATCCCTCAATTTAAATTTTGGATAATCTTAGTAAGTCATTCCTCTATATAAATTGAGTCATAATGAATGGTGTAGGCTTTCTTCTCCATGTTCAATATCAACTCAGGATCTATGTGCTTTTTGAGATATGGTTATCTTCCAATCATTTGTCTCAATCCATGCTAATTATAACTTTGAGGATGTAAATTTTTTTTATATGGATGACATTCAACCTTACTGACAGGTAACATGTACGTAATATAAAAAAGATTAGAGGAGATTTAAGTAAGAATGGAGAATGAAAGAAAGAGATCTAGAATCTTTATAAGTCTTATAGCAGGTAATATAAAATCAAAAAGATGCCTCTTCACCACTTAATGATAGAGCTTAGCGGGATATAGAAAAGGCAACACCTAAAAATATGGAAAGTACATTGCATGATACGATTGTTTCAAATTATCATATATATGTGGCCAAGCTGATCAAGTTCCATGTGGAACCTTGCCTTTAGTATGGCTCTAAGTTCTGAGGCAAGCCCCACGGGTGACTTCTAAGAGGTGATTGCCACTAGCGAGAGTTTGAGATCTAGTTTATAGTGAGAGCTTGTGAAGACCATCTTGACAACTCTCTTAATAGAAACTTGCTAAATAATTATTAATAATCTATATAGCCATGTAAGAGTATGCATAGGCAACAATAACATTAGAATTCAACAAATTTGTATTTTAATTGCATATGTATCATTTTTGGTGGAAAAAAGTAAATACAACCATAATGTTTTTTTCATGACTTAACAAATGAAATAAAAATTATTAATTTAAAGAACCCATGCTATCTATGTAACTACGGTTTCATTCGGGATTATTTTCTTATTGCTTCTTAAAACCGCTTTTTAGTACATAAATTAATGCTTCGCTTTGGACGGCTTTCTTACTACTTAAAACAATTTTCTAGTATAAAAGAAGAATTTTTAAACTTGAAAGTTGTTTAAAAAACAATAAAAAAAACCGTCCCACATGAAGTCTAATTTTTTTATATTAAAAAAATGCTTTAAGAAGGAATAAGAAAGTCGTCCTAAATGAAGCCTTAATTCACACCCTTACAGAGCCTTTATGAATCCAAAGCACGTGAAGCTACAATGATAACATAAAAAATAAAAAAAAATTAACTTTTTATTAGAAAATATAAAATTATTTTACATTTTGTTAAGAAAACCTAAAATTATTTTATTAAAATGTAAATTTTATTCACTTTTAGATTTCTTCAAAAATTAATGAAGCTTTTTTTACTTTATTATTAGCTTTTTTTTTGGGGGGGGGGGGAATTTGGGCTTGGCCCGTATATTAAAAAACTGATAAGTAAAAACAGTTACAAGTAAAAGGAAACTAACAAAACCTAAGAAGGAAGATGCTCCAATGACAAAATGGAGCAAGCTTACATGGCTATAAAACTACTCAAAAACTCCTATTACATCAAAATTTGAAGAGAACAACTCCAGCTCCGGTATACCTGCAGAAACAAATAAAAAACCATAGCCAAAAAGGTTCCAGACCACCTGGACGAGAAGAGAAAGAAGACAACAATCCAGAAAGTGAATCCACTGCCCCCTTCAACAAGTTCTGATATTTGAATAGCAATAAACAAAAAACTCCCACGCAAAAAAGGAGCCAGAACTCAGAATAAAAGAAATAATCTGCCCATATCGAAATTCAGATCCCCTGGTTGCCCGAAGACCATCCAAGGGGGCCAGCAGTGGGAGATTCATCATTGTCCAGGCTCTGTCGAAGGCAACAGCTGGCTAATCAAGTGCAACAGATGAAGGGGCAGCCAAAAAACAATCCTGCAACAGAATAGCCATTAAAGAAAATCCAGAACAGCCTCATTATTTCTCCATTTCAAGACTTTTTCCAACACGGCTTTCTTGATGCACAAAACAGTAGTGGTGTAGCAATTAACAGAATTCCCAAATCTCCTATTGTTCCTCTCCCTCCATATAAAATAAATGGCACAACAAGTAAGAAGATGATAAAGAGATTTAACATGGAGGTTCCCAATAGCCTCACCATCAATCCATTCACCCAACTGCAGAATAGTAGGTCTAAGGAGAAACCTCTTAACAGGAGGGATAAGCTTAGAGATCACAACAAAAGAGTAAGAACATTCAAAAAAGAGATGCGTCACTTTTTCAATATGCTCATGGTATAGACTGCAATTCATAGGAACCGAAATATTCCTAGAGTTTAAAGCATCTGCAGTTTTTAAACCACCCACTACCGCCATCCAGGAATAACATGAGTATCTCAAGGCAAACTTACTATGCCAAATAATATTATTCCAGGAACATTTAGGATATAAGGAATAAAACTCTAAAATGAAGCACCTGAATTTCACATCTCCAATGTTATCCCATCTTAAGCAAGGAGTGGAACTATCTAAAATAGGAATGGCAGAGACTAAGTCACAAACAGCAGAAGGCAGAAAATCTGGCAAATTCCATGACATATCAGAGATAATAACTTTCAGAGGGGAGTTAGTATGGAAAGCATTTAGAAGCAAAACACCATCCGGACAAGTATCAAACTTATTATCCTGAAACCAGTGATCCCAGTGCATCGAAATAGGAGCAATAGAGGTAATTTTGAAGTGGAACTTAGCCTTAGCAGCAATCGCAGTCCTACAAACAGATAACCAAAATGAGGAGGAGCTGGAAGAAGGAGGTCTCCAAGGTGAGGAATATCTAGTAAACATCCAAGTAGAAAGAGGAGAACTAGCATTATAACTTCTAAGAATAAGAGAGCAGTGAGTGGCGAATTGAAGAGCCAAAAAAGAAGGTAAACCAAGCCCCCCATTCTCCTTGGGAATGCAGCATTTATCCCAAAACACCATATGTAGTTTTCTCCCCACCAAGTGATCACCAAAAAAAAAAAGAAATTTGGAGTATATTTTCTTAAAAAATTTAAAAATGGATTTAGGTATTATAGAACCACAGATCCAATACGCAATAGAGTTAAGAATGGTGTATCTTAAAAATTGCAGCCGTCCCGCAAAAGAAAGCAAGTTAGCCTTCCAACCAGATAATTTTTTGGTGATACTTTCCATAAGAGGCATGAAATTCGTGAGCTTTAACCTTTTGAAAGACAAAGGAATCCCCAAATAAACAATTTTCTCGCTGATAGAGGGAATGGAGAGAGCTTGACAAATGCTACCTGGATTTGACAAGTTATTAGGCAACAAAATTGAACTTTTTTCCAGATTTACCTGCAGACCAGATGCATTAGCAAATGTATTGAGAATATTTTTAAGAGAGATGCAGTTTTCCGTAGTGGCTTCCCCAAAGATAATCACATCATCTGCATAGAGAAGGTGGGTTAAAGTAAAGCCATCTAAGGTGATACCTTTGAAAGAACCAGCATCTAAGAGGTTTGAGAAGGCGTCCATGACTAAACAAAAAAGGTACGGGCTAAGGGGGCATCCTTGCCTAAGACCGGCCGAGGTGGAGAAATACCCTTCAAGGGAACCATTGATCAGAATAGAGAAATTCACATCTGAAATACAAGCTTTAATCCAATCCACCACACAAGTTGGAAAGCCTTTCTGTTTAAGTCTAGCAATTAAAAATTCTCTTGATACAGTATCAAAAGCTTTCCTGATATCTAATTTAACACAGAAATATTTGCCTCCACCTTTTTTTCTAATATATGAAATAACTTTATTAACAAGCAAAATATTATCCGTAGAGACCCGAGATTTGATAAATCCAGACTGATTGTCTTTCACAAGAGTCGGCATAATAGGCTTGAGCAGATTAGAAATAACCTTAGCAATGATCTTATAAAAGGTATTGCACAGAGTAATGGGCCTAAAGTCTGACAAAGATTCAGCATTCTTAAATTTTGGAATTAAAGCAAGGGCAGTAGCTTTAATCCCACTAGGCATATAACCTTTAGTAAAGAAGGATCTAACAGCTTTAGTCACTAAAGGCCCAATAATATGCCAAGCCGATTTATAAAAAAAGAAATTGAAGCCATCCGGACCCGGAGAGGATGTAGAGCATCCCATGAAAACAACCTTTTTAATTTCCTCATCAGTGACATATTGAGAGATGCTATTACCCAAATCAATAGGAAAAGTAGAACCCAAAGGGAAAATACCAATATCAGAGGACAAAGGAGGAGCCGGGTTGTATATGTCATGAAAGTGATTAACAATGGTGTTGATCACATCACCCCTAACAGAGTTTGGGAAGAAGGCAAACATGTTAGTAGCAGAGTTAATCCTTCCCTGCCTACACCGGATTTTTGCAAAAAGGAACTTAAGGTCGTCCTCCCCATTCTTAAGCCACTTAACTTTAGCTCTTTGCTTAACCCGGTTTGCAAGAATATTGGTGAAATTTGCAATATTAAGATTGATGCCTTTCAAGGTGTCATTAAGAGAATTATCATTTGGAGAGGCATGCATTTTCTCCAAACACTCCAATTGTTATTTATGTAAGCCATCAAGATGAGAATTAACCAACCCAGAGGAAGCCCAATTTTCCTGTTTGATATCAACTTTAAGGCATTTAAGAATCCTATAGAAGTGAGCAATAGGATTACCCGAGGAAGTCATAGAAATCGCCTGTAAGAGAAGAGTCCAATACTTTTCAATATTAGTCCAGTAGTTTTTAAACATGAACCTATGATGACCTTGCAAAGAAAATCCGGAATGCAAGACCACAGGACAGTGATCCGAGCAAGAAGGACTCTGAAAAGAACAGTAAGATTTTGGATAAGAATCCAGCCAAGCACTATTAACCATAGCCCTATCCAATTTGATGTGAATAGGCGAGTCTGAATGTTGATTATACCAAGTGAATTTACAGCCCACAGAATTAAGATCAAAGAGACTATTAGCAAAGATCATAGCATTGAAATCTGCTAAAGCATTGGTAGAAATAGTTGAGCCCCCAACTTTTTCAGAAGCAAAACGGCAGCAATTAAAGTCCCCAAAAAGAAGCCAAGGAACATGATGATGCGGAGCAATATGATCAATTTGAGACCAAAGGAGTTTCCTATCTGCAATGCTATTAAAGGCATAAACAACAGATAGTTGAAAAGAGATAGAAGAAGAAACCATCACAGTACCAGAGATAAGTTGATCAGAAACAAAGGTAGGCACAAAATTCAGTTTGTTGGAGTTCCACTTCACCCAAATACGCCCAGAAGAGGAATAATGAAAGTTATTACAACTTTCTTCGTTAGGAAAAATGACATGAGAGGTCTCAAAAAAAGGATCCAAAAGAGAAGAGGAATGAATCTTATTCTCCAAAATACAAAGCAGGTCCAACTTGAAGAAGTCAGACAATCTCTTGCAACACAAAACCTTGTCAGGACGATTGAATCCCCTAATATTCCACGCTGCAATGGAAGGTAAAGACATTTAAGAAACCTTAGAACCAGAGGGTTTTGGCATTTTTCCCCCTTGCTGATTTTTTTGTCTGATTAGTGCCATTGATTTGTTGATTTTGTTGAATTTGTTGATTTTTTTTTTACCCTTAGGTTTTTCTTTGCTAGGGATAAAGAGTTGTTCCCCTTCAAAAGTAGACTCAGGGTGAGTGCTGCAGTCCGATTGATCTTCAAGAACATTAAATTTATTTGGTGAGATAAAACTAGAGGAATTAGCTCCTTTTTTAATAAGAGTAACACTAGTGGAAGAGGCCGTCTCCCCTAAAGTGGGAGAATTTAGATTCGGAACTTTAGTGAAGTCTTTACCAGGTGAAGAAACAGCAGAGGAAGTATTGTTGACTAATACCTCAGTATGATCCTTCAGAATAGGCAAATCCTTGCCATGAGAGATAACAGCTGTGGAAGATTTTAATACCTCAGAATGATCCTTCAGAATAGGCAAATCCTTGCCAGGAGAGATAACAGCTGTGGAAGATTTTGGTGGAGGTGAGTGAGGTTGGTAGTGTAGCACTTGTCCAATTGAGTTATTCAGAGGAGATTGAGGAGGTGCAGCCAAAGTAGAAGCAAGGTTAGAAGGAGTTTCCTCTCCCTGAGCAGGAATTCTAATTTTTGGATTTCGACTGGAACTTCTACCACGCGGAGGACGACCCGTCTTAGGAGGATTTTGAGAGTTTCCCGTTTCATCAGTTTTTGGTTTAGAAGGACAATAGGAGGAATAATGAACAAGAGAATTACAGTGCTCACAAGGCTTGGGCCTCCATTCATACTACACTTTCAACCCAACAATATCACCATCCAAAGAAACTAAGATCTCCTCTGGGTATTTCGCAGTATTATCCACCAATACACAAACCCTAGCAAACGTTAGGCGTGTTCTCTGATTAGCGAGAGAATCGGCAGCAAGGGGGATAACAACTTTGCTAGCGATTCTCTAAATACCTTCCGAATTCCAGCAGGCTAACGGAAGGTCGTGAATCTTAATCCAAATAGGAACTGAAGAAAAATTTTCACGCCTAAGCTTAAATTTAGGATGCCATTTTTGCAAAACAAAAGGCTTACCTAGAAGAAACCAAACGCCCCTAGACCAAGCCATCTCCAAATCCTCAGAGCAAGAGAATCTAATAAGAAAAAATCCCTCACTAAGAGAAAGTAATTTAATCGAACCTTTTAAAGACCAGGTTTTTTTGAGAGCTCAGAGCAAAGCTTCATAGAACGGTCTCCGACCAATCGAGTACCCCACTAAACAAAGACTCCAGTCATCGGCACCTTTGCTGAGCTTATCCACAGAGAAAGGGATTATTTCCGGTTCAGATGGGAAGTTGGAAAGATGAAGATCATTCGAGGAAGCAGGAGCAGACTCCGGCGGGCCAAAAGTAGAGAGCCAGTTACGTTGAGGGGGAGAAGCTCCACGAACAGAAGTCACGAGCGGAGGAAAGTCCTCCAAAGCAGAAGAAGACTCCATAAGAAAGAAGAAGAAGGAGTGAGGGAAGCCTCCGGCAACGTCGGAGGAGGAGGGGAGAGGGAGCGGCTCAAATCAGCGAGAGAAAAAACCCTAATAGAGCGGCCCTCAGTGGTAGAATGACAACATCTTCTTCACTTCCTATTGCTCGTGAAAGCCTCAACCACCATCTTCTTTCATTCGCTGCTTCTGACCTATGCTAACCAATCAAACACCTACCCTATCTCCTTTGACTGGAAGCCCCCATAGCTGAAGACCTCTACCCTTCCTATTTCCTCTTCCCATTCTCTTCCGGACAGCCGTCCTCTACACTTGCCACCTAAAGACACCACAGCTTCTAACGACTAAACCCAAGACCTAGCCGACTCCTCTCTGCCATCTAAAGTCTACACATGCTGCCTCTTTCTCCTTCGCCATCCCGTCAACCTCACTGCCTAGTCTGGCCTCCCAAGCCGCAACTACCTCAACCCATCGACCTCTCTCTCTGTCCTAGCCGCAAGAAACCCCGGACCAAAGCCATCTTCCCTCATCTAATCTAGCCAGCCCACTAAACCCAACCAATTTAAAACTTCTACAACCCTTTCTATACCCACAGTCGACTTCCCTTCCAATCCTATTCAAAGACCATATAGGGTAATCCCTCTCTCTAGTTTTCTTTTTAATGTATTTTTTATATTATTCTTGATATTAATTGATATTAAAGTTAATATTAAAGTTAAAAATTCTATTACTATTATTATTATTATTATTATTATTATTATTATTATTATTATCATTATTAATGATATTATTAATATTATATAATAGTAATACTAATGTTTCTCAAAATTAATTTTGATTCATACCAGGTAGGTCTACTATGGAAGTCATACATTTATTGAGAGGTTTGATGGAGTAATATAGAGAGAATAAGGAGGATCTACATATGATATTATTGATTTAGAGAAAACATATGATAAAGTTTCAAGAGAAGTGCTATGGAGAGTTCTTAAAATGAAAGGAGTTAAGAACGCTTATATTCAAATCATTAAAGATATGTATGTATGAGCAATTACTTGTATTCAAACACAAGGTGGTTTGGCCAAGTATTTTCCTATTTCGGTTCGATTACATCAAGGATTGGCCTTAAGCCCATATCTTTTTTCTTTAGTCATGAATGTTCTCACTAGACATTTGCAAGAGGATGTACCTTGGTGTATGATTTTTGCTAATGATATTCTTCTTGTTGATAAGATTAAAGAGCTAATTGAAGGTAAACTTGAATTATGGAGGTCAACCTTAGAGTCTAAAGGTTTTCGCTTTAGTAGATCTAAAAATGAATATATAGAGTGTAATTTTAGTATCAATAGACCTAGTAAGGGGATTATGAATTTGGACGATCGAGTCATTAATAAGAGTACACATTTTACATATCATAGATCTATTATTCAGAGTGATAGTGAGATAGATAGGGATATTATCAACATAATTCAAGTCGGATGGTTGAAGTGGAGGAATGCATCGGGCTTGTTGTGCGATAGAAAAGTCCCTCTCAAACTTAAGCGAAAATTTTATAAGATAGTGGTGAGACCTGCAATGCTTTATGGTACCAAATGTTGGCCATTAAAAGAGAATCATAATACTAAGTTAATTGTTGCATATATTAGGATGCTTAAGTGGATGAGTGGCTTTACCCTTAGAGATAGGATACAAAAATGAGCATTTACATGAAAATGTTGGAGTAGCTCCAGTGGAAGATAAGATTAGGAGAGTCGCCTTAGATGGTTTGGTCACATTAAACGGATGCCTTCCGATGACCCGGTTAGGAATGTTGACGTATTAGATTTGACTTATGTTAAGAAAGATATAGGTAGACCTAAAAAGATTGAGTTATAAAATATTAGAAATGATATTTCTTTATTAGATTTAAGTGAGAATTTGACTTTTAACAGAACACAATGGCGAAAAAGGATTCATGTAGCCAACTCCACGTAGCGGGACAAAGGCTTGATATTTTTGTTTTTGTTATAATATTATAATAATATAATAGTAATATAATATTAATATTAATATTAATATTAATATTTGTTTACAAAAAAGATTTAAAAAATAAATGAAAAAAGAGTTCAAGAAAGAGTTGAAAATGAGTAAAAAAAAAGAGAGAAATATTCAAAAAGAAGAGAAAAAAATTAAAAAAAGAAATGAACAAAAGAAATATTGTGTCTCAACTTTTATGCCTCAACACCATCTTTGATGTTTCCATTTATAAATATAATTCCCTAAACTTAAAAAAAATCTCGCATTTGGTGTTTGTGTTGAGCCGGAGAACCCCCTATACGAGCTCTCATAGCACGATAGGTGGAAACCCGATGTGATATTCATGGTGGGGTGGGTGGGCCATGTACTCGCTCTCATAGCATGGCGGGGACAGTTCTAAGTACCTATACATGCTCTCGTAGTGTGGCGAGGGAAAGCTAATTACATCTTTAAACAGGTACCTTGAAGACTCATACACACTCTGGTAGCATTGTGGGATCGAAGAAATATGGCCACAGTGTCATCTGACACCTACCATACATGCTCTCGTATCATGGTGGGATAGCCCAAACTCATGTAGTTTCCCCTAACCGGTGGAGACTCCGGGAGGCTGTTAGAATTTCCAGTGAACCGACGACTTGAATTTGAACACAATGCAGGGGACTTAGACTCAAATGAACAACAAGGAATTTGACTTGAATAATCAACAATGAATTATACTTGAATTTGAACTCGAATGAACCAAATATAGAAAACTTTCTTTAGACAGCAGGGAATAGAATTCAATTGAAATAACAAAGAATTGAATCTTACAATGATAAATGCACAATTACATTGAAAGCACAAATATTGAATGGTCTTAATCACTCAAAAGAAATTCAATGAAGGAACAAGGAACTTATGGCGGACATAAGATTTCAAACACTACTTGCTTACAAACCACGATATGAAATCTCCAATGAATCTTATAGTTTGTTCATGATAGTTGTATTGATTAAAGCACATGTGCTAGCTAGAAATAACAATGATGTTACTACTCATGTCACAAATCATCAGGCAATGCGATGAACAATCAATAATATGAACAACAAATCATCCAGATGCAAATAATAAGAGGCATTTAATGAATATCATGACTTGCTAGCAATCATACATATTCAATGCAGCTTGCACACAAGTGAAGCAAGAGAATTATGCAGGAAATAACCTCCTTGGCACCAAGGCTGGTTAACTTACAAATGAACATACAATAACCTTACCCACGAGCAACGACAGTTGATATGTACTAGTAGCTCGCTTATAATTAGCAACATCAACTAACAAATAAGTGCACTAGTTCTCTTGTGAACAACGACAGTGGATAGGCGATGAATTGGAAAATCTTTCTATGGCCTAGGTTAGCTAGCTTGAGAAAACACATATGACATCTTCCTACAAACTCTAAAATCCATATGCAACAGACATAATGAATTCCCTGCATGCACCAAGGAGGAGTTGTAAAAAATTCATTATTAGTCGGTAGTTAATGAGAGTCAATGTAAAATGGATGTGATCATTCATTAGGAAACATGCATTAAGACATTGGTGATGAGTATAATTCAACCAACAGTCAAACTCAAGACTATAAACGGGCATGCTAATTTGCATGAAAGCAATGACAATGGCATATCAAAAAATGATGGGCCCTCTGTGAATGTAGATATACATCCATGGTGTCATTTGTATCAACTGTAGGAAGCTCGGCATGTGTTAATGAATGGATTATAAGTAATACTTGGAGGTTTTCAATACACACAATAGTCTATATAGAGACAATAGCAAGCAATAGGTAATAGATTCTACAACACTTACATCAAACATTAATCTGAAAGTGGATGCACCAATTCACTACACACAAGAAAAGATGATATGCATCAAATAAAAGCTCCTACAGGTCACTATAAAAGATCTGTCATAAACATCACAAGAAAGATGAGAAATGTGATAAATATAGATATATACGGGTGGTGTTAGAAGATTTACATTTAATGCAGTTTGTCAGTGGATAATTATGGAAGACTTATAATGCCAACATCGATTATGCTTACAAATAATGATGTGGGGCATATCGCAAGAATGATGAATTTTCTAGCAAATATGAATGAGGAAATTTGCAGCAAGTGCAGTATATTGCTTGAAAACCATAATGTAAAACTTTCAATATATAGTATGACTTATTCATGTAGAACATACTACTTGAGATATGAATACCAACAAGCAATAGATGAATTAATAACAAATACAACTCAATTGGTGATCAATAGCCATTTGTAGTATGAATAAACAAATGTGACTTATATATTAACAGACAATAGATATGACAACATCCTTGCAATTAACCACGTTCGATTTTGGGCAAATACTCCAATCCCCTACAAGCAAAAGAGGTTGATATGTGACACATGATGAATTAAAATATACACGACATAACACGTGATGAATGCAAGCACCTATAAGCTATGTAGAAAGAAGCAATGAATATTGCAACGCCCTTGTAGTTAACCATCACCCAACATCAAGCAAAAGTACTCGACCCTACAAGTAATGAAACGTAAGAGGATATCCAAGGATGAAGCATGAAGAGTATGCAGCAAGTTGCAATGTATACTACACAATGCAACAAGCAATGAATACAAACATTTACTAGCAATGACAAAAGATTTAGTGCAAATACATTTATCCCCTAATGAGCAAGGAGGTCGATACACAATAAATTTAAACACTTACAAGCAACTGTATGAAACCCGCCATACATGTAACATCTAGCCTATAAGTAGTAGGGAAGATTTGTATCTATCACAAAGAATATGCAATAAGTATGATGGTGTCCTTTTGATCCATAACAAGCTAGTTTGTGAATAAATGCGGTGGTTCTCCACAAACATTGAAAGACTATAATGAGTGTGGTAAGTTGCTAATAGACGTGTATGGGGGAAATCAGTAATGAATGTAGTCCATTCAATACTCAACATCAAGCCACAGATAAATATGAGTATCGAGACATATATAAATACATCGATCTTCCATGAATAATGATAATTGCTTCAGTGTTTATACAAGAAGCAAAAATAAGTATGTTGCAGATACTAATGAGGGTTCACGATAAACATATATAAAGACAATATCATTTAACTGCAAGTGAATACATAAAGCTTCCATGAGAAAGGAGGACGATATGTAGCAAAAGCTAATATCTACAAGTGGTTGTAAAAGATTGATGTCGTCCATAAGCAAAATGCATAAGAGCCACATCAAATGCAAGCAAATAGTAGGAGTTTCATTAGTGCATAACAATCTACATGTAGAAAATTATAAGTAGTGCACAATAGTCTACCTATGTGAGATAGGCAAATAAATATAATGCGACATCATGACACCGGATCTGCAACATATATACAAATGTACATAAGGCGTGTACTAGCTTCTAAATAGAATGTTATATTACAATGATAGTTACTCACATAACTTATCAATGTCAAACATCCCAAAATGCCCCAACACATGTATTATAATATGTATACACACATAAATAAAGAAATGCATGTGTAATCAAATACATACATGAGCCCCAACGAATGTGTAATGGATACAAACATGATGTTTAGGGATGTTACGCAAGTTAAATGATAAATATAAGTTTGAACCAAATCCTTTGTCAGTAATTAAATAGAGTCGACAAGGTTAAACAAATAACTAAGAAAATCCTCCCGTATACCCGCATGGGCCCCAGCGAGCATGATGAATTCACACACGTAATTTCTAGGGATGTTGTGCGGGTCAAACAATAAACCTAAGTTTTAACTGATCATTCTATGCGGGTAGATAAGAGTCAATACGGCTCGAACCATCAAATAAATATATGGTCACAGTATTAATCGAGATATTTGTTTTATATGTTCATATCAGGCCTTCAAGATCTATAATAAGAGAAATTCATTAATAAAGAACCTAGATGACAACAAATCTTATCCTCTATCACAAGTTTATAGAGTTGATAAGGTTTAGTCAATAAAGTACAATGACCCCAGATACCACGATGATGGCCTTGTTGAACGTAAATCTCAACCATAGTGGTTAATTCCAAATATTCAAAATACCACTCAAATGCCCATGAAAATTCCAACAATTTCAAAATCCAAATATTTAAAAATTAAAATTCAACTATTAAAAACTTAAAGCAAAATCCATCCATCTCCTGCAATAGTTTGTCGAGATGGACAAATATAAAAATTACTTCTGCTCACAAAGAGCTAATGTTTGGTCAAGAGTATTACTTGAATTCATTCTCAAACATTCTCTTACCAGCAATGATGTGGCATGTGTCCTATAACCGACAATTTCATCTCCAAATAGCACCACAAGTAAACAGTTTTGACTAGGGTCTTCTAAACTGGGAGGTTCACCGCCAAATGGCGCCACTAAATTAAGGTCATGGCTAGAGCACATATGTTCATCAATGGCACTAAATCCTTGAGATATAATTCAATAAAATATAATCGATATGTCACAAAGCCCTCTATTAGCTAAGAAGGATTCAAAATTTTCCCCTTAGATAAACTACCAACCTAGGTTTACACCCTTGAATGACGCAACCCATGACAACTGATAAGGATCCTTCTTTCAGGTTGGGTCGACTATCTCCTCTGACTAAGTTGACCAGAGACCACGATAGTCCAGGACTACGGAACCCATCATCCTCTTTAAGTGTAAGATGGTAAAATTCTTATTTTAAATACTGAATTTCTAAAACAAAAACCCATGATGTTACCATATACTATATAATACATGTTTTTACATATCTGATTGACGACTAACCTTTATCGAAATTTCTCTCTCATTATTGAGAGAGGTAATTAACTATAGGGGCTTGCGCATATAGGAAACCATAACTCAAATCATAAAGTCCTCACAAAATGAGGGTAAAATCTTTGGGTTGTGTCTTATCTATAAACCCAATATGCCTTCCCAAAATTTACCCTGAAACTTAATCCGATAAAAATCTCCCGAATGCAGGGGAGGACGGGGCGCAAATTTTTAGAGCCCATAGTGGTGCAATTATATCTTGGAAGTCTTTTAAACAAACTTGTACAGCTCGATCCACTATGGAATCAGAATTCATTGCTTAAAAAAAAAAAGGGAGGAGAAGCAGAATGGCTTAGAATCTCTTAGCCAATATTCTAATTTTTTAGGGACATATCTCATCGGTGACTCTACATTGTGATTGCTAAGCTGCAATAGCTAGAGCTAAAAATAAAATATATAATGGGAAGAGCAGACATTCGTCTAAGACATAATATTGTGAAACAATTGTTAATGATGGGAAACTATCCCTAAATTTTGTGAGGTCGGAGATGAACTTAGTAGATCCTTTGACAAAATCACTTGAAAGGAAGCAAGAGATGGACACATAAAGGGTAATGAGACTTTTGCCTATAAACAAAAGTTGATATTGATGGTAAACCAACCTAATTTTATGGAGATCCCATAAAATAGGTTCATATGGGACGAATAAGTCATCAGTCAATTTGGTAGATTATTCAAGATAAATTTTATTGTTCATTCATATATTATTGAATAATGTGATTACAGTGATATTAAGGTTGAGTTTTACTCTTAATGAATTCATAATTCTTTTAAGTTATTGTGCTTACTATGAGGCACAACTAATGAATTCACCTATATGAATGTAAAAGTTAGCCACCTTTCATGAGAATATAGACAATTCTCTAGAGAACTCATGAAACCCAGATTCAAATGCATGGAAGGAAAGCGTCAAATTTCAATGAACAACTATATTTAATTGATGTAATGTGGATATATAATCTTGCTTATACTCATGTTTATGCATTATATCTTTCACGATGATCTTATTCTAGATTTTACTTTTCTTTTGAAAATGTGGTGGATTGTTATATTTTATATTTTTCAAAAGAAATTTATAACGGAAATAATTATAACTGTTGTAACTGGTATAATTATTATTATTGTAATAGAAATACTTATTATTATTTTATGACATGATTTGAAAACGTTTAAATTAATTATCATAGAGTTTGTAATTAAAAAGACCTTCTATTTATGGTCTATATAAGGAGAGATTATTAGGTGCGGAGTGCAGACGGGGAGAACCGTCCGCACACTAGTATAAAATCCAGCTAGGAACCGTTCGGTACCGCTGGGTACCACTAGGTACCGCTTGGTACCCTGTGTCTGTGCAGACGGTGCTCTCCCCGTCTGCAATCCGCACCTATGAGCAGTGAGGAAGTTGTCCCAAACGAAGCCGTAGGATAACAAATTTAATGAAGTGGCACCTACTCTGAGTTGTCTTTGAGGTTATGTTAGTTTAGATTATGATAAAAAGAATTCCCTATGATATCTAGGAATAATCTAGGCACTTAGTTTGCAATGTCTAATTAATCACAATCAACTAGATTGATTTAAGTCCTCTGCGAATAACTTATTCAATCAAATTAATAGAAGTTAGAATTTTGGTTTAGTGATAATTATGTTAACCATGCTTATGACAACCTAGGTGATCCACTAGGAAGATCATAGCCGTCGTTTTGTTCGTATAGTACGAACGGCGTAAAATAACTTAAGTTAAAACGACTGCTAAGGTTTTGGATTTAAACATATCGTACAGTACGGTTTACATTTATACGATAAGATCTATTCACATAATCGTCCTACAAAGCTCTGATCGTACGGTACGAAATAAGATCGTACAGTACGATCTACAGAGAAAGAAAAACTCTAAATTTTTCATTTAAAAAACACTTTCCCCCTGTGTGTGTACATGGTTGCTCAGACTTTTATGCATTTTGTGGCCAGACTCAAGAAAGTAAAAATAAAATAAATACCAAAATACATTATCAGACTTATACTCCTAACCTACCCATTCTTGAGTCTTCCTATCGTCCTGAGTAGCTTGTGATCTTCCTGAAATATTAGTACTCACGGACAATAGCAAACAAAATAATATTCAATGAATAGATAATTCAAACGACATTATTTGTCATCATCAAAATCTCAAACTCGAGATCATGGTTTGCAACAAGTAATTAAATAGAGTCGACAAAGTTCAACAAATAACTAAGAAAATACCCCCGTATACCCGCATGGGCCCAAACGAGCATGATGAATTCACACATGTAATATCTAGGGATGTTGCGCGGGTCAAAAAATAAACCCAAGTTTTAACTGATCATTCTATGCGGGTAGATAAGAGTCAATACAGCTCAAACCATCAAATAAATATATGGTCACAATATTAATCGATATATTTATTTTATATATTCATATCAGGCATTCAAGATCTATAATAAGAGAAATTCATTAATAAAGAACCTAGCTAACAATGAATCTGATCCTCTATCGCAAGTTCATAAAGTTGACAAGGTTCAGTTAATAAAGTACAATGAATCTGATCCACTATGATGGCCTTGCTGAACGTAAATCTCAACCAGAGGGGTTAATTCCAAAAATTCAAAATACCACTCAAATGCCCGTGAAAATTTCAAAAATTTCAAAATCCAAATATTTAAAAATTAAAATTCAATTATTAAAAACTTAAATCAAAACCCACACATCCCCTGCAATAGTTTGTCGAGGTGGACAAATATAAAAATTACTTATACTCACAAAGAGCTAATATTTGGTAAAGAATATCACTTGGATTCATTCTCAAACAGTCTCTTGCTAGTAATGATGTGGCATGTGTCCTCTAACCGACAATTTCATTGCCAAATGGCACAACAAGTAAATAGTTTTGACTAGGGTCTTCTGAACTGGGAGGTTCACCTCCAAATGGTGCCACTAAATTAAGATCATGGTTAGAGCCCGTATGTTCATCAATGGCACTAAATTTTTGAGATATAATTCAATAGAATATAATCGATATGGAACAAAACCCTTTATTAGCTAAGATGGATTCAAATTTGTCCTCTTAGATAAACTTCCAACCCAAGTCTACACCCTTGAACGACGCAACCCATGACAGCTAATAAGGATCCTTCTATCATGTTGGGTTGATTACCTCCTTTGACTAAGTTAACCAGAGACCACGATAGTCCAGGACGACGTAACCCATCATCCTTTTTAAGTGTAAGATGGTGAAATTTTTATTTTAAATACTGAATTTCTAAAATGAAAACCCATGGTGTTACCATATACTATATAATACATGTTTTTACATATCTAATTAACGAATAATCTTAATCGAAAGTTCTCTCTCATTATCGAGAGAGGTAATTAACTATAGAGGCTTGTGCCTATAGAAAACCATAACTCAAATCATAAATGCCTCGCAAAATAAGGGTAAAATCTTTGGGTTGTGTCTTATCTATAAACCCAATATGCCTTCCCAAAATTTACCCCGAAACTTAATTCGTTAAAACTCTCCAGAAAGCAGGGGGAGGACGGGGCGCAAATTTTTAGAGCCCATAGTGGTGCAATTATATCTTGGAAGTCTTTTAAACAGACTTGTACAGCTCGATCCACTATGGAATCAGAATTCATTACTTAAAAAAAGGAGGAAAAGCATAATGGCTTAGAAATCTCTTAGCCAATATTCTAATTTTTTAGGGACATATCTCATCGGTGACTCTACACTGTGATTGCTAGGCTGCAACAGCTAGAGCTAAAAATAAAATATATAATGGGAAGAGCAGACTTTCGTCTAAGACATAATATTGTGAAGCAATTGCTTAATGATGGGAAACTATCCCTAAATTTTTTGAGGTCAGAGATGAACTTAGTAGATCCTTTGACAAAATCACTTGAAAGGAAGCAAGTGATGGAAACATCAAGGGTAATGAGACTTTTGCCTATAAACAAAAGTTGATATTAATGGTAAATCAACCTAATTTTTTGGAGATCCCATAAAATAGGTTCATATGGGAAGAACAAGTCATCAGTCAATTTGGTAGATTATTTAAGATAAATTTTATTGTTCATTCATATATTATTGAACAATGTGATTACAGTGATATTGAGGTTGAGTTTTACTCTTGCTGAATTCATAATTCTTTTAAGTTGTTGTGCTTACTATGAGGCACAACTAATGAATTCACCTATATGAATGTAAAAGTTGGCCACCTTTCATGAGAATATAGACAATTCTCTAGAGAACTCATGAAACCCAGATTCAGATGCATGGAAGTAAAGCGTCAAATTGCAATGAACAACTATCATTTAATTGATGTAATGTGGATATATAATCTTGCTTATACTCAAGGAAACAAGTTCATAAAATATTAAATTTCATTTAGTTCCTATTAGTAAATATTTTCTTATCCTAAAAAATTGGTTCATAGTCCAAAAGATGCCAATGTTTATGCATTATATCTTTTACGATGATCTTATTCTAGATTTTACTTTTCTTTTGAAAATGTGGCGGATTGTTATATTTTATATTTTTCAAAAGAAATTTATAACGTAAATAATTATTACTATTGTAACTGATATAATTATTATTGTTGTGATGAAAATACTTATTGATATTTTATGACATGATTTGAAAACGTTTAAATTAATTATCATAGAGTTTGTAATTAAAAAGATCTTCTATTTCTGGTCTATATAAGGCCTTCATGGTTATAATGAAAAAATAATAACAACAATTTTTCTCTTCATCATTCACTCAACCATACATATGTTTAGAGCAAATATCTGCATCGTTGTTCTTACTTCCCGTTGTGATTAGTGATGATCACCGTGAAGAATTAGACCGTTGCATACCTTTGCACCTGGGAGGAGCGGAAATCTAACTTTAAGAACAGTGGTTCACATGTCTCTGACTATTTATTTGAAACCCCTTCTAATTGCAATTGTCTTATAGCTCTTATATTTTTTACAACAACAACAGTTTAACATCAGCTTCCACATAACATAGAAGTAAAGTGAAACTAGCTCTGCAACATAAAATAGCAAGCAGGGAAAGAAAATTGTTTATCAAAATGGAAATAGAACTCCCTCCCCAAAAAATTCTGTTGTTATATTCCATCTATATTGAATGAGTTGTTACTTAAACAACAAGCAAGAAAAATCTCTTTATAATTTTCCAACAAGTTGATTTGGACATGTACCAGAACTTGCATAAGTGAGAAAAAAATATATTTTTTTGGAAAGAAATAATTTCATTTGCATAAATGTACATAATGTCTTTCCTAAAAAAAAACCTGCTGCATAACATTTATTCAATACCAATAGCCTTCAAAACCAACCCGTTTAAAAGAGAAGATGACAAATTGTAATAAAATCTCCAACTAAGCCAATTAACTTCTACAGTGTTGGGGCAAACAAACCTTGTACATGATGTCTCTTCTTCCTGCACCATTCCAATTGAAGCTCCTCCACCGCTCACTCGTGATGGTTCTAATCGCTGCCACTTTCCTCTGCTTTAACTGTTTCCGATCAAAACCATTAATGCTTCGTTTCTCCCCTTCCATGCAAGCATTTAAGTGCTTTTTCTGCTGCCATTGATTGCTAAAAGAATATATAACGGTGAAATCCCAGTATATCTTAGCCACTAGGATTTTGGGTTTGCAGCGTCTGTAAACTCTGTAACAGAAACTCTCTGCAGAGTTTTCATTCGAAAGTCTGAGGTAATGAACCTTCTTTTCTCCCTTCATCTTTTTCCTCTCCTTTAACTTATTCTTGTGTTCTTTTCGTTGAGAGGCACTTCTTTGCATCCATGGGATCTTAACAAATCAATTTCAAGGTTGTTTAATGAAGTCTTACTATGAAAGTTCTGTGATTTGTTTAGTTTTGGTCCCCCTATGGAGATGAACATAAAATCTGAGATATTTTTTTGTATGTTCTTTTTGGAATTACTCAGCAATGGAAGGAACTCATTTGATAAACATGAGAATTTGTTCTCTATTGATAAAGCCGTAAAGGTTAAATCTTTATGTATCTCATCATCTGCATGTATGGGCAATTCCATTAGGAATTTCTTATAGCAATTTATCCCAAACTTTGATTAGAAAATTTTGCTTCAAATGTCTGAAAATGGAGAAATTATTCCGTGCGGAGTACGGATGGTAAATAATCGTTCAGATGTGAGTGTACACAGTATGTACAATGAGTATAATTTTATACATAGTTTGATTTTTTTATGTACAGTGTGGGCAAATACTGTGTACACTCAAATTTGAACGATTCTTTAACGTCCGGACTCCCCACGAAATAATTTCTTGTGAAAATGACTAAACCTACACCATTTCTATGCAAATTTCGAGGTATAATCTTTTCTGACATTTCAAAGTACATTAATATGCCAGCTGCATTTATGAATGAATATATTTTCTTGTTGATAAAAAGGATGAGTTAAAGAAGTCCAAGAAATTAATGCCATTAATGAGCATCTTGCTTTTTAATGGCTACAATTTTATCATCTTAATCGTTATCAGGCCACGCATTGCCCGTTGGATAAGGGGTTTAGGCTCCTTTGTTACCATTTGGATTGAAGGGGAAAAAAATTTTTTGAATATACTTTATTGATTATATTCCAACGGCAAACTGTTTGCATTAAAGAGATAGTAATTATACTATGATTTCAGTCAATAAGGGTCCATTCCGTCCTCGTCTTCAACTTCTCAACTCATACTGAAATACTTAAGCAAAAAGTTTCTTTTTTTTTGTTTCAGAGATCTGAGAGAGAAAGATGAACAAATATACAGTTCAGGTGGAGAATGGGAGGGTTGGGAAGAACGGTCAGCCATCTGTAGGTCCAGTTTACCGGAGTTCTCTTGCAAAGGATGGATTTCCACCGCTTGAGCCCGGCATGAACACCTCATGGGAACTTTTTAGGTACTTCTATATCTTAAATTAAAATTTTATTTTTCCTGCTTTGTTATGAGTCTCTGATTCAAATTTTCTTGTTTAGCCCTGCTGCTTGTGAACTTGTTCAACAAAAAGAGCTTAGATATTTGTATGTTATTATTATGCAAAGAGTTTAAGTGAAGAGAACTTATCAACATAGCCTGGACTGTCTGAAGATTTTCTCACTTCTGAGAAGAACTCCCAGTGCAGAAGATTAATGGCTTCTAATAACTCTACAGATAAGAAAAAATAAGAAGAGAAAATTTAGATTTGAATGCTGTATTTATAAAGACATAATGGATCCAACAGATCATAATGGAGATTTATTGTGTGAAGCCATAACTGAGCACTGTTCTGCAATCGCTTGCACTGCTTGGATGAGTCAATCAATTGGAGATTTGCTAATGGTTCATAAATGAAAGTTGTTGTGAAATTGATTGCGGACCTTCAATTTGACATTTTTCTGTTGTTATATTTATGATATTTGGTTCCTGACTTCCCCACCTTGGTTGGTAACAGTTGATGAGGATTGCAAAGTTCTTTCAGCAAAACTTTTGTGATGGGCTTTTAGTTTGCAGTTGCAAAGGTTTTGTTATTTTAATATGAAAAAATATGTTTTAATTTTTATAATGTTCTAAGGCTTCATTTGTGACAGTTTCCTAACTGCTTTCTAAAATGATTTTGTTAGTATAAAAACTTTTTGATCAAAAAATATGTGTTAAAAAACGGCTTTAGAAAGTACTAAGAAAGCTATTCCAAATGGGGACAGCTTTCTTACTGCTTCTTAAAGTGGCTTTTAGTACAATAATTAACAAATTTGTACTAAAAAACGGTTTTAAGAACTAGAAAGAAAGTCATCACAAACGAAGCCTAAATCTCTGAATCTCTATCTGATGTGGTGCATCAAAACCTGAGGAATATCACACCTCCACTTCCACACTCTGTTTTCTTTCTACCACCTTTGTCTCTGTTTCTTATCTGTTTTAGTAAAAGTTCAGCTCTTCTGCTTTTATAAGCTTAGCTATATACAGTAAAATAGATAGCAAAGAACATATATACTCAATAGGACCTTGTTAACAAGAAATTATTGTGGGACCAGTTTTCTCTCTATCTACAGTAAAAATGCAGTTGCTACTATAGACAAAGAGAACACCGGATGGTTCTCTCGTCCGGTGTCCTCACAAAATAATTCATCCTTGTTAGAACAGCATATAGAAAAATACATATTTCCTGTTGCATTCTTTTTTCCTGTTTCTTCTTCTCCATTCCTGCAGCTTCACCCATTCAGGTTGCTGAACTTGTTGGTTTTCACACCACTATCTCGTCAAAAATAGTACTAAATTGGATTTCTCTTAAATGAAAGACATTTTCTAATAGCTTTTAGATTAGTTTGTAATGTTAAGTGGTCTAATGTCAATAGATGTTCAAGGACAATCTGGTAGGGGAAAACAAAGCTGTTCATACGATTTGCGACAATGGGCTTTATGCAGTTTTAATCATATCAAGCAGGCTTGATAAGCATCTCATGGCTACAAGCAAGATAACAACTAAGTTTTGCAGGTGAACTCAAACTAGAATGTGAATAAGCCTAATACGTAGCTCTTCCGACTGCTATCTATGAAGTCAGCCTTCTCAAGATAAACTATTGATCAACTACTTAGCTATTCGACTTTCAAGTCGACAACTTCTAAATCTGCAAAAGTATCATATTTCCTTTTATTTTTTTGTGGTTATGTCGTAGCCATATATGTAATACTCAAACCTCAATTGCAGTCTATAAATAGGGGTTTGCGAGGTGAGTTTAGTTTATATTATTTTACTCAATTGGTCTCTAAAGACACGATTCTCTATACTCAAGCCTATTTTACTAAAATCTCAAATCTTCTTACTCTGGAAATATTCTCCCTCTCGATTTTCTTGTTCTCTTTAACTCAATATTCTCGGTGTAGTTAGGTGTCATTCACGGATAATTCTGAATTCAACAAAACTCTTTCTTAATTCATTGTGTCATGTTTAAGGAATGAAAAATCATTCATATTTTTTTTGGGAGTACATATTACATGATTGCTTGCATGCATTCACACACACATAGGTGTGACAATATATGTTAAACTTTAGATATTCTATTAGTCAATTGTAGAAATTACTTATATATATATATATAAGCAATTTTTCTATGATTCACTAAAAGAACATGCAATTCTCAACTAAGATTGACACCTATGCGCATTGTAAGATACTTCAATGTGAAATCCTTTTCATTCTTGGAGAGCCAAGCTTTTTTATGTTTATACATATGAATTTGGTCCTCTCTATGTTCCTTAAATTTATTATCTGAATAACTTGTGAAAGATACTTTTCAGGTTTTCTGTAGAAAAGAATCCTGAAAATAAAATGATTGGATGGAGGGAATTCAACCAAGGGAAGGTACCTGCTTATTACTTAGGCTTCGTTTGGGACGGCTTTCTTACTACTTCTTAAAGCAGTTTTTTATTACAAAAAATTTTAATTTTTGTATTAAAAAACCGCTTTAAGAAGGAATAAAAAAGCCGTCGCAAACAAAACCTTAAGCTGCTTAAAATTGGCCAATTTAAAAGTGGTAACTATGTGCTTTGAAACTAAGCGCAAAATTTGTGCTACTACTTTTCAGGCAGGGCCTTATGTTTGGGCAACTTATAAGGAAGTCTATGAGGAAGTAATACATATTGGCTCAGCTTTAAGGCAACTAGATGTGTCACCTGTAAGAGCTCCAGTTTTTCCTAGTACTGCAATATCATTTTCTACTAGAAATTTAAGACTTTTTCTAAACTCACTTTGATAATGGTTATTGTGTGATTCTAACAAGCAATAGGGTACACGAATCGGTATCTATGGAGCGAATTGCCCACAATGGGCTATGGCAATGGAGGTTACATTTTAATTTCACCATTTTTAAACATATTTTCATACATTCACTACAGAGTTTCAATGCTTTTACCTCTCAATGAGATAAGTCCATCTTTTATTATGAATTTACCAACTTAAGAAAGTAAATGCAGGCTTGCAATGGATATAGCTTAATTTGTGTGCCTCTCTATGATACACTAGGTTGGTTAAACATTACTTTTAGCTTGAAATATTTCACTTTAGCTAAGTATGTTTTGTTTAGTTCTTATATTGCCTAATGAAATCACTACAGGAAAATTGTCAATTACCGGCGACTTTTTCCGGCGGTTAGTATAATTTTTCCGGCGGTTTTCTAGCAGTTTGTTAACCGCCGGTATAAACCGCGTAGGAAACAAATTGCGGTGGTTATATTACCCCGGCATTTCCGGCGGTTTATTATTAAACACCACCGGTACTTCTGGCGGTTATTTGACCGCCGATAATCGTTGATTTTTCTGTAGTGAATCTTTTAGAAACCTGGTAACATTACTTTCTTTCAATACTATTTTGAACAGGAGCAGGTGCCATTGATTACATAATCGATCATGCTGAAATTGATGTTGTCTTTGTACAAGATAAAAAAATTAAACAGGTGAGATTTGATTCAAGAAGGATCTCAATTGTGAGAATAATAGTTTAAAAGTGAAACCTTTTTTGCACACTTCATAGGTTCTTTCTTTTGAATGCAAAGCTGCAAGGAGACTGAAATGTAAGAATTATTAACATCGCTTGCTTAGGTGGTTTGCTTTAATAGATGAACGGCTAACCTTTTTTAATTTTTGACTTATCACAGCCATTATTTCATTCACCACTGTATCTAAGGAACAGATAGATGTTGCTGCAACCATTGGAATAAAAGCTTATTCATGGAATGATTTTATTCTACTGGTTAGTCTATGGATTTTCTCTCCCAGAATAAAATTTTCTTTATTTCCTCATCAAAAAGAACAAAACATTTTTATAGAGAACTAAATAGATGCACATTATATCAGTAAGACAAACTACTAGATATGTCATACTTCCAATACTTTGTATTAGTATAGGTGTTTTACTTTTTATTACATGACTTACATCTTCATTCTTGTAGGTATTTCAGGATGAAGATGTCATGAAGGAATCCAATTAACATTGTCAATTTGAAAATAGAGTTTTGATTGGAACAAATTGAGAAAGAAATCACAAGTAGATCCATAATATAAAGAAATTTTCTATGGTTTAGGCATCAATTCTCTTTCATTGATAGTTGCATAGATTTGATTATAGTTCAAGTTACAATTAAATCATTCATAATGTATTATGGCATATTACACTAAGTTATTCTATAAAATCTAATCTAAGAAAGCAAGATTATTTAGTTGAGAATCAAGCTTCAAAATGAACTAGGCTCCACAAACTTTGAATAAGTTGATTTTAAATAATTGGATACTGCCAAGTATAGCAAGCTAGCTATGTTTTACCCCAAGTTAACTTTAATATGTGAGATGAGTTCATGCAAAACTGAAAAAAGCTTCATGAGATAACTATGTTCATTCACAATTTCACATTAATAGTTTTTTTATTACTTTTCTTTGGTTTTAATATTATTTTCAATTTTGTTTTTATAGGGAAAGAAGTCTCCCTTAGAACCTTTGCCTCCTCAACCACTTGACATATGCACAATAATGTATACTAGTGGAACGAGTGGTAATCCAAAAGGGGTTATTTTAACACATGAAACACACGCGACATATGTAAAAGGGGTTGAACGTTTTCTAGATCAATTTGAAGACAAGGTTATTACTTTGTACTTAAGTGATGTTATGCTTTAAATGATTTAATTTCTCAAATTTACCTATATGGGTGAGACATTTACTTGTGCTTTCTCTGTTAGATGACAGTTAATGATGTTTACTTCTCCTTCCTTCCTTTGGCGCATATTCTTGATCGCATGATTGAAGAATATTTTTTTCATAAGGGTGCTTCTGTTGGGTACTATCAAGGGGTACAAGATAATTTTTCTTAGAGCATATTTTGTTAGTTCCATATTTTTTAACCTTTCTTTTCCATCCTAAAATTCCTTACAATTTGTGCTAGAATATTGAAGCTTTAAGGGATGACCTCATGGAACTGAAGCCGACATTCTTCGCTGGCGTCCCTCGAGTGTTTGAAAGAGTACATGAAGGCATGATTCTTATGGCTCTTATACAGTTTGTTGGACTTATTTACAACTGATCATTTCATCATTATTTTTAGATTTCTTAAGTACTTAGTGCACATTTGTATGATACTAGGAATATTAAAGGCAGTGGCAGAGCTAAGGCCGCTAAGAAGATTGATCTTTAACCTTTTGTACAAGCAGTAAGTTGGACTATCTCTAAAACATTAGTAGGAAATATTGAATTCTATTAATCAATTTGATTGTTATTGCATTTCAGTAAATTACACTGGATGAGACTAGGATACTCGCATAAAACTGCCTCCCCATTTGCAGATTTCTTAGCATTTAGCAAGGTTGTAATGCACTCTTATGTTCTAGATCCATTTAAAATTTTGAAATAGCATTATTATTATTTTGGTATCATAGAACTAATAGTATTTCTTAGTTTATTTGATGAAGAATCAATTCATTCATTTTATTTTTTCCAATTTTTTGCAATTGATTCAGGTGAAAGCAAGACTTGGAGGCCGTGTTCGCTTGCTTGTATCTGGAGGTGCCCCATTGAGCCCCGAAATCGAAGAGTTCTTAAGAGTAACTAGTTGTGCTTATATGTTACAAGGCTATGGTAAAAATTCTATCACTATTGAGAATAATACTTTTAGTTTTTTTTATTTTTTTAATAAATAAAGTTTTAAACACCAGAAATCATCACAGCAGATGTTCTCTAAGGCCCACACTTGCTAATATCCTTTGGTCATGGAGCTCTTTGCCTTCTCCAAACACCTCTACAACTTACCATTATCAGCCACCTCTATATATCTTCAACATTCTTTAGTTGTGAATCTACAACAAAGATATTATTATTGATATCTAACATAAATCTTATGGCTTGATCTCTTCATAACATTTTCTAAGGATTGTTGGCCTCTTATGTGATTAACACATCCAATTTTCTTTGTACTCACTAGCCCATAACTTCTGCCTTCGATTGTTATATTTCAACCTCCAACTCTTTGTCACTTGCATTCATGGGAAAAAATCCTAAAACCACTACTTTGGATTGACCTATATATGCTTTTTGGAGCTATGAAATGTTCATTCTTTTGAAAAGATGTGAGTATGGGGATATATTACTAGCAACAAACTAACTCATGCTAAGCTCTTGATGAAATAAATATGAGATTTCTCAAAACAAGAAGGATCTGGCTCCAACTCTCTATCACTTTGCATCCATGGGCAAACATCCTAATGCTACTACTTTGAATTGCTCTATATATGCTTTTTGGAGGTATGAAATGTTCATTATTTTGAAAAGATCTCAAACACGGGGATATGTTATTTGCAACGAACTAACTTCTACCAAGATACTAGATGAAGTAAATATGAGATTTCTTAAAATAAGAAGGATTTGGCTGCAAAAAAAAAAACTATAAAATTATTTCTTGGATTCATAAGGTCACCACTATTACCATACACAGCCAACTTGACAATTATGATTCTACTTTTATATGATTTACTTGTCACCATTATCTCTATTGCCAAGTTTTCAGATTAATATCAGCGAGAGTGCACTCTTCAAAATCTTCATCAATGTTCTATAGAAGCCATTAATAAAATTAACATTCAAGCTATTATTATCCAACACTATGAATAATATATTCTCATATAGTTTATGATTGCTCTTTCTATTTAATAAATATAAACCAATACATTTATCAGAGTCCTCTCCCAACCATACATGAAATTATCTCAACATAAAAATGACTTGATACATCAAAATTTTCCCTCATCTTCCTTCTGTTATTCCTTATACTTATTAAACAACTACTCTTGTTTATGAATCTCTTTCTAGATTTATTGTTTTTTTATATTCAAGATAAATAAACACACTTTTTAAACATTATCCTTCTTGAAATTGTTGTTAGTGTCTCAAATTGATCATGAACATCATGATACAGAATATCCTAAAGTCATGTGTAGTCTCCAACTGCTCAACCACCTTTTGAGGAGTTTTCTAAGCTCCACATTTCCTATGGCATCAAGACCTTTTGTTATCACCTCTACCAATATCAAATGTTCTTCTATGTCACTATTTCTATGACTAATTTGCAACACTTTTCAATCAACACAAAAGCCAAATTAGTTTGTCACTCTCAACTTTCATGTCTATGAGCTTAGGTACTCCTCTATGGTATTTTGAGTTTGCATATAATAGTCATATGATTGTTAACCCACGTTATTTCTTACAATAACAACTATCCCTTTTATCCCTTTAATACGCACTATAAATGATTCTACTTTGTTTGTCACTCATAAAAGTATGTCTCCACCACTCTTACTTTATCTCTTCCTTCCATTAATTTATTCCCCAAATTATCTCATGCTCATTTCTATTACACAATTATTTTTGAACTTTGATATGTTTTTCTATTTTATCACTTTATTAACACATGTAGAATCCTTGGATGAGGAAGAATTTTGGGATAGTGGATAGGCATGGTCTCCATTTACACTCATCAATCTCAAAATAACATTATTTTTCTAATAAAGTATCTAAAGTCTCCACACACTTACACCCCATTCAATCTCTAATATTCTCATCTTGATCATATAACTTTTGTCTTTCTTAACAAAATAGTATCTAATTATAATTATCATTTGTAATTTATTTATAATTATATGAATTATTGTATTTCTTGTCAAATGTTAAAACAACCTACATCACCTTTTATGGTTAGGATTCTTTTATTAGTTCTCTATTTGATCTTGTTCACCTTAATGTTTAGTGGATTGCTTGATAGGTGAATCTCGATATTGTATCATCTTTATTAATGATTATTTTACTTTAATTGACTTTAATTATTGAAAAATTTATCAAAATGTTAGCAAATTTATTCTTGTTTTGTGATTATGATTTATATGTCATTTTTCATATTGAGTATAAAATATCTCATACTGACAATGCAATGGCACTTCCTCTCTTAATATTTTATGACAACACAAAGCTCTTTAATAATACTCTTTTCATGAAACTTATGCTCAAAATGGCCAAGGGAAAAAGAAAGAATCATCATGTTATTGATCTCTCTCAAAATTTAACTCTTGTTGTCTCCTGTCCCCCCCCCCCCCCCCAAAAAAAAAAAAAAAACCCCCCCAAAAAAAAAAAAAAGTAAGGATGTGACTGCAAAGGTTGACCTACAATTAAGTGCATGTGTACTTTATTTCATAGGACAAATAGTTGGCTCTACAAATTAACACAAAAAATATCATTCTAGATTATGCAAGATATTATCTCTTGTAACCAAAATAGTCCTTTGATCTTCTCCATTTTGCCAATATCAATGATTTAAAAGTCACTTCCACTCTTAAGAATCTTATGGTCACCTCAACTTCATTGATAAAACACCGCTTTTAAATTTTACTATATATCAATAATTTCTTAGATGATTGTTTCATCTCGCCATTACTTGTCCTTATATTGCATTTACAATAGATTGCGTTAATAAGTTTTTTATTTTACCTCGCTCTATCCATTGTAATGATCTTCTTTATATTTTTTGTCATGAGTAAAGTACTCTTCATTGTGGATTTCATCACTCTACCACCTCTCCACCACTGCTTGCTAACTACTCAAATGTTGATTATACTAGTGATCATACTAATTGAAAATCCATCACTAGATTTTATCTCTTCTTGGGAACATTTTTGATTTTTTTTATGGAGTAAAAAACAAAAGTTGTTCATTCTAGTGCCTAAGCTAAATAACTTGTTCTTGCAAATATAGTGAAATTACTTTGGTTTTGATGGTTATTCATTTATATGAGTAGTGATGAACATGAACCCTATATTGTTCATTATACCAAGCAGAATGGGATTGCCATTTCAAAATGTCCACCATGAGAAAAGAAGGCATACTAATATTTATTTTCACATCATTTATGGGAAATTTTCATGTACTGTTATTTTTGTTCATTACTTCTCGTGAGAAACTAGCATATATCTTCATCAAATCTCATCCTCAATAATAATTTTAAGAATTGTATGCCAAACTTAAAAGTTAAGCTGACATCTTTTATGCATTCATGAGTTTGCAAGAGAGTTTTATTGGAGAGTATTATCATACAACATCACCACATGTGTAAAATCATATGCAAGAATAACACTATTCTCATTATTAAGAATTGCTCCTCTTCATTGAATTATTTCCCTATTTCCTCCTCCTATCTATAAAATGCAAGAGATAAAGCTCCAATTCTCTCATATTTTCTCTTCTATATCATAGAAAATGGAAATAAAATCAAATATTCATGAACTGCAGGGCTTACAGAAACTTGTGGTCAGACTACCATTGGATTCCCTGATGATCTCTCTTTGATTGGAGCCGTTGGTGTACCCACTACATTTACAGATTTACGTCTTGAAGAAGTTCCTGAGATGGGCTATGATCCATTAGGTCAACCTTCAAGAGGTGAAGTTTGTGTTAGGGGAAAAACACTCTTCTCTGGCTACTACAAGGACCCTGAGTTAACAAAAGAAGTAATCAAAGATGGTTGGTTTCATACAGGTAGAGCAATGAATGGTTAATAAGGTAATCTTACCATTATGACATTATTTCAATTTAATTTTTCCTTCTTCAGGAGACATTGGTGAGATAACACCTAATGGGATATTGATAATAATTGATCGAAAGAAGAATATTTTCAAACTTTCACAAGGAGAATATATTGCTGTTGAATACTTGGAGAAAGTGTATAGTGCTACTCCTATCATAGAAGATGTATGCTTTCTTCTCTTACAAGATAAATGCAATTTTTTTAAATATATATATATAGTTGTGGAGCTTATTTTTGCAATACAATGAACATGTGCATGCTATATAAATTTAGTTATGAGTAGATTTTGCATTAAGGCCACTAGTGGGGTTGAAAGGGAGGCAAAGCCTCTTGTGTGTTATTTCATTAAATGCATTTTAAAAATATCTTATATATTGGCCACCATAGAGTTTGTTTTCTTTATAAATAAGGGGGGAGAGGAGGAGGATGATGAGGAGGGGGAGGTGGTTCTAATGATATTCAAGAGAAATAAGGATCTTATCTTCTACAATCAAATATGTTGAAATCTACAATGGTGGCAAGAAGACATAACCAACAATTAACTCAACCTATATAGATTTCTTGCATTTTTGTTCATTGATCTTCTTGTCTCTTTCTATTACCTTTCTCTCTTTATTTTCAAATATGTTTCACCTATTTTTCAATAGACATAAATGTGTTTGCAATGTCATTCTCTAAACAGTTAAGAGGATTTGAGTATATTAGTGGTATTGTAGTGGATCCTCGACCTTTTGACATTGAAAGAGACCTTATTACTGCCACAATGAAGAAGAAGAGATCTCAAATGCTAAAATACTACCAGGTAAACTACACTTTTTTCCCACAAGATTGCTTCTTCATTCTCATATTATATTTTGCCTGTCAATGTCAGATTACTTACCATCAAAGCATATATATACAGGTTGAGATCGAACAGGTTTATAAAAACTTGGTAGAAGAGAATAAATGAGGTTCAAGCTATCTTCATAACATAGAAATGTTGCATATTTATTTTGAAATTGTGATTAGTTTCATATGTAAGGTAAAATTAGCTATTTCCAGTTCTATTTTAGTAAAGAATAATTGTGTTTTCAATGAACTACCATTGAAACCACTTAGCTTGGTTCTAGAGAAACTTTATTTTCATGTTTAAAGGGTAAGAAATGACATCCTGATTCGAAGAAAATAGATGTTGTTTACTTGATAGTAATTGAACCTTCATTATTATGAAAGTTTTATTGGTTTAAAAAATAAAAATTTTTACAAAGAAAATAAAAATTTTGCTCTCTTATTTAGTTGTGAGGCTTTCTCCTTACCACTGTTTCACCCTTTGCCTCTATATATGCTAACCTTAGTAATGAAAATATGAACCAAATTTTAAATTTTTATTTGAGCTTATTTATTAATTTTATTATTGTGTTCATTAAAAAAAAATATTGATTATTATAATTGGTTTTGTGATTGAATGTTGTAACTAGTTGCAAAAAATATAAATCAGGATGTTTCCCTAATTTCTCATTCGGCTCTTCTTGCCTACTTTGGGCTTCGATCGCTCTCACACATCCTGATTAGCCTCTGGACTGTCCAGAGACCGCATGTAATAATTTCGGCACGAGACAACCCCCTTTTCTCTAACGCTCACTAGTCAAGTCAATGTTGGGTGCACTCAATTTGCTCCTCACTCTCACCTTCTCCATCCATCACATGTGGAAGGGTAAATTTAGCAATGAGAAAAACAAAAGAAATTAGTATAATTGTTCAAAAATATTATTATATGAGGAAAATTTGTGAGGCAAAGTATTAATTTTCATAAAAATAATAATAATATGTGTCATTTATATTTAAATTTATGTAGGAAAAATATGAGACGGCTCTATGCATAAACCAATATAAATTCCTACCAATATTATAGAATTAAATCCTTCTTGCCAAACAAGTTGCATTTTAATATTGGGTTGATGGATGCACAGTCAATAATTTGAATGAAGAATCATTATAATAACTTTTATATAATCAAACCGTTTGTACACATTGAATTGATTACTATAATTAGGACTTGTTGAGTTGAAGAAGGATGGCTTAAAAAGAGCAATTGTTTACTTGGATTAAGGCTTCATTTGGGACAATATTTGACCAATAATTTTTCATTGCTTTCAATAATTTTTTATGCTAAAAGGCTTCATTTTTAATTATTTATATATTATACTAATCTTGAAGAAGATTCAATAATTGTGATACTTATTCCAATCAAAAATTTGTTCAAGAATTAATTTCCTTACATGAAAATTTTAAATTTAGATAAAAAGGAATTTTATTGCACAAATTGGTTGCTATTCCTAGATATTTATTCTTATTATAATGAAAAAATATGTATAATATAAGATAATATTTGAATAATTTCTTCAATTAAATCTAGCCTAAAAATGAATATTGTTGCGGGCTAGAATATACACGACGGTAGAGTTAGGTTTTCTTGTATTAATGTTGTATGGATATCCAACACACAAATATAAGAGAAAAGAAACAACATAATTTTTACGTGAAAACCCAGAAGAAGGGAAAGACCAGAGTCAGTCCGTGATTTGTTCAGTTCGCAAATGCATGAAAAACAAATTATGAAGCAATTTGAATGGATCGTATTATCATCATGGAGAGGAATGAGATTATTCTAAAGAAAATTAAGGTTAGTTACCATCCCAAAAGTCAAATAATCTCTTGAGAGTTGACAAAATTAAGTTGATAAATGTAAATGACGGGCAATATTTTTATAAATTGACTAACATTTTGAGCTAGGTTGAGTCATTATTAATTTATTTAGGTTTCATTTGGAACGGCTTTTTTATTGCTTCTTAAGACGGAGTTTTAGTGCAAAAATTAAAATGTGTATTAAAATTTTGTTTTAAGAAACAATAAAAAAGCCATCCCAAACAAAGCCTTAAGCTACCAAACAAACTTGACATAATGGGATCAAGGAGAATATCGCATTCCTTACTATGACACAGAGAATAGCAATACAACCAATGACCTAACAAAAATATAAAAATAAGTCATATGAACTTTATTTGAAAGAGAAATGAAGTCACATTTACTAAAATATATCACATCATGAATTGGGGGAGGACTTTTTTCAATATATATATATAGAGAATGCTTCTGTTGACATACATTAGGAGAGAAAAAAAAAACATTAGAAGGAGAGAAAGTAGAACTATCAAGTGGAAGAATCATATAAATCTCTTTTTTCAGATCATCAACCTAAAGAATGAAATTTTTAACATCTATTTAGTAGAGTGGTCATCATTGTTAAGCATCGAGCAAAAATTTCTTCATGATCAATCTCATTCTAATAGAAAATATTTGGTTGCATAGGCTTTGTTTGGGACGGCTTTCTTTCTGCTTCTTAAAACAATTTTCTAGTAGAAAAATAATAATTTTTATACTAAAAAGCTCCTTTAAGAAGTAGTAAGAAAGTTATCTCAAATGAAGTCATAATTACAAATTTGTCATAAATACTAGTACATTCTTAGTAATTGTAAATTATCTTAGATTAAGAATGATCTTATGATCAACAAATCCTAAGATTCATGACATAACTATTGCATTTTTTGTTCACTAATCTAAAAATTTTAAAGGAGCAAACCAGCCTCATTAGTATACCCTTATAATTCTTTTGTAATGATAAATAATTGAAATTAAGATAGAGTAACTCTTATATGTGAGGCGCATATAAAAAATGTCCAAATTGCTAGTTTTTTTTTTTTTCAATTATAGGGAAAAGGTACAATAAAATACCACTCCATGACCACATCAATCAAATACAAAGAAATTAAGGGGCTGTTTGGTTGTCTGAAAAGAAAATGTAGTGTAAAGTAAATGTAATGTAAAGAAAATGTAGTGTAATCCGAAGGGAAAAGGTACAATAAAATACCACTCCATGACCACATCAATCAAATACAAAGAAATTAAGAGACAAGAAGCAATTTAAACTGATAAATGGATGGGGACCAACACCGAGTTGTCAGGATGGGGTCATCCAAGGGAGACAACAAAATCCAAAACAAGATGCAGCCAAATCAGCAAAATGAGCCACCCAGTTGCCAACCAACCCTGGCCATCAATGGCGCTTGCAGCAGAGTTGCTTTCTCATCATCCATGCCGACTCGAACTGAATCAGACAAGGCAACCAAAGCAATGAAAACTAGAAAAAAGAGAAAATCATCTCTTCTTGGATTTTCATTTACGTTGCGAAATAAACTTATCAAGCAAGCCCATTTTGATATAGATATCATCCTCTCCACTGTCAATCGACATATCATCATGCAACCAATCACATTGCCATCTAAACGAATGGGCAATCAAATTAGCATTTGAGATAACCGAAATAGGCACCTCAACTAGCGCCACCTCCTTACCTGCCTCCCCATCAAAAACCACAGCTAGTTCACCATACTTGCCAACAGTCAAAATCCCATCCTCCGCATGACTAAGACTTTCATTAACATTCGCATAGTAGTTAATACCGACACAGTTATAGTGGGATGAACCATATTAGGGGAAACAACCCCATCCACACCATCATACACCACAAATTCATCATCAACACAATCAGCAGAAATATTGACAACTGGAGAGGGAACCTAAGAAGATCGAGCCAACCCAAAATTACAAGGGGAATCCAGTACAACACCCGATTCAATCGCCACAGGAGAAATAATAACAGGTTCATGAGAGGGCTCAGGTAATCTATTCTCAGCAGAATTAGTACCATCAATGTCGGCCGAAGCCACTGGGACTGACGGGATTGCCACAAAGGGAGACCCACCCAAAGATGGTAAAATAGGAGAAACAGTAATATGAGAAATAATAACAGGGTCATTAGAGGGCTAAGGTAAACCAATCACAGTAGAATCAGTACCAACAGGGTCACCATCCCGCAACAAATTAGATGGTAGAGGCAAGGCAGATGAATCAAGGTTATGATGAAGAATCATATAACCAGCTTTCAAATGCCCCAAAGTTAAACAGCGTGCACAATACTCAGGAAATTTTTCAAAAACCATAGATTGAACATACCCAATGCTATCCGGGCCTATCCGAATTTTGTCTAGGTACTGTTTGGACACATCAAGTTCAACTAAAATACGCGCAACAGAAAGACGTGAACCAGTGGAGGTAGCATTATCAGTTTTGAAGGGTTTGCCAAAAATTAAGCCTAAGCCATGAACAATACGCGGGGCAAACAAATGAGGCCGAATGTTAGGGAAGAAAATGCAGATGGGGATAACTAGCAATTCAATCTCAGTATCCAAAGTAGGTGACCATTTTATCAATTTCATATAGCAATTACTCACAAAATATGACCTATGAGAAAAGACCATACAGTAATCCAAATCGTTAAAGAGCTTAATCAAAATGTTACGTTGGTTCAACACAGTGACGGAAACCTCGCCATTTAGCTTAAGCTTGAAAAAGAAACTTCTAATGGCATCAAGGGATATCCAACGGCCAAAGAATTTTCCAACAAGAGCAAATTCTAACGGAGCAGCCAGTGACTGGATTTTCGCCTCCGAAATTCATAGAGCGGGAAAACCTCTATGAGAAGAAACTTTAAGTTCGGAAAAGACAACGGAAGAAGGCAAAGAACAAGAAAGAGCATCCTTAAACGAAAGAGATGAGAATCCAACCAAAAAACTAGGATCCCGAAATTGTGGAGGCGCCATAAAACCAGAAAAAAACCGAAAACAACGATGAAGAGTAGAAAAACAAGGAGAAGAAACTTCCCTGCGGCACTCAAGGAGAAGCACCCAGCACGTACTGCGGAGGAGGAGCAGTCGGAAGGACCGGAAGAGGCGGCTAGGGCGATGCCCTAGCATACCCCAGAGAGCGAGAGAGAGACATCGTGTTATTATGTCCAAATTGCTAGTTGACATCAGGATCTAACCCAAGAGAATTCACCAAATAAGAGATTTTAGAGAGAGAGCTTTCCAAGCTAAGTGCAGGTTGAGCATCTAGGACTCTTTCTAAGGAGAGTTTTAAGAAACTTTGGAGAAGCTTGCGGGTTATGTTGCTCTATGAGCTAGCTAGGAGTCACAAAGGTTGTGATCAAATTAGAAGGGAGAATGATCGACAACAAGTGTGTCTTATACATCATGACCAGGCAATATAGGATCAAATTATAGAGTTAGTTTCAACCAAATAAGAATACAAGAGAAATCGGTGCAACGACAAGTGCCTTGTCATGTTGATCAAATGGTCAGTACTTGAACGAGAGAGCAACGAGTGATGACCTCTTGTATGTGTTTTATGAGATCTAATGGAGAATGTGAACTCTCTGATCGCACTAAGAAAAGATGTATGAGATGTGCAAGAATGGCGTTATACATGACCTCTGGCCGGGAGACGGAGCATATATGTAATCGACGTTATATGAAAGACGAGGCACGGCATTGTACGAGAGCTGAAATAATCTCGAACAAACACTTGCAACAATGATATATTATCCCTCTTCAAGAGGGTTCTCCTTATTATACTATAAATAACATGATAGAATTACAGAATAATGTTTGAGCAATTTCATTAATTAAATCTAATATAACAAGAAATCTATTATCATTTTGCCGAATGACAAATATTGTTGAATATAATATGAATTACTCAAATTTATAGTTATAAATGAAAGGGTACAATTCAAATTTAAAATAAAAACATATTCCCAATTTTATTTAAAAAAAAAAAAAAAACTCTCAACAACAATCAATAAAAAAACAACGGCCGTGATTTTGAGTGAATAACATGACATGACACACACCATCTCATGAAAAGACAATTTCAAACTATTTAATTGACCTTCCTGCAGTTCAAACGAATCTGACCGTTGGAGCCCGTAAGCGGACTGAGGGCTCCCATCTTTACCATAGCTGCAGCAAAATCGCTGAAGAACAACTGAGTATTAGTACTGTACTGTCTCACCAATGAATCCTGACTCCCATTGTTGAAGAGCTCCTGATCGGAATGCAGCAGCCCGCTACGTCCCACCAAGTTCTGGTAATAATCGATCCCGAACCGGTTTGGGGTCTGCAGGTCCAGTGGTGCCAAGTTGCTGTCGCCGCCCGAAGATGGACAGTTTTGTTTCCGAAGGGCGGCGAAGTTAGGTTTTATATTGTTGTCATTGTAGATGTGAGATCGGAAGGTGGTGCAGCGGGCCTGTCCGATGGTGTGAGCACCGGAAAGCGCAGTCATGTCGCGAGGGCTCATATTCTTCGCCGCGAAGGCGGAGATGAGCGTTGAGAGGCTCGAGGCTGGGCTTGGGAGATTGCTATTTGCCGCGCTTTGGCTCGCCGTCGTCGAATCCCTGCGACCGAGAGCCACCGTCCATGACGGTCCACCCAGCTGCATATATCATATTCAATACAAATTAGATCATTATATCATACAATTATCATATTTTAGGCAAATTATTCTGTGGCGTTCGGATTGCTGTGATTTTACTGTGCTTTTACCGTGCTTTTGATGTGTTTTTGCCAGTGTTTTGAAAACCGGACCGGACCGGCCGGTTCAACCGGTTGAACCGTGAACCGGCCGGTTGACCGGTCCGGAAGAATCTGTAAACCGCTTCAGCACTGAACCACCTAAAAACCGGACGAACCGCCGGTTGAACCGTAAAACCGGCGAACCGGACGGTTTTGATCGAACCGGACGGTTCAAAATCACGATTTGTCCGTCGTTGATTTCACAATCCACGGCTAAAAGAGGCTTTTACTGAACCGTATAACCCTAAATCCATAAGCTCCAACGCACGCAGCCGCGACTTTTCATCCCAGGTCACACGCGATCCCGACTCTTCTCCTCTTCGTCAGCAGGTCACGATCCCGATTCTTCTCCTCTTCGGCTCATCCGATCGCCTAACGATGATATCATAGAAGCAAAAGGTGGAGGCGAGGGAAGCTTACAGCATCTGGCTTGATCGTAGGCCGAAGAAAACCCGCGCAGCTTACCTAACGCCAGGTTTTACAGTTTTACCTAAGTTTTATTTGATTCATTGCAGCTTCGATTTTTCCTCCCAGGTCGTGATCCCGACTATTCTTGTCTTCGGTAGGTCGCCATCTTTGATCGCCTAACGATGATATCCCAGAAGCCAAAGGTGGAGCTAAGGGAAGCTTACAGCATCCGGCTTGATCGTAGTGTACAAAGAAAACCTGCACAGCTTACCTAACGCCAGGTTTAATGATTTTACCCTAGTTTTATTTGATTCATTGTCCATTAATGTCATGAGTTCAGAACTACATACATGAGTTTGTGATGATATTTTTCATATATAGGCTCTTTTTTTATATGTGAAATGCATATGCAATATTTGATTTTAATTAGGTACACATTGTTTACTAGATAAAGATTTTTCATGGTCTTATCAGTGCTACTAAATATTTTTTTTAATGTATTAGCATGACTAATCTTATCTGGTCTTTAGTTTGTACATAATTAGTTTGAGATTTGCAACTGTTATTGATCTGATTATCATATGCTTGGCTAATTGCTTGCTTTATTGTGAATATGTAATGCATAACATGTTTCTATCCTCAAATATCTGAATCTTTTGAGGCAACTGATAACATATAGAGTGAATGTATTAGGAAAAATTTCTCATTTATTTTATAATTTTTAATAATATTATTATTTATTACGTCATCCGGTTCGACCGGTCGAACCGGTTTAACCGTGAACCTCTCATTCTTCCGGTTCATTGTCCGGTCCGGTTTTCAAAACCTTGGTTTTTGCAAAAGGATAGCTAATATATAATTTTAATTGCATATTAGTTATTCTTTTGTTGAGTATTTGCAAAAATATTACAAAAGAGCAATAAATATCTTACTCATTGAATATTTGTTGCTCTTTTGTTACGTTTTTGTTGCCCTTTTCAAATACTCAATAAAAGGGCAGGAAAAGAGAAGCTAATATGCAATCAAAATTATGTATTAGTTACCCTTTTGTAAAAATACATAAAAAAGAAAGTTAAAGCAAGTAAAAGCCCAGCAATCCGGCGCAAGCTTGAGTCCCATGTGCCCACATATATACTTACCCGAATAACACCTTCACGAGCTGCAAGGGCGAGAATGTCAGCACAAGACACTGTTGCATTGCAGGAGGCCTCCACAAGAGATTTGATGGTGTCGATGACTTCAAATCCCCGGAGAGAGTTTTGATTTGGGAACGCGTTCTTTTCACCGGTGAAAGTTGAGCTGTCGTCAAGAAGAACTGAAGCATCACAACCCTGCAGATATCGAAGTACAAATTAGAAAAGCTTAGAAATTAGAGAAAATGTTATAAGGAGAGAAATTAGTTCTGTAATGGCTCTTACATTAACAAAGCAGTCATGAAAGAAAAGTCGAAGAATGGAAGCACCCATGCGAGAATCATTCGCCACTGCTTTGGCCATGGTTGAGCTCACAATGCTCTGCAACTTTGGGCAACTGCGAGCATAGAAGCTGGTTGTTGAGAGCTGGGCTTGCACTCTGCAACTCAGCAGGCTCAATACAAAGAGAGCAAACAACCTACTTGAAACCATAGTAGAGGCCATTAGAGCTAGCTGGTTGAGAGCAAGGTTTGCTGTGAAGAAAGTTGTTTCTCGAAGTAGGTATTTATAGAGGAAAATAATTATATTGCATACAAGAAGATCAATTAACAAACGGTTAATGATAAATATTTAAGATTAGGGAGAATTGCTGAACTTAGCTGATGAGCTAGAGATCATTGTCTCTGATATTATAAGAAAGAAAGAAGGGAATGCTTACCACTTTCCCACTATTTTTATGGCAATAATGAATAAGGCGTGTGGACTTCGTGCTTCCAATGATATTGTAATGGAATGATATTCATCCAATGATTATATTGATTTTAGTAAGGAAGGAATGGTGTCCAACTATCTGTTAGACATTTAAGATTTGGTTTTATGCATGTTGAATTTTGTTTTGGTCTATGATTCCTTCACCTAATCAAATATAAGTTTTAAAATATATAATAGATCTTATTCCTCACATAAAAATTTAAAATAGATCTTATTCCTCACTGTGAAATGAAGAAAAAAAGAAGAAATATTAGTTAAAATTGTAAGAGTGCATGATTATTAAAATCCTTTTTGACTTTGGAATCCATAGGGTTAGAGAAATATGAAAGACTCCAATGAACAGTTCCGAATGGCTTCATTGATTATCCTATATTTGTAAATATTTGAGTGTTTGAATGATATCAAGATTGAGCAATTGAGCAATTTTTAGCTCATTAGATTCACCTCATTAAAATGCACATTTTCATATTAGAAGTTTGTTGAAAATCGAGTTTGAATGATCTCAAATTATAACTAAATTCTTTATATGATGTTCTTCATTCATATTGATCTTTATGTACACAACGTGTTTACATTTTTTAAACTTAAATTATTGTTTTTTTTTTATTTGAGTTAACTTAATTGGAATAGTTTTATATTTTTTATGATTGTCTAATATCAAATGTTATTACATATTATTCATGTTTTTTTATAGTTTCAACTCATAAAAGGGCTTAAAAAATAAATGTAAAAAAATATTATGAGTCCTTACAGGGATCTAACACTCACTAACTACTCAACAAGCTACAATCAAAAAGTAAAAATAAACCCTACGAGTAAAGGATCTCAACTACGATACATAAACAAGAAAAAAAAAGGTAGGCAAGAAGTCATAATCCAAAAACTAAACCAAAGCTTGGATAATCTTTAAGAACTAGGTATGAATCAAATACATGTAAAATTGATTCACATCTGCAATACAACAACCACAAAAAAAAAATGATATAGACAATAAATAAAAACAAAATGATTAAACAATATAAAAGGAGACAACCAAAATGATACGACAGACAAATACAACAAAAATCACACCCAGACAACCACTGGGAACAGAGCAAGAAACTAGGGGAGCCACCGGAAGGAGCAAAAAAATAAAATAAAAAGGACGGGGCTAGGATAAGAAGAGAAACCAACAAAAGAAGAACAAAATTGACCCAAATGAAGACAGCCAACCTCCAAAACATAACATGAATAGCCCAGAAGTAAGGAAACCCCAAGACTAGAAAGCTATAAAAAACCCCAACAATTTCATAATGTAGTACAAAGAACTGGTCCTCAGAGACTTGCTGATATAAGCCATCCAATACCATGAGATAGATCAGTAAATTAAAGAAGATAAACACTAACCAACCCAGTCAAACAATAAAACATACATCCAACAGCATAAGCAAAAGAACTATCAACATTAAAGTTGTTGAAATAAAACGAGAAAAAATGATGAGCCACACCCCAAAAAGCCCCACAGTAAGTCAAACAACTATCCAACTCATAAACAAAATAGAGGTAGGCTGGCTGCTAGCTGCTAGTCAAATTTCCAGTCATGATTGAACAACTTGCAATCATAGCAAAAACCCATCCACTCAACATAATCAAGAAAGAGAATGGAAAGAAGGATAATCAAGAAACTCACAATGGATAAAACTAGAATGTGAGTATACCTCATGGAACCAACAACCAGCAAAATCATGAAAAACACATTAATACTGCAACAACACTCCACTAAAACAAGAAGTACCCTATTGAATGTACTCATCGAGCTCCCATTTGATAGATCAGCAAAGCCTTTTTCACACCAGAGAATCAAACCTCTTATAATGACATAAAAGAGGGTGATTAGTATGATAGTATTTGTTCATCATGAATTTAGCCTACAAATTTTTATTTGTTATGAAGGAAAATTACAATTTATGAGAAAAAGCATGAGCCATATCCATAATAATAATTTTACACCAAAGCCCCCCTTCATCAAGGATATCATAGCTTTTCTTCCAAGAGGACCAAATAATACAAGAATTGTCATTCTTACATCAAGAACTTGTTGAAAAGTCTCTTCAAACATAAGAAAATATAAATAAGTAACGAGCAAAGAACATTTGTTAATTAAAACTAACCTACAACCAAAAGACAGAAAATTAAAAGTTCGGGTCGTCATTTTTTTTTTTTTTTTTTTTTTTGTTAATAGAAGAAAAATGTCCTCTAATAGATGAGACATTTTCTTACCTTTAATAAAGGGCCCCTAAGTACTTAATAGGGGGAGATTTTGAAACAAAGACATATTTATGATAAATAATATTAATTCTACCCTGATTCATAGATTTAGTAGTAGTAAAATAACTCTTATGTTTATCAATGTTCAAGACGTACATTGATTTGTTAAAACTGTAAAAGAAATTTAAAGAGGAACTTGATATTATTTAAGGAACCATCAGAGAAAATAATAAAATCGTCAGCAAAACTAAGATGAGTAATAAAAAAATCACCAATAGTATGATAATAAAACATGGGATATATCTCAACTATAAAGATACTCGAAGTTTGAGTGGATTTGAAAAAAACCTTGACTTTTACTATTGATAATCACATAAAAGAAATAGTTTTCAATGATATTCTTGATAACATAATAAAATAAGAATTGAAACCAAATAGAGATAATATCTTATAAAGAAAATTCTAGTTAAGGTTGTCATCGTCTTTAGTAATGTTAAGTTAAAAGATAAAATTACTTCCCTTTACCTTAGCATTAACATCATGGATAATTTCTTGAGCATTTATACATTATCAAAAATGTCATGGCCTTTAATAAACCCAATTTAACTAGGGGAGATAATTTTAGGAATCAACAAAGCTAGTATTCCCTTAATGGTCATTGGTATGAATGTTAATGTTTAAAAAGGAAGACCATAAAGTGTTACCTTTAATTTAAAGTGCTTAGGTTTAAGGACGTTAGCAATAAAAAATTGTTGAACTTTAGATTTCAAAACAATGATGATCATATCATCACTCATTTTAGTGTTATTATATTTAAAATTGGTTCTCTCCATCCATATATAGATACCAAAAAACAAGCAAAGGAATAAGAATAAGGATATAACCTTCGTTTTTATTTTGGAACCAACTAGTAAAAAAAAAAGAGGATTATTTAAATTGTGGCGCACTTTAATCCCTAGCCCTTTCTCCAAATCAAACCAAACCTTACAAGCAATAGGACCATTTAGGAAAACTTGAAGAATGGATTCAATGTGCCAACAACACTAGCATTTAGACACCAAGAGGATACCTTTAGCTTGTAACTTGATGTCAAGAGGAATAAAATCTTTTAGAATTCTCCAAGTCAAAATAGAGACAGAGATAGGAATAAAAGAATTCCATATTTTACCAGTGATATCAGAAGAGTCCTTAATTCTAATATCATTCCATACCTTTTTAGTACTAAAAACAACATTCTCATAAAATTTTAGAAGTATCAATAGATATATCACAAATATAATCAACAATGTATTGAGGCATCACATTCTGCAAAAAAAGATTAACACACCATTTACCATTATGAATGAAACGAGCCACCCTAATATGCATATGTGCTTTAATTAAACAACTAAAGCCTAAATAACAACGGGTCAAAATCAACTCTCGTTTTTCGCCCTAGCCGCCTCCTGGCGATTTTAGGGTTTTGCGAGATTTCTCCTCTCCCGGACATTTCTCCTTGTTGTTTTCCGTCTTTCCTATTGGTTGCTCCTTCTTGTAGGTATTCTGGTGGCGCTGCTGTCTTTTTCCCCTTTTTGGGGGGCAAACTCTGGTGGTTATGGCTTCCTCTAACCCGTGGGGGAAGATAGCCAGTCTGATACATGGTAAAAGCAAAGGTTTCTTCAACTTGGAAGGTGATGCTCCTTCTAAATCTCCTACTAGGTCTTTTAAAGATGTTTTATCGGGGGATCCTATGCAAGGTGAGAACGCGCCCAAATTTACTCAGTCTGTGATAAATGGTGCTCCTGCTGTTCTCATCTCTGATGAGGACATTCTTAAACTGGCGTCTCCTTTTAAATTTACTTTAGTGGGGAAGTTTAATCTTCGTAGACCAAATCTTGATAACATCCGTTCTTTTTTCGCTAATCTCAAACTTTCTGGGTTTTACTCCATCGATCTTCTGGATTCTCGTCATGTTGCCATTCAGTTGTCCAACGACAAGGATTATAGTCGCATTTTTTATAGACGTTCCTATTTTATTTGTAATTTCCAAATGAAAGTTTTAAAATGGACACCTTTCTTTGATATTCATGAGGAATCTCCCATTGTGACTGTTTGGATTTCCTTCCCAAATTTACGCTTACATTTTTTCAATCCTCAAGTTTTACATGCATTAGGTTCTATTTTTGGTAGACCATTGCAAACTGATCAAGCGACGGCTTCCAGGACGAGGCCGTCTGTTGCTCGGGTTCTTGTGGAAGTTGATATTTCAAAGAAATTTGCAAAAGAAATTTGGGTTGGATCCAGGGATTTTGGTTACATGCAAAAGGTGGAGTTTGAAAAAGTGGCGGATTTCTATACCCATTGTAAGATGCATGGTCATGGGGCTGTTGATTGCTTTAAACTTCATCCTGATTTAAAAAGAAATAAAAATTTGGTTTCTAATGTGGTTAATGCTGAGCTGAATGTTAACCAACAGCGAACCGTGGTGTCGGAAGGCAATCCTGTAGGGGAGATTGCTCTTGCTCTGGAATCTAACCAGGTAAATTCGAAACCTGTTACTCCTGTTGAGATAACTAATGAGAGAAATGTTGGGAAAAATGCGGTGGAAGGTAATTTTACTTTTGATTCTACTATTGGTAAAGCTGCGGTGGAAGGTAATGTTGGCAGAAAAGAGGATGTTTTAAATCCTAATTTTTATGTTTCTATTGAATCTATGCTTCAAGATAATGTTATTAATCATGAAAATATTGCTTTGAATACTATGCTGTCGAATACTATTGCTATTGTTCCTATAAATGTTAATTCTAATATTGGTGATAGTGAAGAAGGAGAAATTATTCCTTATGCTATTGGGGATAGAATCATCAACAACCAGTCTTTCAATGGGGAAGAAGATTCGGAAAAATGTGAGGATGAAGGCTCCACTTCTAATTCTTTAGGAGAGGAGGAGTTTATTAATGTGAGTAGTAAAAAAGGGAAGAAAAAAGGTAAACAGGTTATCCCGGCTACACCAAGATCCACTAGAACTCAAGCTAAAATTAAAGGTAGTTCTAATGGTTAAGTCTCTTATTTGGAATATTCGAGGGGTGGGGGGTAAGGACTCTAGGATTAGAGTTAGAAATCTTTGTAGAATTCACAATGTTAACTTATTAGTTTTACTTGAACCTATGATTAGTTCGGATAAAATTGCTTCTACTACTTCTAAATTGGGTTTCTCCCATTCTTTTGCTAACTTTTCTAATAAAATTTGGATTATGTGGAAGGATGCTATTAAAATTAATATTCTAGGGGATTTTATTCAAGTTGTTCATGTTAGTATTGATATGTTTAATTTCAATTGTAATGCCTCTTTTGTTTATGCCGCTTGTTCCAGAATAGGCAGGTTGTCCCTTTGGGATCAGTTATGTAGTTTTGCTTCTTCTAACATGGGGCCGTGGTGTGTTGGGGGAGATTTTAATACCATTGCTATTGCTAGTGAGAGATTGGGAGGAGCTTTGCCTATCATTAAAGCTATGGAAGATTTTAATTCCATGATTACTCATTGTGATTTGCATGACATTGGTTTCTT